>NC_044048.1:15544799-15582299 GCF_902167405.1 Gadus morhua | reverse complement strand
GATCCACCAGCGGGAGCTCCCTTCTTCGCGCAGAGCCGCTTTGATGGCATTACCCCGCCGCAACTCCTACCGTATGTTTTCAATATCACCGCCCGACCGTTCAACACAGCCAGACAGTCATATCCCTCTTATTGACCATATTTAATTTAGACGCGTTCTGTAGAAACAGGGGACTGTGTAAGTCTTTGATTCGATTACATTTAAATTGGCGGCGGCGATAAAGAAGTACCTTTTGAGTTCGAACGACAATCAAATCCAACTGTTTATTGTTTGGTGTAGGCAGCAGGTGTTATATATATATGATCATGTTTCAGTGAGGGGAAAGAGGCGCAGATGTAGATCATCCCCAGCTTACATCAGCATATAAATTGATGTTCACTTGTAGACACTTTTACTGTATGCAAAGGTCTTTATGAAATATATGGAGTGACTTTCACTTATTGTCCCTTATTGGTAGTTTCTAGAGAATGAGGGGAGGGTACGAACACATAAGTACATGCAAACATACACAGACACGCACACAGACACACATAGACGCGCAAATAGATTCATGCAAACCCACACACACGGATATACGTACCACAAACACACCCACACCAGCACCCACACGCACCCACACGCACCCACTCTATCCGTCTCCCCCACAGAGTTACAGGGGTTTCTTCCTCCACACAATGAGATAAATATACTAGTCCACTCTTGCCTGCAGATTTTTCGCATAAAAAACCCTTTGATAGTTTAGCCGTCTGGCCGGAGCTGAAAGAGCTCCTCATAAAAGAGGCCCAAGAAAGGTCAGAGGTCACAGCCTCCCTAGGTCAGGGGCCCTGGACGTTGTTTCAGTCGACTTTACTAAAGTTGTCAGGCTTGATCTCCTTGACGAATTAAACTGCATTCTTCTCTTCTTTTAGCAACTGTTCCATAACATTGGACTGTCTACAAACTACAGTTGTTCATCTATCTGTCGGAGAAGGAAAAACGACCAACTTAACGTTATGTCCCTGACTATTGCAATCAATACTGTGTGCAGCCATCTTTTATCCTCCTGTTTCTTTTCTCTTGCACTATACAGATTGTTGGCTGGGTAACGATGCAATCAGTGGATGCTATTCATTTGTTGAGTTTAAGTTGCAAATGGCAATAAAGAAACCTTCAACCTTAAAGGTGTAGAAGATACCAATAGGACACCGCATATACTCTGTGTACTTGTTCAATGTACAGTGGATCGATGTTTCGTACTGCAGGATATATCTGATCACTGTAATGCTGGTCTACCTCGTCATTCGATCCAGGATCTTGTCTGTCCCCATCTCAGCGTTCAAATTCCCTGTAGGGAGGACAACTTGCAAATAGCGTTTAATCAACACGTAGTACATTAAAGGTTCACTGAGCACCTGTGATTAGCCCTGACCTGTCTGTCTCTGTCCATTTGTTGCAGTGATGAAAGGCTCGTCTCTGACTTATCACATAAACACATTTAGCTGGCAGGCGATCTGCCTCAAGTGAGGGAATCTGCTGCCTAACATAATGCACTTGTTTGAGAGACAGATGAAAAAAACTGAAATGCAAACACAAACCCACACACACTCCCACACACGCACAAACACGCACGCACACACATCAACACCGACCCCCAGTCATACGCCCCCCCCCAACACACACACACATGCCAATGCATATGCTCCTTTTCAAACACATTGAATACATTTTCTTTGAATTTCAAATACTTTCCTGTTTAGATTTGAATTACAATGTCGACCTTCTGATTACAAAAATATTTTTTGCAGACTCATGTTTTAGAAATCCCTTTCCAAGGGGCTGTATTCTAATTAATAACAACCATACCAAATTTGAAATGAGTTAGTGAAGCAGTGGGGGAAATGAAAGAATGCCCATCAATCAAGGCTTTGGAATAACATATAGTCACACTTCTATGGTTCGAACCGATTACCTTATACTTGCTAGCACATTTGAGCAAAACCAGCCATGATAGAGAGTAGGAAAAGCAAGTATTGTTACGGTGATCAAAAGGACCCTCCCTGTTCCTCTCTATTGACTCTCGCAAGCTTCAAGAATTTGTTATGTTCCAGCCCACATGCTCTCAAAAACCCATCCAAAGGAGGCCAACAAACGCGGGGCGTATGACAGCCCCTATAACACAGGTTGGGGGGTGGCCTGGACAAAGGCAAATGTTATTTTTTCTCCCTTATTTTATTTTTTTATTTTCCGAACCACACAGCTGGTCAGTGGCAGAATGTGTGTTGAGTGGATTGTCTTTGGAGGGCCAGGGCTCCGGCTCCATGCTCCACTCGCTCCCTATGAAAGGCTGCCGGTGGATGATACATGGGCACGGGTGTCCAGTTTCAGGGCTGATGGTGAAAGAATCGGTAAGAAGACGATAAGCACCATTAAACACCGCTGCAGGAGCAGACCTAGCACGCCGGTGGCTACTGTGAAGCAATCAATACTCGGAGGAGCTACAGATGGGTGTGTGGGAAGAATCGGCAGAGCATCCCTCCGTCACTCCAGGAAAAAAAATCTGTTCCCAGCAGGAGTTTTCTCTGGCTCTGTGAGCATCACCTTAGCTAACATATTAGAGTAATTGCTACCTGTTACTGTTTTGATTGTCTGTCTTTTTAAAGGGCAAAGCACTTTGTAACTCACATTTTCTAATAAATAAATAATACAAATATATTATGTATATTTTATAATGAGTGTACTTTATTACAATGCATATGAAGATTAAAAACAACGGTTAACCACAGTGTGTGTTTTGTTTTTTCAGCCAGGGAAATAACAGCTGAAAGAAGACATCACTTCATTGTCCAAACACACATTCGACAAACTAATGATGAATGAGGACGAGAACCAGGAAAAGTAAAAAAAAAAAAACTACTTCAAATACCATTCATGGAAGAATGCAACGTATCCAGTTTCTCATAATCAGCATGACTATGTTGGGCGAAAACAAACAAACACTTTTTTCTCACAGGAGCCTGCCTGGGGCCCCAGATATGAGGAGGGGCTCCATCAAAGCACACCGTTATTAATCTGGGCTAATTGTAGCCTCCTCCATTTCAACATCCAGCAGTCGTATCCTTCATAATCAAGACCCTTACTTTTCCCAGAGACAGGCTGAAGAACCAACCCCTGAAGATCAAATCACTGAAACATCAAGAAATGTACATTATTTATATATATTTATTTTTATTGAATGAGGCAGAGAGAGTTTTTGGTTTGTGGTTGTGTTATTTTCATCAGACACAATCAATTAATCAATTAACAGGGATAAGAAGTAATCAAGCCTTATGCAGATGGAATTTTGTTAGTAGTTACTTTAGTAAGATATATTACAACATAGAGCATTAAAGCATTATTTACTTTAATGCTCTAGAAAAAGCGTCACTTTGCATTTAGTTATATATACATGTAATTTTCATTTATTTATTCAATTATTTGCACCCATCTAATAAAAACACAGAAATTCACAAAACAGCTCAGTAGTGCCAAATTTGAGTTGTATTTGTTAAAAAAGTCAAATTTTCAGGTAAAATTTTCTTTATGACTTGACCTTACTTTTTGTGCTGAATGACATATGACATATGCCACAGCACCTGTTTTGCTCCTTTTAGCACAGATCTGCACCTCTGTGTTCCTTACTTGAATGCCCATAATAATCCAAGTTGCAAATCACACTCTGATACCAATCTCCTTTGAAATGGAATGCATCTGAGTGGAATAATTCATTCACTTATCTCTAGCAACTTAGTTAAAAGGACCCATACTGTTTGGGTTCCCTCTCTCTCCCACCCCTGCTCCCATGGGGAAAGGAGGATGGGGGATGGGTGTATTTGACTTGGGATGGCTGGATTTGGATGGGGGGTTGGGACATCTACATACAGAGACTAACATTATTGCCTCCGGTTCTTATGCACAAGGAGGAACATGTTTCCTCTTCAGCAAACATCTTGCAAAACATAAAGTCTGATTGTTGTTCAATCTGGTCGTTCCAGAAACTCCCCCACAGAACATAATAATAATAAATGAAAGTCCAGCAGGACTGGGGGTGAGCCAGAGCCATGAGTCTTGGGGGCTGACATTCCACAGAGATTCCCTAAATAGGGTTTAGGACAGCACCCACAAACAGACTGGATATTGGATTATGGTGGCATAGTAGTCACATGATCCATCTAGATCACGTGACGGCTCGGCTCCTTGTCACCTCTTCAGGTGGGCAAGCCAAGGACACAAGCTAATTGCATGTCATCGAGGCTTATATGTTTCAGGGAACATATGCACGCTCACACACACATGTGTGCAAACGTGCATGTAGCCACGCTCACAAGCAGTTACGTTTGAAGCGATGATCGGTTCCTGTGTTTCAGTGTGACCTCAAGGGGTTGTACGACAGGGCTGTAAGGTCAGGCTGAAAATACAGAGATGTACGACGTTATATTTATTTATAGAAGGGAGGAATGGGCCAGCACCTTCAACAGGTGTCATGTTTTGCCGTCTCTGCGGCAAATCATATGCATTAGAGAAAATCTCTTCGGCGAAAAAGATGCATCAGGGGACGCTTTGAGTATTCAAGCAACTTATTTCTCTGTGCTTACTTTTAATAGGGGACCACATTTAAACACAACCTCCTGAACCCAAACCCTGACCGACAAGGACTGCTTCTGCTGCCTGGGTTGGACTCAATCCTCCGACATCCTTTCCCGCGAAAAATTGAGTTGTAACTATCCCCTGCTCGACCTAGAATAATACACTTTTAAAAATGAGCCATGATACCATTGAGGATGCGTATAACCCAGCCCCAACTTTACAGGAAGGTGTTGGGCTGCTGCGATACCTGCACCGACCGGCGGGCTCCAGTGGGAGCCCAGAGAGCATGTGTCTGGGTCTTCCACCGCCACGTCTATGTGCTACCAGGCTGCCGGGAGTCTGACACTTCCATTGAGGGGGTCCTGTGTGTGTCAGTGTGTGTGTCAGTGTGTGTGTCAGTGTGTGTGTGTGTGTGCGTGTGTGTGTGCATGCCATGCTGCTCCCGCTGAGGGGCTAATTAAAACAATTTCAAGCATAAAGGAGGGGAGCCCATTGTAGCACACAGCCAACCCTGCAACGGATATGGTGCCAGAGGGGCGCTGTTGTGGAGGATTAGCACTACTTCATGAGATGGACATATCAGCCCCCCCCCCCCCACACACACACACACACACACACACACACACACACACACACACACACACACACACACACACACACACACACACACACACACACACACACACACACACACACACACACACACACACACACACACACACACACACACACACCACGAGTGATAAGCATTTAAAGTGACCGGCAGCTGTATAAGTAAACAAGTCAGGGAAAATTGTGTTGTTGTTGAATAATTCATTAGAATTAAACTAGTGGGTTTGTATATTTCTCCGGCAAGCAGCGTAATATTATTAGTTTATATTAGTTATATAAATATACAAGCAATATTTTTTTCATCAGTTGTGTACAATTTATGAGAAAACATTATTTCCTACTGGTCATCACACTGGGGAACTCAGTTGTCCAAACGCTCAAAACCTTTTAAAAGAACTCAAAATTAAACATTTCAGATGCATGATTCATCATTTGTGAAATGCATGTGAATGATGAATGGGCCGTTGATGTATGATCTCCAAGCGGTGCTCCGCCTCGAACACACACCAACATCCCGCTGGCCTCCTCCCGCAGGTTCACTCAAACCCCCCAAGTTGTCCTGGGACCACCTCCCTTTCCCCTTAGCGGAAGAAATCCACGAGTGACAAATCTCCCCGTCAACTTCCTCTCCTTCCTTTCAACCTCGAGTCAACGGACCAACGAATATTGGAATCCTTGCGTCCTGACTCACCTCCGACTCCCCCCACCCCCACCCCCCCACCCCCCCACCCCAACGCCATAATATTTATGTTGCTCATTCAAATGCTGGGATTCTAGTTCCCTGGCTCACTACCTCTGAGCCATTATGACTAACAGTCTGGCCATGGAGAGGTAAGCCCTCTACTAGTCGACAATCCCAAAACCATGTGCCGTCGGAAAGCAAGGAAAGCTGCACATTTAAAGATGTTCTAAAATTCAAACTGAAAATTTTCACAGCAGCCTGCGGGGAAAAAAAAAATAGAAGCATGGGATGGGGTCGGACAGGAGAGAGCTACTTAGAGAGGTACTCTGAGGCTCGGCCTGGCTGTTAAGTGTTCACATTAATCCGGGCAGGACTCCGAGGCGAGCCAGGCGTTGACACTGGGTCGTGTCATCCAGGCTTTTAAGGCGCTGCTGTTATCTTAGTGGCCAGGGCAGACTTATCTAACATAAAGGAACTGTATAGTGACTGAAACAATAGGCGTGATTGAATGAGTCGCCTTATGGGTGTTGGGTTACGCCGGCCCGGGTCTATTAGTTAGACCATATCTGGGGTGGGGGATCTCTCAATGGGATCCTTATCAGTTGAAGCCCGAAGAAATGCCAGCATCCAATATAAACTAATTAATGATCCTGCTTTAACAGGCATTGTGCTCACAGGAAGCACCCTGAACCAAAACGCATTGTCACAACATAGGAGTTTTGAAGAACTGGTCATTTAAGCAAAATAACTAAAAGTCACTCTGAATATCCACATTTAAAGATTCATACACACATATATATATATATATATATATATATATATATATATATATATATATATATATATATATATATATATATATGCATATGCATATGCATATGCATACACATATATATATATATATTCTAAATATAAATTCATCAAATATATATTAATATATAATTAAAAAAATATGAATAAATATATACAGATAATCATATACATACGCATATACATATATATATTTATACATATACATATATTATATGAATGTATATTTAAAAAAATCTGTCTCCTTTGGGGAATGTACATTCATAAAGATGAAACCCCCTCCGGGGTTTAAAAGAAGCTACAATAATGTTATTAGCTTAACAAAGAATATGCTAATCCACCAGATTGTGTGCATGGGTGGGATGCATTTGTAATGACCGGTGAACATTTCTCACCAATCAGCTCAGGAAGAACTAAACCAAAATCGAAGAAATTGACGACAAACAACTATGTGCGTCTTGCTGCTGACACACAAATAAAAAAGCACTTCTCCAAAAGTATATCCCTTCTATGCAATTGACAAAATTATATATTATAAATGTATACTAATTATGAACATGCAGTCACTATATTTAAGAGGGCTGGGGACTTCGAGCAAAAATGTGCAAACCATTAAAATGCTGAATTTACAGGACTGGTTAACAGTATGAAACATAATCAGACCACCAGCAGATGCATGGCTGGGGGTGAAATCACATATGCTAATAAAGCAGATGTCCACAGTCCTCCACACATTCCAGGCACCCTATAAAAACAAAGCTTCTAACACCTCTTAGGCCCAGTGATTCTTTACTGACCATCCCTGGCAGTAACAGGCCACAACACAGACAATTTGTTCAACCACTGGGACTCACAGTTGGGGAGGTCAGACCATAACTATATGTTGGTTGTTTATTTCCCCTTGATACAATTGGATCTGCTTAGGTTTTGGATCTCTCTCTCTCTCTCTCTCTCTCTCTCTCTCTCTCTCTCTCTCTCTCTCTCTCTCTCTCTCTCTCTCTCTCTCTCTCTCTCTCTCTCTCTCTCTCTCTCTCTCTCTCTCTCTCTCTCTCTCTCTCTCTCTCTCTCGATAATTTTTTCTGTGACACTGGACGTTTCGCGGCCATGAATCTGTGTCTGTTGTCCACTGTGCCCAGCTCCCATTGAATTCATCAGCCATTGTTGTCTCTACAGAGGCATTTATGATGTCACTGCAAACATAAGCTTTGTCCTTAGATGAAGGATAGGCTAGGGTTCCTGACCTTTGGAGGTCAAACAAACAGCAAATATGGCCAGGCTTTGACTTAGATCCCGGGGTTGGGTGGACATCACTATGACCAAAAATAAATAAAATATGAGCAGAACGATTGGGGTTTGAAGAGAGAGAACAAATTAGGAGAGATAATCTCCCTTCCTCATTACAAAGCAATCACATCAATTTCGTTGTGCAAATAGTTAAAAAGTCACAATTAAAAAAGTGTGATGAGAAAGTACAGTCATAAAACAAAGGGTCGTCTGTGTTTCTCAGAGTGAGAGACAGTGCATGTTCTTCTTCCTGGAAGACAAAAGATCCATCCTGTCGGGGCCACTGAGGTGTTCACAAAAAGCTCCCACAATAAAGAGACAAATCCTGGGCCACTCTTGATCATTTTCATGTTAATGTGAGGAGGCGGGACTCACATCTCTCATTGATTTCCTTGAGAGTGCTTAAGGATCCGTCTGGCATCACATTTAAGAGTATCTGCTGTGCTGAAATAAGACATGGATAAAACATGGATGCACACATGCATGCATACAAAGATAACACAGACAGAGAAACAGAGAAGAAAGAGCAGAGAGAGAGACAGAGCAGAACAATGACTTGTGTTTGTAAAGATCAGATTTCCATTTGTTTGTTTTCTTAGGATAAGGAGTGAGCAGATGTGACCATAGCACATCTGTTAAGCCCCATGGAATTTGAAAAAAATAAATGTGAATGAGGTTGTGTGGCTCGCCTCGCCTTATGGAATATATAATTGAATAACATACAATAGAATGTTGCATATGTGTTGTGAGTAACTGTTTTATCTTTCTTCAATAACATGACTGTTATTTTCCTACATGTTACCGCCCAAAAGGAAAGTTTATCTTTAGAACGTGTTGTACTGGGGTTATAGACAAATGATTTTTTGTTTTTTAATTAGCCAGGGCTGGCAGTCGTTTTGAATGTGTAAAGATACACTAATCACTCTTTGGAATTCACAAGGTAGTGATAAAAAAAGCAGATGCCAAACTACACACAACGCTGGGACTGTCCTGTCCCCGCATGTGTTAACGAGCCAGACACACACAGTGTGGCGATATGTGAAAATGATCAGAGGTTGTTACTGAAGCAAACAGCATTGTGATGGGAAAGGTAACGACACCTCAGCCAAAGTTTATTTGTTCTTTCTTCTCCTAAACACCCCGCCAACCTCCTCTAAGTCCCATGGTGCTCCAGAAGGGGTCCTACACGACATGCAACTCAATTTGATCATTTATTTGATATCAATTTGTTTAGAAATATGGAGCTGCACAGAAATCAAAGAAATCCAACCACAGGCCAAATGCTCAGCCTAGTTATTTACATTGACAAGATCACATTCCCCAGTCATCTCTCAACAGTGAGGCTGTTTATGACTATGCTATTATAAAGGACATAGTCATAAATGGCATGGCTTCTGTGTTTTCAAAGCGAGATTCTTTAGCATTCCAATGTCCATTAAAGGACTTCCATGTGCTTTGGACAGCTCACTCCGGCCAATGGCTATTGGCGCAACATTACACTTGTATTTGCTGCCCCCCCTGAGGACTAGTTTTAAACCACTTCTTTCAATCCCAAAAGAGGTAACAACAAAAGAGTCTGTCGGGGTTTCCTGATGACTAAAGACGGATAACAAACCAAAAATACAACCAATTAAACACCCACAATGCCAAATGGATATCACAGAGAAGGGGACAAAGTTTCAGTTCAAAACAGCTGATATGAGGAACAAAATAATCGACTGAGTGACAAACAATGAATGAATTAATGAATAAAGGAATGTTTCACATTTTGGATGGCCATCAGTTTAAAGTTATTTGGGCACATTACAAAGTGTGTAGTTCATCAAATCAAGATTTGCTATTTAATTTGACGACCTTTCTTGCTTTTGTTAGATTGCTATGCATTTAAGGATTATTTCATTGTGTAGAATAATCTGAGTACATAATCAGAAAATACTACGAAAGGCAAATTAATCTGTCATTCACTCACAGAAAACCTATCAAAAGTCTTTACCTTCTGCGTTTCTTTCACAAACAAAGCCAATTAAACACAGACAGAGATATAGAGTTTGCAGTGTCCTGAGAAATCAAAAATCACTTAAACTGTCAATAGTGTCAGGGAGAGAAAACATTGTGTCAACATTGAAACTCCATAGTCTATATCAATACTTGGCCCCTCCAGCTAATTTCATTAAAGCACTCAATGCAATTTAGTAAATTAGCTTCTCCAAACAAACCTAAAATCCTGAATATATTGTCAATACAGGTCAAATAAAGAACCAAGATGTGGTACAAAAAATTAACTTCCACCTTTAAATCAAAACACTGTCTTTAAGTTTTCGGTCAAGCCTGAAGTAACCTATAAATCCTGAAAATATTATGAGCTCTGTGACAATTTCACACTGTTAAAGGAACTGCCCTCTTTGCCTAATGTACCCCTGTAATCCTCGGTGGTTCTGTTCATTTTCTCCCCAACACTCTGCTCTCCCTGGATCCGTTTGGTGTCCAGAAGGAAAGCATCACAACTTACGGTTTCTTTAAGCAGCTGGGAGTGGAAATTGCTTTTGGGGAGACATTTATGACCCTATTCAAAGGCTGCCATCTCACACACAGGAAGGAAGGGGCAGAGAAGTGCCATACAGTATCAAGGGGTCCATTTAAAAACCCTGCTACCTTTTTCCCACAAAGCCATCCAACCTATTTTATTTAGGGCAAAAGTGAAGGATTCCCTATTTTATGAGACAGCAGCTTTTGCATTTTTTGCCAGCATATTAATTAGCATGTCTTCAAGTGCTTTTCCCAGCACATTATTAATCCCTTTCCCTTTTCCTCATATTACATTGCTGTGCATTGCGACAACAAATCAAGATCTACCAATTGTGACATTGAAAACTCTCCCTCCAAAAAAATAGATATACATTTATATATACATATTGATTTGGTCTCTTACAAAAGGCACTTAGCTCGTGTATATCACATGTGGAGGGGTGGAGGGAGAACGGGCCTCCACGTGGAGGGCGCTTGGGATTAGGGCCTGGAAATCTGTGAAATAATAGATCAAAGAGACACATCCCTGAGCGCTTCTGCATTTTGCACAACAAGTGCATCCTATAAACCATTGTGGCTTTGGTAATTAGCACAAAATATGTCAGAATAAATAACAGATGGATAATGGAAAACGGTACCTTGCATTATATAGTAAATCCCTGACATAATCATATTTAAAATGTTATGACAAATGTCACATACTGTAATACATAAAGTTGTAATAACTAATTGGTCAAAAGTATCCATCAATAGGATTTCCAGCATGCCTAAAACAACAATTTCAATAGATGGAACCTATAAGCGTCAATTCAAACAATTAGGGGTATTCAAAATAACAGTGACAATCATTACATAAGTTAGCCATCAGAAAGTCCAACACATCTTTAAAAGCCAAGAATAAGTTCAGCAGAAAATACTTGCCTAAAGTGGTTGAATATGGATATCTGCTGACACCTGCAGGCGGCTGAGCGACACAACATAGTAGTTTCGGTAAAATAAGGCGTTTTAAAAGTTGATATATTTAGGTAACTGGGGGGGTATTATGAATTGATTTAGAGATAATTAGAGCAACAAATAAGCAACAGCGTATATACAGTCCCTTTTTATTTATAAATAAATGTTAGGATATTAGTTTAAATCTATCTGGGTGGTAACCTCTTCCGTGTCTCGCGTTATTTCCTTAGGATGGATCTTTATTAATCTCTTCTCTCCTTTTAAGAGATTCATAGATATATATTCCAAATGGCATAAAATGGGAGGTATTGTTGAATTGGAGATCAAGCATTGGCACGACAGACTCTTCATTCATTGAACTTTGTGTAGCTTACTGTCACGATAGTTGTGTTGCATCTGCTTTTTCAACAAACCACAGCGGAAGTCTAAAGAGAAGTTGGAGAAACCCAACCCTATTTGAACCCAATTCGATTTCAAAATCTTGAAGGTTGAAATTATGTTTAAAAAAAAAGCCACATAGTTTAAGACGTAAATAAATGTGGAATCGAATAAATCAAGTTTAAATATTAGAAGAGAGTTCTAAAGTATAAATGGAGTAAACATGCAAAACATTTTAAAATAATTTAAATGGTTGGAAATAAATAAAGTATAAGAGTTAAAGACAAATCTAAACTGATAAAGTTTGACGAGATCTGAGACAAAATAGAGAATAGCTGAGCTGAGCGGTGCGTGCGTGCGCGTGTGTTCACTTGTAACTTGTTGTAACTATTCTTTGACATCTAGATTATCGAGATAAGATCACAAATTACAAGGCCTACATGGACTCGGTGGAGTCTCAGCTTTCATGTGCCATATCGTTTGTGTAGATAACATGAAGTGAAATTTAGCTTCTACCGGAAATACATCGGATAAGAAGGAAGCGCATAGCGTCTAGCAATATAAAATGGGGGTCCATGGTCCCCACACACAAACGCCCGATATATAATATAACAATCATATTTCCAATCGATTATTAATTTTAGCACCAGCGAATCAAGAAATACTGTAAACGTATTAGCATTACATTGTGTTTCTAGGTTAAATATGAAATATCTTTTGGGCAATCAGAAAACTCTCTTACCCAATCAGATCGGTCGAGAAAGAAACGCAGAACAGTACTTTACATTTTTGAAATGGTGTGCATGTTTACATAGTTTACTCCATTAAGGCTTTTGAACTCTGGCCTAAATCGAGAGAAAATATTTTAACATTCAACATTTCTTTATGTCTGAAACTATGCGACTATATCAAAACAAATGTTCTACCTTACTTTGCACTACAAAACTCACCCTATTTTATGCAGGCAATGCATATTATAGTTCTCTTTTAGCAATCATAATAGTTGCTTTGGTTAATTTAACTGACGTTCTGGGTCTGCAACCTAGCAAAGAATAAGAAATATTGTTATTATAATTTATTTATTGTATTCGTCCAAGAGTTTGGAAAAATATCATATTTCACATTTAAATGTCAAATGGCTTAAAAAATGACAATATACAAGGCGAACAACATTGTTTGATATTCGGTTAAAAAAAGTTCACCTACATGAATAACCATATTGAATATATGGCTAGCACTGAATAACTTAAGTTATTTGTTCTTAAGCACAATGATATTCTGACAACACGACCAAGCTGTATCATCTGTATTCCCAATGCATTCATCTTTAACTCTAACGCCTTGTTCACACTACATGAGTCCGTCGGCGGATGGCCGAGGGCGTGTCTGACGTATAGGGGACTAGTCTTTGTAGACGCATACTGCAGCCAATTAAATCGCCTACCTCTACAAAGCCGATGTGTGAATATTAATACAAAAGAGTATACAAACAACCCTATTATTCCACATTTCTTTAAAAATATATATAACGGCCAGATTTTTCCTGCTTCTTCCAGCTTGTTATTGCAAAATGGATCCCGGAAACGTGTGAAGTGTATTTGCATAACCGTGATTTGATTGGCTGCCGGATCCGGCGCTGCCTGAAAAGTTGAACGTTTCTCAACTTTTTGACGCAGGCCACGGAGCCGAATGGACGGACGAACCCACAATGCATTTCGCGAGCGCCCCATGCAAAAGCAATGAGATCCGTCGACGGACGGAGGTAGTGTGAACAAGGCCTAACACCCCTTTCCCACTGCATCCGTCCGTTGACGGATCTCATTTTCTTTGCATGGGGCGATCCCGAAATGCATTATGGGTCCGTCCGTTCCGTCGGCTTCGTCTCTTGCGTTCAGAAAATTGTAACTTTTCAGGCTGCAACGGATCCTTCAGCCACAGATCCTGGCTCCGTCTGCAAACACCACTCCCCCATCCGTCAGACACGCCTTCTGTCGTCCGTTGACGGACAGATGCAGTGGGCAAGCTGTGAAGAACCTATGCCCTGCTCCACACCACACACGGCTCGTGACCTCATGTAATGGATTAGAGCTCATCCATGAAAAGTGTCTAATCCCGGCCTATTTAGCATCGAGAAGCATAGAATCAAATCTACCCATTCTCTGTGACGCAGCAATACAATCTATTTAGCTTTAGGACAGCAATCTCTCCGGCTTTCATTGCCAGCTCAGGTCCTCACCTGATCCAGTCATTGGGACATACCCTCTATATGTGCTTCTGAGTCTGTGTAGAGCGTGCTGGTGGGGAGCTGGTCCAAGGGGCCTCTGTGGGGCTGGCTGGACACGATGAGCGGCAGGCTGTGGAGGACCACGCCCTGACCGCCCAGGTGGATGCTAGGCACCAGCAGTCCCCCCCCTCCGGCCACGCACGCCAAGGCGCTGTTGCCCACGCACGCCACCGCCCTCGCGGCCGCCGCCTCCTCCGTCGGGGCGCCGGCCGCGGGGGACGCCGTCGTCGCGCCGATGCCTTCCGTCACCACGGTGACCTCGGTGCCCCCCTCCTGGATGAGCGCGCTGAGGCTCTCGATGTCCGAGCAGGTCGCCAAGAAGGTCTGTGTGGCGTTGGCGCCGGGACCCTGCGCCGCGCCGCCGCCGGTCTGCAGCAGTGCCTGGTGCAGCACGTGGCCCCCGGCGTCCCCCGGGCCCAGCTGGGTCAGGAGAACCGTCCCCCCGCCCCCGTAGTGGGAGGAGGCGGGCCCGCCGAGGGTCGACGGCTGCACGGGGGTCAGCAGGTTGACCTGCTGGATCATGGAGTTCACCGCCATGTCCTGTCCGTCGGGGCCCAGCAGCAGCATGTTGGCCTTGGCCTGGTGGTGACCGTCCGCCGCCACCGCCTGCATCAGGGCGTCCTCCGGGCCCAGGGGGTGGGACACGATGATCTTCAGCTGGGCGCTGCCGTACTGACCCAGCGGCTCGGAGGGCAGCGGGAGCTGGAGGCGGGCGTCGCCCTGCTCCGGGCCGACGGCCCCGCCGCCGGGCTGACAGGAGAGGTGCAGCTGCAGTGCATTGTGGGTCCCTCGGTGCTGCTTCCTGTGACTGCGCAGGGAGTCTTCCCGGACGAAAGAGGCGTTGCATACGTCGCAGCGGAAGGCCCGTGCTGCGTCCAGTTTGGCGCGGTAGCGCGAGCTGGCCGGCTTGGGGACGTCCCAGTCCACGCTCTTCGCTCCCGCGGTGCCGGATTTGCCGCCAACACTGCACCCTTTGCCGGGCTTATCCGAGTGGCACTTCTTCTTGTGGATGACCAGGTTACTGCGCTGCTTGGACGCAAAGCTGCAAAAGTCACATTTGAAGGGTCGCTCCTCGGAGTGAACTCTCTCGTGGACCTTGAGCGCCCCCTTGCTGGAGCACGAGTAAGTGCACTTGGAACACTTAACGGGCTGGAGGGGCAGGTGCTCCCGGGAGTGCTGCCGCAGGGCCGTCTTGTTGGCACACTGGAAGTCACAGTGTGGGCATTGGAAGGAGTTCTGGGAGCCGTGCTTGATCTGGATGTGCGACTTCAGGTTGCCCTTCATCGCACAGCGGTATTCACAAAAGTCACACTTGTAGGGCTTCTCGCCCGAGTGAATGCGAACGTGCCTTTTCAGGTCCGAGTTGATCTTGAACTTGGCGTCGCACTGTTGGCACTGGAAAGGCGCGTCCCCTGGTGAAAACGACAAAACAATGCATACTGTTAGGTCCCATCTTGGCAAAAGGTACTACAGAACTATTCCCGGGCCAAGGACAGGTAGTCGACGACACACCAGTGTGGGAGCGGAGGTGGACCGTGAGCTGGCTGGAGTTGCGGCTGGCGTAGGGGCAGATCTGGCACTTGAAGGGCCGCTCGTCGTAGTGGATGCGGAGGTGCTTCTTCAGACTGCTGCTGTCGGCCGCCGCGTACGGACAGTGTTTGCACTTGTGCGGCTTCTCCCCCGTGTGCGAGCGGCTGTGCATGTTGAGTTTGTCGCGCCGGCTGAAGCGCTTGTGGCACAGCTCACACTCAAACGGCTTCTCGCCTTGAGGAACAAAAACAACAGCACAGGACGTTTTACACCATATTACTTCTATAAAAACACTCTGGAGATATTCAGGATAGGGTGAGCGTACCTGTATGTGTTTTGAGATGGCGCTCCATGTCCTTTTGGCCATACTGGGTCTTAAAGGTGCAACCTACAGATGTGGAGAAATTTAGTTTTTACGAGGTGTGTGAAGTCTCAGACCTGTGTGGGATTGGAATTTAAAACAGTTCGCTCACAAAATGAAACACTCAAAGGTTGGATGTGACTGGCAGGTACTGCAGTTCTCCCAGCAGCAGAACGGAATGAATGTGTTAGGAGTCGTTAACGACAAGAGGCACCGACCTGAGAAACAGCAGCTGTGTCTCTTTGAAGTCAGTGCAGGTTTTAGTTTTTTGGAAGGGTTTTTTTGTGCTTTGGACAGGATCTTTTTGACACCCCTCATAACACACGTCTGGTAGGTTTCCTCGTAAACAAACTCTGCGCTAGAATCTGAAGAGTAAAAAAAGACCAGGAGGATTGTTACCTAGCCTACATCCACTGCCAACAAAGGGAATATGAAAACAGAACTCTGCTGGGTATCCGTTTGATTTAATTCAAATTCAGTTAACAAGGAGGTGGGCAGCAGAATGATCACTTGGTTTACCTGTGATTGCAGGAGTTGCAGTAGAGGTAGATATGTCAGAGGTTTGTAGCGAACAGCCATTTTGCTTGTGGGCGAGGAATACTTCAAAGTTATTGTACTGCTGCTTGCAGAAGCCACAGATATGGATGTCTGGACTAACCTCCACCATAACAGAATGTCCCACTGCGTGTTCAGACGGGAGGGAGTAAGTGACAAAGCAGGAGAAACAGTTACCCTGTATGTTTACAATGAACTGAGGGTGAAGCACGATAACAGTAATACTGTTTTATTCGACGGGTGAGAGTGAGAAACAGGAGATCATAGTAATACTATATGATCAGACGGTAGTTATTGAGAAGCAGAAGAACAGGACGAGTTACATCAATACAATCTCTATTAATGGATGAAGACTGAATTGGACAAGGCTTTCAACGGTTGGAGATGTAAGAGTGGACAACAAACAGGAGATTGACGCATACTAGTAGCCTGTCAATGATTTAAGTTTATAACAACTGTGTACATATTATGAACATGTGTTTTACCTTCGGTGTTGTATGATGTCATCGTTAGTTTTGGTGCAAATGTTCTGTCCTCAGACGGTTCTTTCATATCCTTCATAACGAGGTTCATTCCGCATAACACGCCTGTGTGGATACATGTCGGGGATTGTTTACAAGCACTTGTGATGGCACAAGTTTGTTTATCGATCACTCTCTTCCTTTAGCAACATAGATCGCACCGACGTTACGACATTGTCGACGTAGTTTGCGGCAGTGCCGTCTTCTGCAACCAGAGGTGATTTTTCGACAAGAGATCAGCCAATGAGCGGGCCTCATATGTTTTCTAAAGGGAGTCACTACAGCACCTTGTGGTCCATCACCGATATATATCTACCCAAAACGGTTTCAGGTAACACTTGCTTTCAAAAAGTGTAATAGATCTGTGACGAAGTTTTCTTTGTTCTACTTAGTTCTGCTTCTTCATTACTTGTCTTACGTTCGTATTGACCGTTAGCGCCACATACTGCTCAGATGTGGAAACACAGCCTAAATGACAGCAATATAGCCTTTAACAATTATCCTAACCTTGCGCTTTTTAAATCCTACATACAAATGTCATTGTTTCCAAATTCCTTGGATTTGTTTGACTACTTATATTTACTTATACTAAAACAACAACTAGGCCTACTACTACTTCTGGAGAAGCCTTTAGAAATGTGTTGCTTCAAATCATAAAAAACATTAGAGATGACATCCACCTCCATTAATGGCATGCCTTAACTGCTTCACTGCCACTATGAACTTCAGTTATTGTCTTACTTGATCTCTCCTCTGTAGCCGTCTGCAGTCTGGCTGCATCCCTGCTGAGGCAGCGTATCCAAGGAATACAGTCAGGAGGTATTGGGTGCATTCACCCACATGTCATACAGTGCATTTTAATGGCCCGTACAAAGCTGGTTCTAGTGTTTGAGGTGTCCCTTTCCCTTTTCTATACAAATATTGATGGCACATTTGGGGATTTGTGCGGAGAATAATTGATCGGGTGTCAAAAAAGGGAACATTTCACAAGTGGCGTGTTCAAATTTGATAGCGGCAGTGGTGGAGTGGAGGACGAGACAATTAAATAATGACTTCTCCTTGACTGAAGAGCAAATCACGTTCACACATCCACATTCCTAGCGTATCCCCTACAGTTAAATGTACATCAACAGACCACGTTTACGCTCAGCAGACAAATGGCTCAGAGATGGGCTAATTATACTGAGACCTCTCTTCCCCCGAGCGGCATTGGGCCGGCCGCTTCTCAGGACCTCCTTTCTGTCTCCTGTTATACAACCAGGCAGAGTATGATAGCACGTCTGCCCCTGTAACACACACACACACACACACACACACACACACACACACACACACACACACACACACACACACACACACACACACACACACACACACACACACACACACACACACACACACACACACATCTTCAATCCGAGACGCTTTTGTGTCCTCATACATGTTTCTATTGTAACTTGATTTACATTTATTCAATTCTTGTTTTTATATTATTTCAGACCATCAGCAGTTCTAACGCATACGCCGCCTTTAGCCTGACATTATTGACCCATAATCAAATGCTGGGTATGCTGGTGGGTCCATTTGGAGAACCACACATACACACCTCATTCCCATGTCAATTCACCAAGACACGCAAGTATTTACTGAGCATGCAATGACGTCCCTCGTTCCCCCCTGTGAGACAAGGGCAACAATGGGAAGGTTGGTTTGGGGAGGGAGGTGGGGGTTGCTCTGTCACATTATTCCCCCCTACAGAGGCCCGCCAGCTGCTAACAGTTGCTTAATGGCTACGAGCTGTCACAAGACATCACGGCCTGCCGCCACACAGGAGCGGCAGATGCTGTAATTGCCCGATGACTATAGGTTAGCGGAGCAGTTGCATAGAATCGCCACCTGGGGGCGCACAAGGAACACCGTGTATTCGGAAAACGAAAGGCAATTCGTTCTTTCTTCTGATAAGATGAGACTTTTTTGGAGAGGGATATGTGGGATTGGGGTATGGGGGTTATGATTTAGACTTTATTAGAAATACACCCGAAAAAGTGTTTGTGTATTTTTATGATTTAGCTGTGTGTTCTTTGCACTGAGGTGTGACTGTCATAAAGCACGGAAGCGACCTAAAATCCTATTTAGACCTACATTATTTACAAGTCTTTGCCACCTCAGGGCGCCCTGTGTTTTGTCAGGCTGTGGAGAGTTTGAGTATTTTCGGTCATTATTAATTGATTTCATTTTTCTCTTCTTGTGATTCAGGAGTAACTCATTTATCATCAAGAGGTAGTCAATGTTTTGTGAGGTCAAAGTAAGGCCACAAGTAGTCCATGAAGCAGTCTGCTCTTTTGTGTGTGAATGATAAATTTGAGCAAAAAAGAACAAAACTCAGCCCCCCTAAAGTAGGGAAACAATAATCTAACAGTCCTTTGTAGAAGAAAATATGTAAGGTGTAACGTCATGTCAAATGGTACCCAAGGTTTTCTGTTGTATAGCTGCCCGCCATAGCATCAGCCATCACAGATAATGATGTCTCGAAGTCCATCTTTATTTTCTGACACACATACACACACTCAACAGAGACATATACCAACTCGTGCAAACATACAAAAGGAGCACATTGCCACACAAACCAGCCGTGTGTTCTTTGTATCTGCCAGCTGATGCAGAGCGGATGAGCAGCTAGAGGACAGACCAAAGTGGGTCTGGTGGGGGACACGTTATTTTCTAGATGAACTCTACCAGTAATCTCCAATAAAACAAAAAAAATGAATCCTACTTGATGGATCTAAATAAAGTTGATACATGGAGGGAGAAGTCCTGTTCCGTGGTGAACTCATTATTAGTGAAAGGTGGAACAGGACGTAGTGGGTGTGCTTTAGAGGAAGCTATTGTGGTGAGTTGAAGCGGGTGAATGTGAACAATGAGAGTTGCGTGTGTGTGTGTGTGTGTGTGTGTGTGTGTGTGTGTGTGTGTGTGTGTGTGTGTGTGTGTGTGTGTGTGTGTGTGTGTGTGTTTTAAATGCATGTCGGTGGCCTTGTGTTTTGGCCTACTGTCAGTAGGGGGTGTCCACAATCAGGCCAGGGAGGAACAGAACGGCTGAGCTTGTTTGAGGCAAACTACAAGGCAGTGTTCCAGTTTGTAGCAGCTGACATTTTGGAACCAGTGGCTCAGCAAAATGGGGAAGCAGCAGAGATGTATCAAAGCCAGCAAATCGTTTGATCCCAAGACAAATGCATTTTATCCCTCTCCCTTTCTCTATCTCTGTTATCTCTGTAGAAAGTCCTAAGTCCACTTTTTTAAAAACTGACCATTAACATTTTTTTTTATGGCTCAGCAGCTAAGCATAGCCTTAAAAATTAGACTTTGAAATAAAAGCTTTTTCAACTAGCATATATGAATAAATATGCAGTAAACACACTTTTATAATTGTATCTATGTGTTTGTGTATTTGTGTGTGTGTGTGTTTTAGGAATGTGTATATACTGTATGTGGGTTTGCCTGCTTGTGTTGCCAATGACATCTTTTTAGAAGTTAGAAAACAATATGGCGGCCCACATCATGCCCTGCAAACAAAAAACCCTCACAAACAGACACACAAACACACACACACACACACACACACACACACACACACACACACACACACACACACACACACACGCATGCAGACAAACAGACACACACACAAACATGGAGCCATATATGCGCACACACAGGCACGCGCGCGTGTCAGAGCAGCAACGTGGTCACAGAGGGAGCAGGGCTCATAATTGGACGAAGGTGTCTGTAGATAATGAAGGCAGGCCTCACACCTGCCAAACCGTGGGGATTTCACTTGACTGGCCACTTAAATCTTCCCCCCCCCCCCCACGCCGTGGCTCTGCAGGCCAAGAGAGTGAGTCAGGAACTAATGGAAGACAAAAAAAAGAGCCACGCACTACAGGGAGGATCCCTGTCAGCATGAAACATATTGTAGACCCCCCCGCCCTATCCTCTACTCTACCCAGGCTAACTCTGCACCCCCCCTGTTCTCCACCCGCAACCCCACCCAGCCCGCTGGTGGCTCGCCGGCCCCCGCTCCGTACGAGCCACCCACCCTCACTTCACTCCACTTCACTTCCCTGTAAATCCTCTCGTGTCAACGGTTTTCATAAGGAAAACTGGGTGGGGGAGGGGGAAGGGGAAGGGGGGGGGGGGGGGGGAATGCTGCACCAGCTATTTTGTTTCAAACTCTCAAAACACTCACTCCACCCCAAGCCGTCGCCCCTCTACCCCCCGCCCCCCCCCCCCATCCAGTTGTCTTTGGTGACAAGTGGGTTGTGTGTGTGTGTGCGGAGACGCAGCGTGCCAGCTTTTAGTGGGGTGTCATCCGCACGGTGAAAGGAAAATCTGATAGATGCTACAACTGGGAAATCCTCTCGCTCCTACACATAAAGTTTACACTGACAGTCATCAGTGAAGTTGTGACACTGCTCAAGTAGTAGAAAAGCTACACCAATTAGGGGTTTAGTATACCTTTGCAGAATCTTATGGGGAAAACCAGGGAGGAATAATGAGCAGTAGGCCTACATTCAGTCTCTGTGTGCGTGTGTGTGTGTTTTTTTTCTTTCATGAGGTATCTGGAACTTTTTTTTATTTTTTCTTCAGGGTTTATGCCCAGAATAATTGATAAGGCGTGGCCGGTTATTAAGTCATTGCAGATTTTTTTTTAAATTTTTGCATATCCCCTACATTCTTTCCTTCCTTTCTTCCTAAGGTTTGCTAGCAGGTTAGCCGAATCCACAGAACAGCTCGCATTAAAAAATCGATTGTGTATGCGTTGTTTAAATACATACAGGCCTACATATTTGTAACGAATACAGAAGATGCATAAAAATTGGCCAACGATACTTCCGGAACCTAACCAACTCTAACATGGTCCAACACTAATTTCCAGTCTTGTCCAGTTGTCGTTGAAGCAGGTCTACCTGCTGTATGCCCATACTGATAAAAAGTACAGCTGCACAGTGCATGGAAATTGAATAATTTTTGAAGGAGCGGCTTTAAAAGCCATCCCTTCCCCATCCCATCTCATCCGAGGCCTACTCATTAAAGGCATCCAAAAACGGGGCAAAAAAGTGACCAGATGTTAGGCATACATGAAATTTGTTTTTCCAAGGTCTGTGATCAGATGGCTTATCTGCCCTCTAACAGGCGCGACCAGGAGAAGTCAGGACTATCAGGAGCCCCCCAGGTGATAAGGGATCACAGCTCGGCCTTTCTTCCGGCCCCAGTTCAAGTCTCTCCCTGTGTTCTGCAGAAGGTAGTTATCTCGTCTCCATCGTCTAGCGTGATAGATTATGGATAGCGAAACAGCCCTGGGCGTCCGTTTCGGCACGGCTAGCTTTTTGTAATAGTACCCCCTAGATCTCGTTCAGACCCCTCCGACCCCCCCCCCCATCATTTACCTGCCGAACCCACCCAAGACGGACACTTTAAGCAGTTAGCCGACTGCACTAACGCAGATCCTCTTTCTAAATGGCAACGATAAGCAATGCTGAAATGTCCCTGAGATGAAATATCAAGCTTATCAAGATGAAACCATGCAATAATACAAGAATTATCCATCACCATCCATCATGCGCTTTATTCCTGCGTCCGGAAACAGATTACATGGATCTTAATTGAAATATTATTTTACCTTTTTATTTGAATTATTTATGGGAGTTTGCCGACTAGATTCATACCTCATAGAAAACACGAACACATATTATATGATGCAAGAAATATGTGTGTGTGTATGTGTATTTGTAAGCACTCTCATATATTATTTAAAGAGGAGATTTAGAAGCTTCTTATATTGCCATATGAAGAGTATCAAAGGGTCCGCCTTTGATACAATTTACTGAAATTCACGGCTTGAGCGGAGCTGTCCATTGGCCCACCACTGCTAATGAGATTGGGGTGGCGGTGGAGGGGGTGGGGGGGGTAAAATTGAGAATGGTGGGCTGGCTGTCATCGGCTAGGTGATGGTTTTAAGAGCGAGCAGTGATACTTCATTAATTAACCTTCACATTCTATGTAGATCCGCTCGTCAAGATGCAGTTAATTAAAGAAAGGTCATTCCAAGGGCTGCCGTGCAAGCGACATTATTACAATGGAGGGATGGCACTGCTTTGAGCGAGATAACACCGGGGAGGGTGGAGGTGGTTGATGTGGTGGTGGAGGTGGTGCTGCTGCTGGTGGTGGCGGTGGGTGGAGCGGGAGAGAGATCAGGCAGTCACTGCTAAAATGGCGGAAGACGTGCCTAAGCCATGGCTCTGGACTTCCTGCGATGGCACTTTAGCTCACACCACACATAGAAAAATAGTGGGTTTGTTGTTTTTGTTATATGAAGAAGGGGTCAAAAAGCTCTAATGGAGAGAAAGCCTCAGTGAAATATTAATTACAGTCAATGGACAGCATCTATCTTTCAGCATCTATGTATGGTTTTCTTGACACAGTTGTTGGCCTTGACAATTTGGAGCCTATTACCTGACTCCACTTGGGTTGACCTCGCAGGGGTCCAGCGAGGAGCCTCAGCAGGGTATGAAATAGTGATGGCTCATCTCTTAGTGGAATCCACTTCCATGCACTCACTTATTTAAAAAACATTTTCTCCCCATATGCACCTTTTGACGGTTTCTCTCCAAGACAATGGCGATAAAATGCAGGTATTAAAATGCACACAGCGATATTTTACTCTGAAGGTATTTCCTTGTTAGGGCTTTTATAAGGGGGAAGGTGTGGTCTCTCATAATGATATTACATTGGGAGCCTGAGTGATTTGGTAACTACAGTCACAACACAGTGAGAGTTACTCACTTTAAAAAAGGGAAAAAGGTGATCTTTGTCTGTGCCCGTGCGTGAGAGAGCAGAGGCCACCCTGTAGCGCGCTCTTGTTTAGTTTCAGCTTTTCAAAATGTTGCAATGCTGCGGAATTGAGGAGAGACCGGGGCGCCTCCCCTGTGTGCCTTCAGCCCTTCAGCGCACACCTAAGTGTCTTTTAGCCATGCTTCCAAAGGCACAGGGACAGAGCAGAGAAGTGTGGTGTGGCTGCATGCAGGCATTCATCTGTGTGTGTGTGTGTGTGTGTGTGTGTGTGTGTGTGTGTGTGTGTGTGTGTGTGTGTGTGTGTGTGTGTGTGTGTGTGTGTGTGTGTGTGTGTGTGTGTGTGCGTATGTGTGTGTGTGTGTGTGCGTGTGCGTGTTTGAGAGAGTAAATGTTTGCGTGTGTGCATGTGTGTAAACGGATGTGTGGTTTTGTGAGTGTGTAAATGTTTGTGTGTGTGTCTGTCTGTGCAAATATGTGTCTGTGTGTGTGTGTTGGTGTATGTCTGTGCGTGTCACAGTAAATGTATGTGCATGTGTGTGTGCGTGCGTCTGTGTACATATGTGTGTGTGTGTGTGTGGGCGTATTCACGTGTGTATTTATGTGTGTGTGTTTGTGGGCCTGTGCCAACATGTACTAATGGGTGCACACATGTACGTGTGTGCACGCACCTATGTCTATACACGTACGTGCATCTATAAATGTACGTGTGTGTGGCCGTGCTGGGCCCCCTCCCACCCCCATACAGTAACTGCTGACCCCGGACCAGGCCATTATAGGAGGACGAGGCTGGCTCCCCTGGCAGCAGCCAGCCTCTCCGGTCGCTCGGTGGAGAGACATTACCGCCGGCCTCTGCAATAATTTATCCTAAGAGCGCGGCGAGCCGTCGTGTAGCCCCCTGACAGAGAGCTGCAGTACTTTATCAGCCCGCCTGTAAATCAAGCTGTGTGTGTGTGGGTGTGGACGGCAACATTGTTTGATCTCTTTCAGACACTCTAATAATCTGCTCCCATCTGATTGATACCTTCACACAACAAAGCACATTACACCGGCCAACCACAACGGCCATCACTGTGTGTGTGTTGGTGCGTGTATGTGTGTGTGTGTGTGTGTGTGTTTAAATGTGTGGGATGTTCTGACTGTGTTTGTCTGTGTCTAACTGAGTGCCTGTGTGTGTGTGTGTGTGTGTCGTGTGTCTAACTGTGTGTGTGTTTGTGTGTGTCTAATTGAGTGTGTGTGTGCGTGTGTGTGTGCGGGCGCATGCAGTTGTGTGATGCGTGTGTGTCCTTTGGCCATCTTTGTTATTGGGGGGGGTGTGGGAGGAGGGGAGAGGAGGAAAGGGAGATAGAGAGAGATGGGTCTGCTGCAGAGACACAGTGTCATTTGGAGTCTCTAAACCAACGGCGGGCTAAAGGGTTCACAAAGCGATCATTGGTGCTGGGCGGGGGGGGGGGGGGGGGGGGGGGGGGGGGGGGGAGATGAAGAAGAGAGCGCAGTGGACCGTAGCACCCGGAGTAGTCGACGAGGCAGAGGAGGGTTACTCAGGCAGCTCTTGTTTTGTTAAACAGACAAGGCAGAGGCAAAGGTGACGTGTGACATACCCACCACATGCAACCTGAACACGGGTCACTGTTTACGTCGGGGAATATTATCCATTAAAGTCGACGCAAAATGATCTTTGGGTATATTTATTATTTTATTACCAGGTCAGCTCATTTCTACAGACCGATTATTTACCTGTAATAAAAAAAATGTAGGCTAGGACCTTACAATGGAAACATGGATTTGGTACTTTACTTTATAATCTCGTCGACGTAGCTGAAAACAATATTTGGAGGCCGTTAACTCATCTACGCCTGAACAATGAAATCGTAACATGTTTGCCGCTTAATAAGAAGCCTTTAATGGGCTTATCTCGGCTCTAGTTCTACAATGCTACTGCCGGACTTCTGTAAGGATGGCACTGAGCCTCGGCAGGGAAGCCAGAAGTGCATGGGGCAGAGTTACGCTGTGTTACCTGTTTTGTTACGTTTATATTCGATGGACGATGGAGTTCGGAGTTTTCGATGGGAGTTTTCGCAAGACAATGAAGACAACGAAACTCAGATTTGAACTTGCCTGTCATCAGACTTTACATGGTTCATATGAAGTCTGATATCTGGGACGAGTGAGGGTTTAACACTCTGTCACCATGTTCTGTCACCTTTGCATTATCCAAGCAAATACTAAAGAATTGAATCATATTCACACTCACCTTATGTTTTTTATGAAGAAGAACACAGAATAGGTTCTCAAGGCTATTTCCCTCTCAAAATCTCAAACCTTCTAGTTAGTTAAAAAAAAACACGTTCACCTCTCCTGGTCTCCATTGCTGCCAATGAAGGCCAGCTCAATATATTGTTTCTCAAATATTTTTTTATATCTTTATATCTGGGAGAATAACCTGTAGCTCATGTTCAAACAAATACAGCAAATGTAAGGTCAAATAGAGTGCTGTTTTGTTCTCCATAAAGGCCTATTCCTTTTCCTCCCCCCATCCTCCTTCTCATTCACTGCCTCCTATCAAATCAAAGGGAAATGCATTCCTTCAAATTGCCTCCCAACTCCTCGCCTGATATGGCTCATATACAAAGGAGAGCAACGCTCCGTCCAACAATACCCATACCATTTGTGCCGCTCAGCTTCAGAATGTCATTGGTCTGAGAGTGACAGTAAAACATAGCCCCACCTTCTCCCGTCGGTTATGTTGGAACATGGCTTCCAATTATTCAGCTCCAAATTCAATAGCAATTTTCTGCTCAATGAAATAGTGGTTTCAATCTCGGGAGTGATGTCACTTCAGTGAGATTTTTAAATGGCATGTCTGCCAGTGAATGGATGGACGGAGGAAGATTTATTTTGCTTCAGGAAATGATATTTGTTTGTTCAAGCCTTTCATTTATTGATGAAAAGACTACCTCTTAAGAGGGCTGAGGAATCCATACGGAGATTCATAGTTTCTTCTGCTTGGCAATCTAAGAGAAACACATTTTTACCTTTTTTTAGATGACAATGTCTGCCCTTATGAATGTTGTCATTCTAAAGACGAGTCCATCCCGGGTATGAAATGCATTACACAGGGTGGCAGCGTGCCGTCCTCTAGAGAACACGGTCCTCACACTGGAAACAGGGCCACTGTTTTGCATTAGCGCCGCTCTTGAAAAGTATCTTTGAACAATAAAAAGGAGGCAATTATAAGTATGTTTATGTGTAATGTATCAGCGGAGCATCCTGGGCCTCATAATGAACGCCACGCAACGTGGACTCAGTGAGGCGTGCACACATGGCTCTCTCTCTCTCTCTCTCTCTCTCTCTCTCTCTCTCTCTCTCTCTCTCTCTCTCTCTCTCTCTCTCTCTCTCTCTCTCTCTCTTTCTCTCTCTCTCTCTCTCTCTCTCTCTCTCTCTCTCTCTCTCTCTCTCTCTCTCTCTCTCTCTTGCTGAGAATAAACAGAGCAGTGGAAATGGTTCTCATTAGTGTTGTTTTCATATTAAGTCCCTCAGACAAGGTTGACAAACCCTACTCCCCGGGCCCGGGCCCTGAGGGACCTCACCGCTTCGATAAGAGCTGGGGGCAAAAAAACACCCGCCGACACCGACACCATTACAACCTACTATAGCTGCTCCCCTCCCCGGTCTAGTTCAGCACCGTTCCATTCCTGTGGAACCTAAACGGACGTCCGCTCCATATCTCGCTCTTATTCAAGTGTTTAATGCTTGAGAGATACAGGAAGGGTGATCGAATGACTGAATGATTATTTCCATTGGTTCTTCGTTTAGTATAGACCCAACCACACGTTTCACAGCCTCAAATGTGAGCGTGCGTTTTCCAATGTGCAACCACTAAAGAGCGAAAGGATTCGTACTCAAAGCAAATATTTCACCTGATGTGTTGCACTTTTGAAACTTGATACACCACATTTTATGTCATTCAATGAACTATTGATTGTAAATGAGGCATCATTCAACAGTAATTTCACTACTATTAATGTCAAAAGAATGACATTATTGTTCTGTTATCTGGACCTGTGTCCTCAACCCTTACATGGAAGAGGCACACCTCATAGTTCACCGTATAAACTATAGGGCTTGTACATAAGAATGCATCATGGGACTTTTTGTTGGTGATGCTCCGCCATTTTGAGATACCTTGAATGAATGGAAATATACTGTAACCTAGGCAAACCAGACCTGACCACGTCTGGCATGAGAAACGCTGGGACATTTTCAAACATAATAATGTCTTCCAATAATGATCAATAATTTCACGATTAATTACTAAACAATGACCAAAAAAACATGACTACCAACAACATTCCTATGCTCTTACAATTCTGACATGGCTGCGGTCCTTGCGATGTGACGTAACGACGTACAAGCCCTACATAGGATAGGCAGAACGTATCCGTGCCTAAAATCAACCTGAGCCATCCCAGTGACGCTGATTGGCTTGGGTAGCATTGGCAAATACAAATATACGGAACATTCCTCATAATATTGGAAACTCGAATCATATCTATCTCAACTGTTGCATTGTTGTCTGGTTTAGTGTCTGTAGGCACAGAAAGCCCTCCAGCGGGTCTTTGCCTGGTTTTCTCCAGTACAGGAACAGGGTAGGTCTACCTATTGGGCCCACTGAGGTAGCACTTTGGGCCGCTGTAAATATCTCCTTCCCTGTTATCTCCAGGACCTGCTATTCCGGTAAATACGGGAGTCGTGTAATTCAATAGCTTGTGTCGGGCCATTTGCTTTTAGAGGACATCATAGTTGGCATGGCTAAGTGGCTCCACGACAAACACCAAGATTAATAAATAATGGTGGTAGGAAATGATATTTTCTCAGAAATATTCCTGAGGTCTTTCTTTTTTTTTCCTCATAATGTGTGAGTTTGTTGGCACAGCACAACTGTTTCACATAATGCATCCCCTTGGTGTGATTTTGGTTTCATATTATTAATATGGATCAGAATTTGGCTTCTCAAAATAGTGCAAAATCATGAAAACAGATGTATGTTCTGTGATTGGGAAGATTAATAATACAGCTATCTCATAGTTTGATGAATATTACTTTACAAAGTTGCACCATTTGTTTTCTTCCCATCTGGCTCTGCTTGTTATAATTTATAGACAATAATACTAATATTGAACAGTATGTCCCGCACTCTGGAAAGAAATGGCATTTTGTCCCCTATAATACCACCGTAGGTCCCTGTGGCATTTTGTTATTTGTTGCAGTGTTTGTACTCCCACACTCTTTAATATCGCCGTATTGCTTCAATTCCAGCTGCAAGATAAAGTTCTATTTCATTTTGTGGGATTAACTTTCTGGCGAGCAGCGCACGTCTCAAGGTATTTGTTGTGTTTTCTTTTATCTATGAATTATTTAGAAGCCTCAAAAATAGACAAAGGGTTAGGAGCGACTGCATGTCCTGTCCCACTCAGTCACATGTTTAATTTGGTGGGCTGGCGTGGATTGGCGCCCCTCCGCTGCTGGGATTAGGTGTGTGGCTCTGTAATTTCCCTAAAGGAGAAAACACAATGAATTGGAGCGTAATGATAACGAAAGAACAGAATATTTGGCGCGGGGAAAATATGAAGCTATGATTGCACCGCCGTGGTGGAAGGTGTCACGGATTTTAGCTCCATTATGATTGCCCGAAGTGAAGGAAAACACGAGGCTATGCTGTACAAACAGATGCTCTTCCTTCTTGTCACGTTTCAGATTGATAAGTGGCTGTTGATGTTGTTGTTTTTTGTGATGTTTTGACCATCATTTTTCCCATCCTTGTAATATTTCATAATTTAGCTCTGATGTTAAAGTTCACAAGGTCTATTAATAATAGAATCCTTGTGTTTCCTTTACAGTCCATAACACTTTTTAAAAATGCTAATGGACTTCAACAAGCACCTGAGCAAGGATAAAAGTGCCCTAATTCCTGCTCAAAAGGTTACCGGGATGAGTTATAGTAGTATAAGCACCTGAAAGCTATTCCCTTGTTAGGTTTTGACAAAGGGAACCTGCCATTTCCCCTCTTTTTAAAATAGTGTTGGGTAATAAATGATCATTTGTGGAATGCGCTTTGCTACAGGCGTTGACTTTTTCCCTCTGACATAACTTTACTGCTGGCTGATTTACATCCTGGAAGTTGTCCCCCAAAATATTTAAAATGAGCATTTTATTCATGACGCACAGCAGACGGCAGTGACACACACAAGAGCTCCTGTTATGCATCTTAGGGGGAAACGGCTAATTAGTTGGCCATGAAAAATGCAGCCATGCCGCTTTTTACTACCGTTCCCCTATTCCGCTCAACAACACTGGGGGATTTTGCAGCACATTTGCACTTATATGTTCAGAATCAGCATAATAGGAATCATCTGCCAATTTCCTGGCTTTGCTAGCACATCAACACAATCAACGTTGACACCCACACTGGCGGGTATTTATAAATCACACGGCAACACAGAAGGATTCTTGGTTCAGACTAAAAACGCGGTGCCCGGGAAGGGCCCTGCTCGCTGCGGCTGATCCCTGGGAGGGTGCTCAGGGTGCTCAGGGTGCTCAGGGTGGAGGGTGCTGCTGAGGGTGCGGAACGTGGGGCTGAGGGAGGGGGGGTGGGATGGAGCTGGGATCACCATGACAGTTTCAGGTGGAAGAGTCTATTAATAGTTTACCTCTCAGCCACGGCTTTTCATCATGTTCAGTGTCGTCCGAAAGCTTCCTGCTACACTCTCGCACACACACAGACACAGACACAGACACAGACAGACACACACACAGACACGCACACACTCATGCAAGAGAAAGGGCGGCGGGGTCATACTTCTCAATCGTTGGCTTCATTTTTCAGGAAGGTAAGGTTTTGAAACGAAAGGACGGGACACTGACCCGGGCGTTACGCAGGACACCACTTTGTCCTCTTCCAGGTCCTACCGTTGTTTACCCTTCAGCAGGGCCGCTAGACTGTCGTAGGTAGACGTGAGTCACAGAGAGAGCCACAGAGAGAGCCAGAGAGAGAGCCATTGAGAGAGCAAGGAACCAAAACAATCCGTCAAAGCCACCCCGACAATAGGATTGATGGAGGTTTTGTGTTTTGGTATCCGACAGCACGTTAGGACTATGCTAGCATGTTAGCCCGGTGGGTCAGTTTGCCACGCTATGCCACCCTCCCCCCTCGACCCGTTGTGAACAAACAAACACAAAGAGTCTCTCCGGAGCAGAGCCTCTCTGACAACAACCATGAGAAGGAACACCATGAAAACAAAACAATGTAAATGGTTAGCCAGGAAGGCAGTAGGAGACTCCCAGCTTCTCCTCGGTCCTAACATCATGGCTTGAACAGATGTGTGGATCCAGCGGTTTGCTGGTGAACGCACCTGTCAGTGTTTCCTGTTGTGGGCTGGACCTCTGATCCTGGACCAATAGATAATAGTATGAGATCCGCTGCCTCCTGCCTGGAAGTTTGGTGCCAGATATGGTAAAATTCTGGAAGCCAGTAAAATTGTAATCTTTATTGCTATTTTTATGGCCTCATTCCCTTATGGCAATTGCATGATCTATGGAAATGTGGGAGCATTGTTCCTATTGCCAGATAAAACGTCATCAAGGATGTGTGTTGAATGGGGAGGGAAAAAAATAGAAGCGACTGAATGTCTCACGTTGTATACGGCCATGTCCCATGCTAACGTAGCCGCTACTCACTATGCAGACTGTGTACGAACGGAAAAGTTTTTTTGTCAACGTAAAGGAAAACACTGCAGTGTGTTGCACCTCAAAGTACTTTTATCAAATCTAGATTGACAACATTCATTTGAAACTAATGATTTTCCCTCTCCCTGACAACACTCAGTCGCTAACCACCCGAATCCTCACACATTGACTTGCGCTCCGCACAGATTGCAACTCGTCCATTTTTTAATTGCGTTCATTTTTACCTGGGTCCCTTTGGGCCTGCTGCAGTGGTGGTCGTTGTCATCCGTCTGCCCTGACAGGATAGAGAGAGAGAGAGAGAGAGAGAGAGAGAGAGAGAGAGAGAGAGAGAGAGAGAGAGAGAGAGAGAGAGAGAGAGAGAGAGAGAGAGAGAGAGAGAGAGAGAGAGAGAGACACACACAGAGACAGAGACAGAGACAGAGACAGAGAGGAAGGGAGAGAGAGAGAGCGAGAGAGACGCCACGCCACTTTTCACCCCGAGCTGATGTGTCAGGCTTATCACACAGTCGAGCGATCCTGAGGTGACATCCTCCACTGAATCAGTGACATTTCACGGACGGTGCGAATCTATCCGTCTTTGTCAAGTATCCGCCTCGATTTTAGCATTCCTCAAGTTAGCATATTGATCACCAGGAAACGCTTGAGTGAGGACTTCTTGTTTTCCTTTTAAAACGGGCGTGGCGAGTCCACTGGACTCCTCCGTCAAAGTCCAGCCCTGAGGGGGCCCCTGCATTGTGGATGTCCCCAAAGTTCCTTGAAAAATGGGAGTCTTTTGTTATTCCGGTTGGGAGAAGGGAGTCCGTTCAGTAGTTAAGGAGCCATGTCACGCTAGCGAGCCGTACCCAGAATGTCCAGTGGATGCCGTGAGATTATTTTTAATGACTTTCTTTTGAGATCCGTTTTCTTTTTAAGCAGCTCATACATGAATAGCCTTTCTGTTCACCTGGGTAGATTTTGAAAGTAAAAGAAAGCCACACTAACTCAAAGTTATTTTACTTTAACTTCACTGTTGCTTCATCAACCTCGCCACAGAACGATCCGTCCACATCAATTATACAACCATAACGCGAGCTGCTTTGCTCGCTTGTCAAAATGTTGTGGGTGTTTTGGCACATATGTGTTCAATAAACCAAGCAGCTATGCTTGCCTGGTCTTCCCTTCCCCAACAACACTGGAGCTCCATTTAAACTAAATTGCTTTAAGCGGAGCATTACCGACGGACATTTTGTTAACTTGGATGTTAACAAAATGTCCGTCGGTAAACAAAGGAACCACTGTTTGTGACGGACACACTCCTTAATCCCCTGGGGGCCTATCGTGTGGGGAGTCGTGAGCGTCTGTTATTTGTTTAAAGGGGTTTGTGTTGTAATAATTGATTAATAATGCGAAGCTTTGGGGAAAACTATCACCCCTAAAATGAGGGCGATGATTGTGATTATGCAGAAGCAAATCAACAGCGACAGAATGGCACCCGGGATTACAACATCTGCAGTGAGCGGTGTCAGGGTTAACGTGTCCTGTGATTACAAACTGCATTTCCTGGGAGCAGGTGTTGCATTGACACTGCAGCCATCATGTGCAGAGGCAAGCGCAGAGCGAGGCTTGCAGTCACACGCGCACACACGCGTGCACACTAACGCACACACACATGAAGGATGAACACATGCACGCGCACGCACGCACACACAGACATGCACACTCAACGCTCAAACACGACACATGAACACGCGTGCGTAAACACACTCGCACAGGCAGACACACACACACACACGCATATGAAAACACATACACATGCACACATGCGCACACACACGCATGCACGCACATACACACGCTTATGCTCCCAATTACACAAAAGGAAGAGGGAGAGGGAAAGAATAGGACTGGCTCCTCCCCAACCATATGGTTTATGGCCCCCAGTGCCTTTGAGGCCCATGTGAAAACATGAATGGGCTGCGAATCGATAGGGACATGAGATCTGGTGTCTAGCAAATCCAGTGCAGACTGACACGTTCCCCTTGTAATCTCTGGCATTGTGCTGCGAGGGGGAAAGATTATCCTCCTCCGACCGGCTGGAGGAAGAAGGGCTTGCTTTGCTGTGGTTCACGTCTGTCTGAGGGGCAGGGGCAGAGCGCACAGCTCCCTGTAAACCACGCCGGCTCCCTCTAGTCCCTCTGTCAGAGGCTGGATTATGTGCAACGTTATCCTCCCCCCCCCTCACCACCCCCACCACCACCACCACCACCACCACTAACCAATAGGGAGGCTTTCTCTGTCTCGGGCTCCTTTCAGAAACCATCGGATTTATGACACTGGATTCGGTAAAAGTTTTTTCGGAGCCAATTTTGACGCTGGCTAAATATCCCGGCAGGATTAGAAGTGTGCCCCCGCGATGTGTTCTCACTCCACTGTGCAGAGTAGTGCATCGAGGTCCAGGGTTATCCACTGTAGGAACAGCACTGGGGCAACATGAATAATGATAAGGCTTGTTGTACATATCAAGTGCCCAGAGCTAAAAGAGAGAGAGAGAGAGAGAGAGAGAGAGAGAGAGAGAGAGAGAGAGAGAGAGAGAGAGAGAGGGAGAGGGAGAGGGAGAGGGAGAGAGAGAGGGAGAGAGAGAGAAAGCGGCTGTTTGTTGTTTGTTTGTTTAGAACCAATAGGGACAAGCATCACATTTGATTTGTCTTGTACTTGCCATCCTTTGTGTTATATTCATAAACATCAAATTGTGGGGAGAGGCATTATGGCAGACGGAAGATGCAGGGGAAAATTGTTTCGGACCTTGCCTTCTGTTGCTGGAAGAGATGACTGCTCTATTGTGCAATAGTACATTGAAACTTAACACTGCGGCACAATTTACAAAGGTCTAATAAAAAGCATTAATTGTTTTTTGACGGTCGTACGCGTAAAAAGGATGTAACTGGTAATGAAATGCTGTGATGACTTTGCTCTGATCTGCAAATAAACAGCTAAAACGTGGGCTAATATCTGATCCAAGAATTATTCTGTTGTTTATTCCTAGCATGTGAATGCATATCTCTCTCTTTTCTCTCTCTCTCTCGCTCTCTCTCTTGCTCTCTCACTCTCTCGCTCTCTCGCTCTTCCTCAACGCAAGACAGAGGCAGACAGTCACCTTCACAGCCAGCCCTGCCTTCGAGAGCGGTCCCTCTCTGTCCACACATACCGTCTTATGGTCTGCATGACCGGCTCTCAATTCTAAACCGCTGGAGCAGGTCTGACTTCGAAAGCCGCGCAGTCTTCTGACAGAACATCTGGCTCTGGTGGCAGCTGTACCAAGACAAGCAGGGCAGGTTTCCCCCCAGTTCATAAAGCCTCGGCCAGTTCCTTTCTCTGCCCTTGGAGATCACTTACATGAAAGCACCAATCAAAAACCGGAGCAGATATAATTTGTCATCAGGGATTTCCTGCCGGAGAATTATAGAGAAGATACAGGGCCGATCGATACTATGGATTTTCACTGCAGTGGCTGATTGTCCAATTGCCGTGAAACATGCGCCGAGATAAAAGGGCACGCCTGCCATTTTGTAACAGATTGCCGAGTCAGCATCGGTGGCCTGTCAGATACTTATAGGCTTCTGCTTTGGAAAATTATCATGCTGCAGTGTCAGAGTCCTATTCAACACATCCCCCCAGCCTCCATGCCTGCCTGATTCATCACAACATCTACCCCGTGACTTTGGCTTTGAAGGGGCATCATTTCTGTATGATGCCCCCGTTATGGGCCAGAGGCTCCGGCTACGCATTGGGCGAGGAGGAGCAGAGATCCATGGGTGTCAGTGCAATACAACCGCTCCCTCTGGAAGATGTCAGTTAGCATTAGCGGCGACATGGAGCAAATCTTTAAATTCTCAATGAAGCCCTGTGCGTAGAATACAAGGCTCCTGGTATAACTGGCTACTTTTTAGAGGCCGAGTTAACCGATGTATAATGACACACACATGTTTGTGCTCTCTCCGATATGTCTACCAATGGTCAAATCGTTGCTATTGATGGTAAAACTGTTTGCAGTTGTGTCATGTCTAACTTTCCATAAAGCCTCAGTTCAATGATCAGCTGTGTTGAAGTTTCAAGGAGGTTTGAGGAAAGGTGAAGGCGGTTTGTTTCCATTTTCGAGTTGTATACCATTTCTTTTGAGGCAATGCCCCTGTATAACCATTTATGTTTGGAGCCAAAACGGACAGCATTATCAGAGGAAGCCCAGGGACGCAGTGATCAATCAAGCCTTCGGGACAGCGAGCTTTCTCCAATCTGATGTGCTCAAGTCACTTAAAGCGATCAGATCCCGAGTGTGCCTTTGACCTCCCAATGAAGGAGGTGGGAGGCGACCTAATCCTGTTGAACCTTCAATCGATAGAGTATTACACCAAAGGCTTCAACATCTCCCATGCTACATTAGGATAGGCTCCCAATGCAATGATGTGAAAAGCTATGATTTGTCACAGGTGATGTGCTTCTCATTTGTGATGAATATGAGAGGCCTGTGGCTTATGGGTGCAATGGCCTACAGCGTCTCCAGTTTGAAGGGCTAGTTGCTTTTTGGGCCAATGGCTTATAGGACCAATGGTTTACAGTGTAAGGTGCTTTTGGGGCCAATGGCTTCGAGGGGCCAGTGGCTTACAGGGCTTTCCGCTTTCAGGGCCGATGGCATACAGGGTTTTGGGCTTGGAGGACTAGTGAATAACGGGAAATTGGTTCAATTCATTAAATGACCATTCCTTGAACCTTCAAATAATTGTATGATTTAAGATATTTCTCCCTCTGCGTACATAAAATATAACGTAAGGGCATTTCTTCAGCCTTTAAATCGTAATACAGAAGGGTTTGACTAATACTATAGCATAACTTATTGAAAGTAATGGGAAAACTAAGAAAATGCTGGCTGCGTATTTATTCTACTCATTTATCTCATTATAGAATATATTTGAAAGCAGTTATTTATACCAAGCAATGCAATAACCTTGCTCCAAACTCTTAGTCAGGACTTAATATATGGTCATAATGATGATCAATTCATCATCATATGAAAATGAATTAAAAAGATTAGATTAGATAGATTAGATACATAGCTAAAATAGGTTTGTTTTCGCCTAACGTTGATTCACCATGATTTAAGTTTCTATGAAATGATCAATGAATACAGGCATCATCTCAGCCAGTAAGGCCACACCCAGAATAACAAGAAAACGGATAGACAATACAGACCCAGTCCAAACCCAATGCCAAGCAACTAAAGACATTGTTTGCTGTTGTTTTTTCCATACTCTATTGTCCTGCCAATGCTCGACTCAAAATGATAGCTGCCGACATGTTTAAGGAAAATATGCCTGGGGGGGGGGGGGGGGACAAATTCATACTGTAAGATAATGAGGACTTGCGTGAGCTGTAATTGTTATTATTGCCAGACACAAATGGAAGCGCTTAACCTGCGTGACAGCGGCTATCCGTTGTCATTATGTGGGCAAACGGGCCCTGGTCTGCAGATATCTGTCCGATGACACCCGTAGTGATTGTGGAGGTGGCGCCATTGCGGAGACACTCACCTGATCAGAGCCTCTTCGATGACTCGATGTTCATATAATGTCTCTCCTCACAGCCTATATTCCGTTCATTTGCATGACGGCGAGACCCAAAACGGGACGGTTTTATTCAGGTTTTTTTTTGTGGAGAACAATTCGGCATCATTGTTGTTGTTGTTGTTATTCTCTTTTTTTTTTTCTTCTTCTGCTGTCAGTCTGTGGAAGCGTCTCATTATACCATATCTAACAGAGCAGCGATCCAGCTGATTCCA
>NC_044048.1:15512299-15542299 GCF_902167405.1 Gadus morhua | reverse complement strand
GTGAAAGTCCTTGACTCTGCCTCCTGCTCCGGCACCTCCTCCTCCTCCTCCTCCTCCTCCTCCTCCTCCTCCTCCTCTTCGGCGCGGAGGAGCCGCTGCCAGGCACCGCCGATGATAGATGGCACGGTGCGGCAAATGACAACGGGATAGATTTTTAGTTTGTGCTTTGGAAGGGATCAGTAATGGTGCTTTGCTGTACAAAGCAATAAAAGAGAAGGACATGAGACCGAGGGGGAACAGGGTGGGAGGGGTGGGAGGGGTGGGGGCGAGAGAGGAAACTAAACAAAAAACAGAAGATCCGTGGGTCGATGCAGGAGGAGGGGTGGGGGGGGGGGGGGGGGGGGGGGGGGGTATGAGGGACTGATGGGTGCACGGGGGGGGAGGGGGAGGGACTCTGAGCGCTAACATGTGTGAACTGAGGATTTGTCAACGCCGAGCGGTGAGCTGACTGACTTAACGAACGGTGTGTGGAAGTCGATCATGGAACGCTCAGCGAGGCCACTTCATCCACTTCCTGTGAGAGAGCGATCATTTCTCCCCGACCCCTCTCCCCCAACCCCCCCTCCCAAAAAGAAAAACACCCCAACAATTGAAGCTGATTATTATCAAACGTCAGGACTTGTACAATACATTATTTTCCTTTCTCCACTTGGTGTTTAAGCTTAAATGTTTGGCAATCCTGTCAGTCCACCCCCCCCCCCCCCCCCGCCCCAACACACACACACACACACACACACCTCCCTCTTACCGGGTCTACCTGAACATTCTGTCAGGTTCTGCTTAACGGAGCGGAGATCCCCGGTGAATAATTACCGGCGTGGACGTGAGATAGAGAGCCGGCTGCAGGTCGCGTGTGCCAGGCGGCCGGCTGGGGTGATCAGTCCTGATAATGAGCATACGGGTGACATACATACTCTGAATTATATGACTGTGAGGCCAGACCCCCCCCCCCCCACACACACCTCCTCTCCCTCCCCTCCACTCCCCTCTATCGCCTCCCCCTTGCCTTTGCACACCAGCCTTTAGTTTAATATTCTCACCTTATCGCAGAGTCAAGCTGTGAAGTTTTAACAATGTCATCATTTACCCTATCTCCCCCCCCCCCCCCCCCCATTTTTTTAAGTGTACCATCTCATGGAGAACCGCTCTTACAGAGAACCGCTCACACACGGAACAACTCACACACAGAACCGCTCTTACAGAGAACCGCTCAACCACAGAACAACTCACACACAGAACCGCTCCTACAGAGAACCGCTCTTACAGAGAACCGCTCAACCACAGAACCGCTCACCGCTCAGACACAGTATCTCTCTCAGACAGCACCACTCTCCCACAGAACCAAATGAACTGAACGTGCTCTCTGAGAGCTCTGTACCTGGAGCCGTCTCCCAAATTGAAATGTTTTTGCTTAATTGCGTTGACTTGCACAAGTGAACAAATTGAATGCAGCTTAATGCGTCTCATTTGAGCCGTACGCTAATGTGCACGTGTAGAACTTGAGAGTGTGCATGTTTTGAAACAACACTCCAAATGAACGTTGCGGGTGTCTTTTAGAGTGTTGGCTGCGGTATAGATTAGCATAGTGCAGATACTCCTCAAGTCCAAATTGTCCATTTATCCCCTAAGAGGGTAGGGGGGGATGGGACGATCGCTCATGATCGTTGCATCCGATAGTTAAGAAGTCAGCTTCCGTAAAAAATCCATCACGTACATCAGTGCACATTAGTGAGGTAATTAAACAGGAGGTAATGCCTGCAGATATCGTAAAATACCAAGTGGTGATCAAACGCCCCTTAACACTACAGAGAGGGAGAGAGGGAGAGGGAGGGGGAGAGAGAGAGGGAGAGGGAAAGAGAGAGAGAGGGAGACAGGGAGACAGGGAGAAAGAGAGAGAGAGAGAAAGAGAGAGAGAGAGAGAGAGAGAGAGAGAGAGAGAGAGAGAGAGAGAGAGAGAGAGAGAGAGAGAGAGAGAGAGAGAGAGAGAGAGAGCGGGAGAGAGAGATGGCCCTAATACACAAATGCAAATGTAATTTGTCTACTTTGGAGTATCGCTACCACTATGAAAATGAGTAATTATTAGAAATATACTGATTACAACTAGCTGAGAATGTGGCATTAAAATAATTACTCGTGAGCCCTCTGAGTTTGTACATTAAGCACTGTACTACCGTTACGAATAATCTGTCCAATTAAAGGTTGTGTAATTAATTAAGTGCACATTCTGTGAAGAGGAGAGGGGAGAAAATTTATCAACCTGCTGAAATATGACCTATCTTGTCCAAAAGACTAATATGTTTAAACAAAAGATGAAAATTGATGACAACATTATTTGCAACAAAATGCTCACTGTGCAACTACGATGCATCTGTACGTGGATTTGGCTTCGTAGCATTGTCCCTAACAAAAGCCGTGATGTATTACCCCGAGCTGCCCAGCAATAACTTTCAATGAAGGGCGCTTTGCCTATCTGGTGGAACAGTCTTTTACTTTATTCCTGCTTCAAATCAAGGGCCTTCACGGCAAATTTATTATTTTGGGTCCGGAAGATAAGAGGGGTGTTATAGTGCATGTTTGAACCTTTCAAACTCTGGCGTGGCAAACGTTGGCATGCTATGAACAACCTGAGAACAAGCTCCCCCTTTCCCCCCGTCCCAGAAAGGTGCTGGAGCAGAAAACATCTCTCTCTGCCACCCGGTCTGCTCATCCCTGTGGTGAGCTTGGAGGATGTAATCCGGTGCCGTGTGTATATATGTCTGTGTGTCCTCATTTACATTATGGCCAAAATGCCAAGACTATCATCCTCCCTCACTTGCCAAGGCAGTAGTTGCCAGAACATACATATGGTCAGGATGAACCCACCTCACTACATGGGTGTATGCCACTATGAGCTCAGCTGGTTTGTTATATGTTAGGCTCCATGCAGTATGGATGTATGGGGGTGATTTATCTAGATACCGTTTTATGGACAGAGGATCCTAAAACTCAAGTTTCTGTTTTTATCCCTATAGGTTGGTCGATTAATCAAAATGGTCATATCGTTCGCAAGGCATGATAGCCACTCATGTTGACATTTTATACATTTTGGATTGGTTATGACATGCAACAACTGTTTTTGTATGGTTGTACAGGCACTGGGAAAAAAAAAAACTCAACAACACTTGACACGAACCAACTGCTTTACGGTCAGCTAACATCACATTTTAGTGGTTCAAAACAAACCGATTACACCGATTTGAAGCGAAACAATTACATGATATGTACTCGTGAGTCAGGTTCCCATTGGTTGCGGGTAAAGCAGGTCTGTTGCGCACATTCAAACGTCCACACAGATTAAGGAAGGCTGGGCCTGCTTTGTTTACTCCTGGTTTTGTTTTTTATAGTGTCATTTTGGTGACACAACAATTTTAATATTCATACATGGTCCCTAATCTTGTATTGTACATGAATTGATGCGGAATGTGGTTTATGTGAATTGTACGTTGATCTTGTTAATGTAATCATGTGCTGCCTTCTTGGTCAGGTCATTCTTGTAAACGAGATTTTTAATCTCAATGAATTTTCACCTGGTTAAATAAAGGATATTGATTGATTGGTTGTGAGATGCTCACTCCAGACTCTCCGAGGTCTTTAACATGAGCTATAAGGTAGGAAGTGCTCGTCACATATCCAGCGAGAAGGAAACCTCTTCAGTGTTTTATGTCCCCTTTTGCACCTGGCGACACACCCATGGGGGGAGTGGGGGAGATGCAGTGAGGGGCCGGATTTATGCTGTTTAAGTGAATTCACAGACGTGCTGAGGCTGAAGTCTAGGGGCCCTGTGGCCCCTGGCGTGGTGAAGAGGGTTCCAGACACACACATACACACACACAAACATACTGTACATCCACAGACACACACACACACACACACACACACACACACACACACACACACACACACACACACACACACACACACACACACACACACACACACACACACACACACACACACACACACACCCTAACCTGCCATCAGGAGGGGTTGACAGCACCCTGGCTAAGGGAGAGCAAGGTAGAGTTGCTGAGGAGAGAGAGAGAAAGGGAGACATAAATCCTATGTCCTATATAAAGAGAAATACTATCCATGTCAAGGAAAGGTGGGATGCCCTAAAATGAATGATAACAGACTCATTAAAAGTAACGGTCGCACCAATGATGAATGGCCTGCCTGCTGAAAAGAGCACAGGACAATGGCCTCTACAAATTAAGAGCGCGGTGCTCTGCTTGGAGGTGCTTCACTCACCCAAATATCAGGCAGTAATAACGCTGTGTACTGTTCATTATTAAAGCCCTTATGGTCCCATATAACACCGACATTACACCCACCTCCATTCCGTTGTTAATGGCTCATCATTTAGCTTTAATTACACTGCTTTGTGCTACATTTCCGCACTTTCCATTTTTTTTTTTGATACGCAGGCCCTGGTAAGGAATGTGAAACAATATGCTGTTAGAAAGCTATTGAAATGTGAAAGGGAAGCCAATAAAGGCCCTAATTTATTTCTCCTCAAATGGCATTTTGCAAATTAGAACATAACAAGGATGCCGCTAGTGTAGCACCCGCCATCACATCACCATTAAACACGCCGCGTACAGCCGGCCTGTCACCCCGCTCGCACCCTCAGATGGATCCCTCGCCCCCCCCCCCCCCCCCCCCCCACCCAAAAACACAACGCCGACAACATGCTCAACATGTCCCCTGACTTCCATGCAGCGAACGCCCCCCTATTCTATTATTTTTTTCCTTTTTGGAAAGCGTACAGAAAGAAGATTCACTTTGAGCCGGCCCCCAGTCTAAACATTTACATTAGCGTGTCCTAAACAGACTCCACTCCCCTGTAAATAGCTGCGGAGGAGAGACAGAGCCGGCCTGCTGTCAGGACGGAGCAGACGGGGGATGAGTGAGTCGCGAGGGGGGGGCCGGGAGGTGATGGACGTCCGGGGGCCCCGCGGACAGTGGGACGAGGGCCTGATGGGTGAGTCTTGTCTTCGGCGGTGGTTCCCTCCCTTGTCCTCGTCTCTCCTCTGTAAACATCGGCCATTCCCCGCGCATGAGAACATCGTCTGGCAGGAGGATCCCAGCTAGAGTTATGGAGCTTACCCAAAATGGAGTTTTGGTGTCCGACGTGAATTATAACACACTCACATACGTATACACTCGCATGCACAGACACACACAAAAACAGACATGCACACACACACACACTCCGTCATGTACTGTTTTCAATAGTCATACACATGGCTGCCATCAGGGGGGTCAACGGGGTCGGCTTACCTAGCCTTGCAGCCCAGGTAGTCAGGGTGGGGGGGTGGGGGGGTTGGAGTTATGTAGGGATGACAGGGGGGGGCTTCTCAGTCACACACATTGTGGTGCTGATGGTTTGTAGTTTTTATTACGAAGGCCCCGGGCTAACTAGCCACAGCTCTGCTGCATTGAGATGAATGGGATTGTCAACAACGACCATGGCTTTATCTGTTAAAAGAATACATTTATAATTGAATGTGAAATAATTAAGCACAACATACTTTTTTACGTCAAGCAATTTTGTTTAGGCTACAAAGAGTTTGAGATGTAAAGAGTCAATTTGAACAAAAATATAGATATACTAGTATATGAGGGTTGAAAAAGGATTTTTGTTCCACTAAATTGTCCCGATGTAGGTATAGGCAAGCACTTTTTGACACACTCTTCTGCAAGGACAGAATATATGTCAAATAAATAAATACGTCCCGCAAACACAGCTGGCATCCTCAGCGAGGATCGCTCCGTCTCTCGTCTACCATTTATTTTGAGAGTTTTCTGGATGCATGCACTGGTAGAAACATACATAGTTTGTCTGTATTTCTCGGATTAGCATCACAAACCAGTCAAAGGAGGTGGTCGGCATCAAATGTATCTGCAAAGGAAATAAAATATGCCAATATACACACACAGACACACGCACACAGAAACGCACGCACGCACGCACACACACACACACACACACACACACGCACACACACACAGACACACACACACACACACACGCACATGCACACGCACAATACACAAAACAGGTGCAATAACTGCTGGTGTGTCTGTTTCTTGAAAACAGTTTTGTTTGAATTACCTTCCTTGTAGGACTGTAAATCCTTGATTTAGTAATGACACAATTTTATAGTTAACATTTTAAAAACATTCTTTTTTTGAAAATTGCTTGTTTTGAAATCAAATAACACTGCTATATTTATAATGATTCGAGGGAAAGCCGTTCGGAGAAATTGGTATTTTCAGTGAAATTGCGGACCAGAGTTTCAAGCAAAGATGATGTGGGCAATGGGTTGAGATGGGGTGAGGGGGGGTACTATTCTAGGTAATTCAAGCACTTGTACTACTTGATTATACATAGCAGCGCCGTGATAAGGCTTCATTGAAATTTACAACAAGCAATCTCTACCATATGGTCGCGCGGAAAGGAGATCACAGACTGACAAAAGCAATCAGCTTTTTAATTAACAGAATTAACAGTGCGATGTTAAGCCATAATGACAGCAATAAAAACAGTTGATGTGACAATCAACTGCGCAAAAAAACATTTATAACCATTATTTCCATTTAGTCCAAGGGAGGGACAACACACACACACGGTGTGTGTGTGTGTGTGGGGGGGATGTATTGTAGAGAGAGCTTCGACCCTGCTTGTAATCACATTTGAATTAGCTGCGGATCCCTAGATGCTCCTGATATTCCGTGAGACACGGGGTCGTGCGGATCAATCACTGGAGTTTATCTTGGATCACATTATCTTCTGCTGTTCTGTGCAAAAGAAGATGGCCGACGTTTGTCACACGCCAACCTTTCAGCATTTTCAGAGCGATCGGTAATTTGAGATAAGTCCTGAATCGCCGATCTATAGCCAAACAAACTCTCCGTCTTCATAATTGCCCTGTGTTGCATTTCACCATGAAGGTCTGGTCAGCAACACAACGAGAAGGAGCAGATTGTCCTCCTCACCATAAAACACTTGTCCTCGTGCACATGAAAAGCATGTAGGAACACATGCACTGAAACACACGTGCACACACAAGCGTAAACATGAGGGGAGAGCAAGAGGGAGAGAAAGAGAGGGAGAGAGAGAGAGAGGGAGGGAGGGAGAGAGGGATAGATAGAGGGGGATAAAGGGAGAGAGAGAGAGAGGACGAGAGACAGAGAGAAAGAGAGAGAGAGAATACCGCTGGCAGCAGCACACACGGAAAAGTCAAATTATTAGAAATAATGAAAAGCCATCAATAAGAATTCTGCAGGGACTCGTTCCATTCTGTTTCAACAGCGCTTTTCAACCCATTATTTTCTGTAAATGTTAACGCCACCAAGCCCTGCCTATTGATTCTATTATTTTTGACCTTGCATTAGTGTCGGCTAATCTCACATGCTATAAAATTTCATTCCATAGTGAAAAAACCCTCGGAGGCCCTGAGGGTGAGTTATACACAGGTTGCAGCACCCATGGGATTCCTAAGCGCCCATGCGGGTAAACAAACCGTACATTTCATGTTTCCTAGATGAGCGAGCAGCGCCAAGGGTTTTCCATTTTGTTTCCGAAAGGGCTTTTCTCTGCTCGCCTTTTGTGCGACGGTGGCGGACGACTCCAATCGCCCAGCCGGCCCGACTCATCTCCTTCACAGACGGATGCCATCCAGTTCCCAAATGATATTGTATTTTCATGCCCCTCTATGGGGACTTGAACCTGATGAGAGTTGAGATGCTGTTACCAGAGTGGGGATAGGGAGGGAAGCGCTGGTGTCCGAGATTGGAGCATTCCTCAGATCACATGCAGGAATGACCTGAACTTGACCTCCATGGAACTAGCATGGAAGGCTGCCCATAAACGACTTTCCATTCAATATTAATACACAAACAATGGTTTACAGCTGTAACACAATAGAGGGAGTAATGTGGGGTAAAGATAAGGCAAACGACAATATATTGGACTCCATGGAGTGGTAACATTATCACGCGCAACTGATCTAGTACAATATGAACCTCAAATTGCCGCTGTTATCAGAGCTCTAAGTAAGCTTAGATATAAAGCCATGAGCTTAGACAGTAAGACACTTAATTGTCTGCTGTCGCCGCTTCTACAAAATGTATTAAACACATTTAAATAAATACACAAATAAAGTTGGCTGACAGCCATGAACAATCACGGAATATAATGAGCAGCTTCCACAGTTTTGGGTGCAGTCGGCAGCTTATAAACAGGTGATTGTTATTAACAAATGACCAGGGAAACGTTTTGTATCACATATGATCGATATGTTGCAGTTATATTATGATACAATGATACAAGTAATAATGAAACGACCCATGATGGCATCATATAAGGAACCACCTTGATGTAGTCGCTACACACATTATTAAAATATTGCAGTGCTTGTCCTGCTTCTTCAAACAATTATGCATCAAAATGTGTTCATCAAAGGAGTTTGACAAATCAGACTGAGATCTTTTTATAGATCTTTCTGTATGTTTTATATGCTTCCCAACCAGGCCGGTAGACCAGACGGAATAAGCCTGTGTTTCTTCACCATCCATTCAGCATAAATATGGTGGGCAGAATCCCAAAAATCTTTTTTCCATGTATATTTTATGTACCTTTTACCTTATCACACTTTTCAATTTGGAAAATTTGACACAAACATGCTGAAGCACTTTGAGTGTACCAGAGGGGGGGGGGGGCTGAGAGAGAGAGAGAGAGAGAGAGAGAGAGAGAGAGAGAGAGAGAGAGAGAGAGAGAGAGAGAGAGAGAGAGAGAGAGAGAGAGAGAGAGAGAGAGAGAGAGAGAGAGAGAGAGAGAGAGAGCGAGCAAGGGAATGAGACCGACAGACGGAGAGAGAGATGGCTAGGGAAAGAGACAGACAGACAGACAGACAGACAGACAGACAGACAGACAGACAGACGGAGAGAGGGAGAGAGGGAGAGAGAGGGGTAGGGAATGGGGTAGACAGCCTGAGAGAGAGACTATCAGAGGGATAGAGAAAGAGGGAAAGAGCGAGAGAGAGAGAGACCCAGTGAATCTCCAACTGTTCTCCGGGTGTCACTTTGGTTAATAATCTCCTACCAATCTTTCAACTCGTGTGCACGTGCGGGACGCTTCAAACCATGGAAACAGCTGGCTCTCTGCTGCCCGACTGTCAGAGTCTCCTTTGCTGTCGATGATAGAAATATCAAACCAGTGAGCCGTGAGTGGACATCTCAATCTGAATCTCCTCAGCTGCACCACAGCCGGTCGCCCGGTAATTCATGCAACAAACATCCCACAACGCGAACACACCATAAAGACTCTTTTATTTTGATTTTTTAAAAAACAGCAGGAAGGAGTATGGTCTGAGTGTCAGTGGGTTTGACGAAATTCCCTGCGCAAAAAAAACAATATCCTTCTAGATCTTTTGCGTTAAAAAGGTAATGAAATGGATCTTTGGCTGTTTCAATGAATTGTCCAACTTCGTGTATATTTTTTTTATTTCCAATCAATCCAATCTCCGTTCTGGGTGCCTTTGTAATGTCTGTGCTCCACTCCAGCATACAGCATAATAGGAAGTGTAATGTAATAGCCTTTTCTACAGAGATATACTGGAGAAATAGGTTCTTCGGCGTGATGGTCATTTGGGCTAAGTACAATCGGCGTGGATGCTATCGGTTGAATGCGACATCATTCTCTCCCGAGCATTTCCAGATTAGCCCCACGGTCTGAGGAGCCTGCCAGCGTGGCCTCAAAACGTCCCCTCTATCTCTTGCGGGCATCCAGCCAAAGAAAAGCCCTGGAACTTCAACAGCTTTCTTCTCTCTTTTAGCAGTGCAATCAGAATGTATCCTGTTCTCATCAATTCAAATATAATAAATTAAACACCCTTAATACTTTTATTCACAAAAAAAAAACCTCCACAAGATGTATGTCGAGCAAAGAATATAATTCAGTTATCAGTTTTACTCATCACACTAACAGCCTTGCTCATACTTCCTCATTCCACATCCTATTTGTTGAATCAGTACAGTAACGGAGGGTGGATACGGCTGTGTGTGGTTGCTGAACCGTGAGTCCAGTGTCTCTGGACCGCGTGGTGTTTAGCGTTCTGATGCCAGCTGGAGATAGAGAGGTCTGGAGCAACGGCCCTGGGACGCATCCAAGTTTAACAAAGCAACGCTCCCGGACAAGACAAACTGCAAGCGGGGCCGTACTCTGCCGCCGCGATGCCCCAGCCCTGGAGAGCGGGCATAAATAAAAGAGCAGGCGAGTTTTGCTTTTGACAAGTGAGGGACATGCCGTTCCCCGCGCATTTTTGATAGCGATCTAATTCATCTGGCAGCCGTGGATGTTGATTAAATCGCAATGTCAGCCTCTTGACAAGACAAGACACACACACACACGCATGCACACACCCACACACACACAGACACACAAGCTACTCTGACCGATGTGAAAACCTGTTTGAACAACCCTGAGTGGCAAAAAAAGGGAAGAAAGATGACCAGGGAGATTTGCCACGGCGCGCGTCCAAAGACACACACACTGTCCCTCTTACCGGTACTTTCCATGACATGCCCTGAGAGACAAGGAGAAGAAGAGAGAGAGACAGAGAGAGAGAGGGAGAGAGAGAGGCAAAAGAGTGAGATGGAAAGATTCCACAGAGGACTTACTTGTTATTCTCTCTCAGTCTCTCTCTCTCTCCCTCTCTCTCTCTCTCTCCCCTCTCTCTCTCTCTCTCTCTCTCTCTCTCTCTCTCTCTCTCTCTCTCTCTCTCTCTCTCTCTCTCTCTCTCTCTCTCTCTCTCTCTGTCTCTCTCCCTCTTTCGCTCGCTCTCTCTGGGGGTGACATCAGCCCTCTGACACAGGCGGTAAACAGACGGTTGCGATGACAGGGCCGTGTTAGCCTTCACTCACACGTGCTTGATGCCTCCATCAAAATCTGCACGACCACGACGTTGTCGCAGCGCTGCAGGCGTAACGTATGTGTGGAAATCACAGGCCTCTGTAATTATAGAGAGACGGGGGGGACGGGGACGGGGGAAACAAAAGGCCTTTTCGGCACGGCGTCTAAAAGACTGTTCAAATTACAGCAAAGTATTGTGACGGCGGGGCCATGTTGTGCGCTGGCGAGGAGAGACACACAATAAGGCCGTGATGTGGTGGGCGTCGTGCAGAAGGGAAATCACAGAGAGGCAGGTTGCTGTTCAGAGTCACGAACCAAACCCGCCGCATGCTCCGAAAACCCGCGGCTAACCGGTGATCAAAACCCGACGGCGGATTGATGTCAGAGCGCGACGCAGAAGGATATACGGGTCCTTTTGAGGTTTTCCTTGAGACGGGAAGGGGATGAGAATGACCTTTATGATGTTGATTGCGTCCGGTGCTGTTGAATAACCACCGCGCGTTGTTCTAGTCTGCCGTGCTCTGTTGTTGCAGGGGAAGTGAGGAATCCTGAAGAATGAATGTAAAAACAGTAATGCAAAGCAAAAATCAATAACATACAGAACAAACACATGCACACACACCAGCGAACAGATAGACACATGCTCACATACGCAGGGACGTGCAACTTCCCACACACACGCACACATGCAGAGGCACACTTCATGCGCGAATGCACACACACACACGCATACACACACACACACACACATACACACGTACACACACACACACACACACATGCAAAGGCACACACAGACATGCGCGAAAGCACACACACTCAAACGCACACACACGTGCAAACTCACACACACACACACACGCGTGCAAGCACACACACACACACACACCACACACACACACACACGCACACACACACACACACACACACACACACGCACACACACCTGGGTGTTTGGGTGGTAGTGCTAGAGGACTCTCTATCCCCCGCTCAACCCCCCTCCCCCCACCCTGGTCACCTTGCGGATGCACAGCTCTAAGGAGGTCATAGTTACATGTACAAAGTCACTCCGCTAATCTCCTTTGTCACTCATAAAATTTACACTACATGTCCCTCTTGGAGGCCTGTCAGTTTGCCCCCGCCTGTGGCTGTCAGAGAACACAGATAATTACTCTGAGGAATCCAAGATGGCCTTGATTATTTATGGAGTTAGATGTCAAAACGGAAATCATCTATGTTGCATTCAATTATTTTATTTTATATTTGATAAAACAAGAAAATAATGATGATCCTACTCCTCGCCCAAGAATTAATAAAACATTATTTTGTCAAAATGATAAAGCGGTCGGAATGGATTTAAACCTGATCAGATTATGCACATAATTGTAAAGGAAAGAAAATACCATAAAGTTTGAAGGTTTCCTTGTTTGTAAGAGACAGTCTGTGGTCTTGTCCGTCACGCTACATGGAGACTTGGCATGCTGATCTCTGCCTGCAGAGGCCTGCCCTATCAGAGCAAACCAGCCAATCACCCAACAACATCATAATCTCTCATCTTCTGTCATTGGCTACTTCACTCAGGAGAGACTGAAAAACCCCAAAATTCCTTATCACCTGCAATTTAAAGTTGGGCAAAGAGTAAAAAAACTGAGCACCTTACTAGAAGTCTGTACTCAGTTTTCCGTTGGCTCACCGGTGAAAAAGTTTCAAATGAAAGGACAGTAATCTTGTTTTAAAGCATTTCCAGTATAAGAGTGTTAAACACCTAATATGAAACTAATGATTTCATTTTGAACAGAATGAGTAGGCTGCTTAATGAAACAGCTCAGTGCAATAGTGTTCAGAGATCCAATTTGGTCTTTATAAACAGGCGAGGCGAGAGGGAGCCCTGTTAGTGGTTTACTTCACTGCTGTATATATACCGGGTCTGTATATCCTGGGTCGGAGTATATACAGGTCTGCTATACCCAACAGTGTGATGATGGTGACTGTATAAGCGCCCGATGTTATGACAAGGAGGGAGACTTGCAAAAGGGAAACACATCATTTTCCAAACAATAGATATATTGTTAAGTCACTCACACACATGCATCTGTACATTTTCCACTTAATAAGAGATGGCGATTCCTGTGTGCAAGTACAATCTGACGTCTGTGGGTATTGAATAGTGTGCATCACACATACATGAGTGGATCAGGCCAGAGTAGCTGTCTCTCTTCACTCCGGAGTTACAAGTCAAATTTTGGACAGAGATGAATTTACAATTAGTCTCATCCATGTGTGTGTGTGTGTGTGTGCGTGTGTGTCCGTGAAGGGGGAAGGGGCGACTTCTTTAAGTTTTTGTGACAGTGTCTTGGGTTCCACTAAAGGCCATGAAGTCATGGATGTCTTGTGACAGGCTCTGTGAGAGAGAGAGAGAGAGAGAGAGAGAGAGAGAGAGAGAGAGAGAGAGAGAGAGAGAGAGAGAGAGAGAGAGAGAGAGAGAGAGAGAGAGAGAGAGAGAGAGGAGAGAGAGAGAGCGAGAGAGAGACTATATTTAGGACGGGAGGATAACTAGTATTACTGCAGTATAAACTGACATTTGTACCACCGGGGAGTCATACTGTGTTGCTCACAAATGACATGTCACTGTTGGTCTGTGTCCCGCTGGAATAGGTTAAGAGAGAACAAAACATGTTTTTGCAGAGAGAGAGAGAGAGAGAGAGAGAGAGAGAGAGAGAGAGAGAGAGAGAGAGAGAGAGAGAGAGAGAGAGAGAGAGGCGGGGAGGGGGTGCAATACTGGGCAAGACAGATCTAATAAAACTGTATTTGATTGTAGTGGTGGGGGGATGGGTGGGGAGGTGGTGTGTGTGTGGGGGGGGGGGTATGGTGAATGGGTGGGGAGGTGGTGTATGAGTCGGGGTTCGCTGGAGGGGTGAATAGGTGGGGTTTGGGGGTTTTGGTTGGGGGGGGGGGGGGGGGTGTTGGTGGGGTTTGGTTAAGGTGGGGGTGGGGAGAGCTGCTAAGATCTAAGTGAACCTGGCCCCCGAGTGAGTGTGATGACGGCCGTACGAGTCTGGTCTGTCCCGGTCTGGACCGGGGGGGGGGGGGGGGTCCCTGGGAGGCCCTCGCGGAGCAGGAGGGTCCGCATGGTTGGCGGCTCTTGATGGTTGGCTTCCTCATGGCAGTGCTCAACTTCCTCTAACCTTTCAAGCCGCGGGGTAAAGCAGGGATATAAGGAGCCTCTCTGAGCTGCTCTGGCAGACCCTGAATAATGCTGGGCTTTAGAAAAAAAATGTCCAAAATGCCAAAAGAAAATGTTCCGTGTCACCTTCTGCAGAAAGAAACACAGGTTCAAAGTCTGGTCATCTCTTCTGGTTCGCAGTCCGTTTGACTCCTCGTCCCGTGCGTTCCCTGGCCCGACGGTGTACAGTATGTTCACAACACCCGGCGACACATTTTGAATTCGCTGTCAAATCCTTTTAACGCAAACAAGCATGACGCAATTCCATCCGAGCGTGCAATTCATTAGGTCGCGGCAAGCGATTGGTCCTTCTGCGGCCCTCAACCCCTCCCCTCCCTCCCTCCCTCCCTCCCTCCCTCCCGTAGGACGTATCCCTCCACGTTCACTGAGGTGATCTAACGTGCGTCACACCACACCTGGCTCCCCTCTCTGGAGGCTGCTGCTGAAGGTGGAACAGCACCGGCTCTCGGCCCGCACAGATGCGCAGAGAGGCACCCTCACGGCGGCCTGCTGGGGACGGACCAGAACCAAGGACTCCACATCCTCAGCCCGGGGTCCTCCTCACCTAAAACACACCCCATCTATTTTTGACGAGTTTTTCACTAACATTGTAATATCTGGTTCAAACTATCCGAACACAAGAGCAAGATGTAGTCGCCCAGCTCCCTGTAAATGCGAGCTATTTCTCTCTCTCTCCCTCTATAGGAACAGAAGAACTATTAGGAGACGCTATAGAATATTATACTAGCCGGTATTCAGTTGAGATTTGGAGATCAGCAATGAGCAGTCTGTTTTTTTCCACTGATATGTTTGAATTATTTCTCATGGGTGTGCATAATGGCAATATAAATCTTTCTGGGTGTGCAATTACAAAGACTGGCATGGTCTATTCCCCACTGGGTGATCGCCTGCGAACAATGACATATCACCGGCTGGCCGGCAGTGGTCATTAAGAACTGATATGGGATTTATGGCCAGTCTTTAAACATAAGATGGCATTAAGGAGATTTGAATGCAGTCAGAATGGCACAGAGAATCCTGCCTAAGCAAGACGGAGCTAATGAACTGTGGTTAAAAAGCAGGAGGAAAGGAAGTTATTTCGGGTAAAGCCAATTCCTCATCAAGCAAAATGACTATGATTATAATCATAGGTTGTCATATTCCATAACAGATTGGCTGCCTATTATTGGTTTTGTATCTGTGCAGTTTAATATGCTTATAATGAGCAAAGCTGAACAATTAAACTGTTTATATTGAGTAATGATTTCTGCATCTCTGCGAGCTTATTGCCATACTTGGGATTTGACAGTTGTAAGAATGTTCCGAAATGCATTATGTGTGCGATACACGATAATAATTTTAAAGAAGCGAAGGCATTGTTATGACAGGAGATAAGCAAGTGAAACAAGATCATAGTGCATCACTCAATTCTCGCCCTGCCATCAAGGGGGGGGAAATAAAAAATAAAAACACCTCCCACATCACCAAATGACTAATTTCCAGCAGCAATTATGGCGTCTCACACTGGTATCCTACCTGCAGAGTGCACGAGAGGAGCTTAAACATCAGAAGTGTTCATTGAAAACGAGAGAGGGAGTACAGCCTTTGCCTCATCATATTACTGCCAACACTTAAAGTGACTGTTTTTCGTGAAGCAGTGCTCAAGCATTTAATGAGCCTCCCTGCCTGTTCTGCTGTAATTCCAATTAGTCTGCGCTCTCTCCTATGAGGGGCCACGAATCTCTGGCGGGGGAAAGAAAGTGCCATAGACTGCCGCCATTGTCTTTCTCCTCCTTCCTGCTCGCACGCCCGCGGAGAGGGGAGCCCTCCTGACTATTTTCATCTGTTTCCCTGTGGCAACGCACCTGCCAAGCCGGGTCCACCCTACTGTAGAAATGATCACATGCTCTCAACTTCATTAATACACACACACAGATGGAGGATAAACTCCTTTTTTAGTTTTGAGACTACACAACAACTAAAAAAATGGCATCTCTCTCGGCTCCCTCCCTCGGCCATTGAGAGGGTTGCCTTTCACACACACATGGGTGATTGACAGGCGAGATGGAATCCCAAACCAATCATTGAAGAGGTGCCCTGATTGAGCAGAGATGAACCGGGAGCGGTCTATAAACTAGATTGGCTCATACAGAGGCAGGTGAAGGCAACTCAGAATGGATAATCTCACAGCGCATTTCACTCACTAGCAGCTGACAGATGTTGACGCCGTTTCTGACAAATTACAATCAAAGAATAGCTCTTAAATCCAACCTACAGCACCTTTAATGGGATGATAAGGGCAATGAGAAACAGGCTTTTACTATACAGTTCTGCAGTTGAGGAACCTCCCGATTCTTGGAGAAATCTCACCAGTCACATCTTTTCGAAATTCCCAGAAGACTTTGGTTGTTAAAATGTGAAATGGCCAACTCTGACACATTTCCTTCGGAATTGATAAAGTACTCTGAATTCGTCATTAGGGCTTGCAACAAAACCATGGAAGTTGAAATGTAATCTGATCCATCAGTATTTGATTCGATGGTGCAGAAGTGACAAAACATGCTAACCAAGCTGTGTGTTAGCACGTTACCGGCGGAAACGGAGGGAGAGCGATATTATTGGTTGTAATCCTGCAATTCCGCAAGAAAATTGAGCGGTAAAGGAACTTTATCAGTTTATTCGATTATCAGAATGATAATCGAATAAACGATGGATATAGATGGATACCTCAACTGTGGAAATTAACTATAAAGGTGGAAAAATAAATTTTCTTCGCGTGATGTCTTTCAATTTAAGATTTTCCAAGAATCCCAATGAACTAATCATAGAGTGTATGGAGTGGATGTTTCAAATATCATCGGCAAATTATATGAAATTATGCTACCAAAAAAATAAAAGAGAATCTGAGATATGCCAACAGACCTTAATATCTGTTTATTCAACTCGTTCAACCACATGGACAGTGCAATTTAACCAAAGCAGACGAGCTAATGCAATGCTCTTAGAACACAGACAATATTTCCCAACAATCGCTTCAAGCCAAATGATCATTTTACAGGAAATCCACTGGAAGGAACGTAATGGGAGACAACTGTAATAGCCAGGGCCTATACCAAATAAAATAAAAATAGCGACTTTTTCCAAATGTGCTCTGCAATTTGACACTGATGACGAATAAGAGAAATGGTAATATGCATGAAAACCCTTAAAAGAATCAATTTGGCAAGGTGTCTGAGAATGTGACTTCATCCAGCAACGTGATTCTAACCGTCTGGAGTGCCGGTGGGATGACTGTCTTTCTTCCCCGCTGACAGGTAGACCCCGGCCAAATTGACAGTTCTTTAAAGTGTCTGACAGAAAGCCGCATTAATTAAGTCATTGCTGGACTTTAATTGTGTTAAGAAGTAGAAAAAAAAGATGTAATATGGGAAAAGGTTACCAAGTCCTCTGTGGTGTCAGATTTTTCTACTTTCTATGAATATTAATGTGCCTAATGAAGACAATCTAAGCTTCATCTCCTCATTGTTCTGTATTCAGGTGCCAAGCTTTCGCTGCCATTGATTTGTTGTTAAAGAACAAATATTTCATGGGAGGGGAAATGGCTGCCATGTCTTTTATCTTAAATGTATCAGTAAAAACGCCTTCATTTTCAGACAAAGTGTGGATCTGCTGTTTTTGTTTAATCTCAAGGTGTGTGTGGTTTTATTTGTGTCTTGCAAAATATGTTAAGGTGTATTCGGAAGTGTAATAAGATTTAGTCAGGCTGGCTCATTTCCTTTATTTTCGGTGTGCCCTTTCCCTTTCTCAGAAAGAGAGCGTTTCACTGTGTGTATGTAAATGTACGGATGTGGACCGTGCCACTCTCTGGCTGGACCAGTCGCATGACATTGTTTTGCTCATTATGCTAATCCTTTGATCACAGCTGGCTGGATAACAACCACATGAAGCCACCAAAAGTAGAGCCACCTCTTGGTGATGAAATGTGAATGGCTGTGTACCAGTCAGCAGGAGGAGAGCCTCACCAGCAACAGCCAGCCCAGAGGAGCTGCACAGTAGAAGGGCTGGGAGTTCAAGCCCCAAGCAGACCCCTCAAACACTAGGTGAGGTCGTCAAAGCAAAGTTCTCGACTCAACCACATCAACCAGGGCAACAGGCTTCTTCATTATTTTTGCGAAACATATTAGCGAGACCGAAAAATCCAAATGAACCCCCCCCCCCCCCCCCCCCCCCCCCCCCCCACCTCTGTGATAAGACGACCTGAGACCTTGTGAAAGATGAGCTACGGCTATTTCTGGAGAATGAAGTGCAGTGTCTCGCCACAGGGCAAACCCTGAATAGCCAGGGTTGGAATTACTTGAAAAGAGGAACCGGGCTGATGTACTTGGCACTTGTCATTGAAGGAGTGTCTTTTGTTCCCATTGCCATAGATCTTCATCTGAGCAACACTGTACAAAAGGACTGGTGTATTTGAGAATCCCTTTGTGAAAAATTAAGGGATGCCTATTTTATTAAATATTTTTTTCTTTCTTAAGGAAGAGTAGAGGGCCCCTGTCTCTAAATTAATTTTGCAGTATCTCATCTGAAAGAACTGTTTGAAATGTTGGGAAACTTGGCCACGGCACACGTCTTCCTCTCTTCCAGATGTCCTTGTTTTAGGTTGTTCATTAAATCATAAAAAAAGAAGGAGAAAGGATAGTTACCTTACCTAATTTATGCCCTGGGTTGGGTCCGCATAAAGTATGAGGAATGGAGTGACTGTCTGCCAATGAGCGTCCCTTTTATTGCGTCTGACAGAGATGACTTTTAATGTCATCCCACTACAATGTGGGAGTGTGTGGTGCACATAGTTTCCCGCCAGAGGAGAGATAAGAGAGGAGAGGGATCAGTCTCGGCTGGCAGGAGAGGAGGGGTCTCAAGGCCTTCCTCTGAAGCACCAGCGAGAAGAAGAATGGATGCTAATTCACGCCTTGCTAATCTTGTTCCTTGGATGTGATGTTTCTTTTGTTGTTTTTTGAAGATTCTAATCCAAATATAATTTATGTAAACATTTGCAATAAAAAGTTTGTGAACAATTTTTGCGAATACTTACTTTTATTAAGTAATAACTTAAACTCGCTTTGCGTGACAAAAGACAGCTTTGCAATAGAGCAATGAAACACAATGTTTTGAGTCAACATAGTTTTCACTAAATCTTAGGCCGTTAACCATTTCAGTGGATTCATTAAATAAATACAGTTCTTAATTTCATCCTTTGAAGATTCCTTGTGTTTGACCAGACGGAGCGAAATGGTCAGGGGGGGAACCGAGGGAATCTAGATCAGTTCAAAAAAAACATCTCAACAGGACGGCAAGTCCCTGATACCTATTAACCCTCCCCTTAAATTATTCATTATGATGGATAAAACACTGCCTCACCCCCCACATTAACCAGCCCAGACCCATGAGCAGCCCAACTAACGAGAAGCCTCTCATTTGTTCTATCATTTCATTTATTTTTATTTTCCTTTTGTTCCATCTAATAAACGTTCTCTGTGAGACGATAGCAACAGAGACTCAAATCACAGGGAAATAACCAATCACAATGTATCTGTTTTTCATGGCGATAGCACCTCTCAGTATCACCTCTGGGTTAGTTAGAGACGCCTTTATGATAGCACAATCTTTCAGTCTTTTTCGCTCCTATTTTTTGCATTCTGTTTCGTAGACAGAACTTCACGTTGATGTTCATTCAACTCCAAACGTTTCCCCTCCATCCGCCGGGCCTTTGGAATTTAATTATATACATTAATCATAATCACACTGTGTGTAATTTTAATCACGAAAGGTTTGTTCTTCAAAAAGAAGATTTGAAGACGTTCCGAAATTCTTCTTTCGAATCAGTTCATTTGAAACATTCTAATGAGTCATTTCATGTCATTAATTGATCTTAGGTGAAGTGAATAGTAAACCTCATGTCTGACCTCAAAGTGATATGCTGTATGTTATTTGGACAGGTCCGAGCACACTAGATACTTATGCAGAAAAGCACACGTTTAAAACACCGGTCATACTATTTGATCATCCATGAAGATGTTTTTGGAACACACCCATTAAAAAAAACAGCAACGGTGATACAAGTTCACCAAAATGATGTTATAAGCCAACATGATGGCATAAGTGTTTGTTTTGTAGGCTTCTGTGCAGATTGTCTTCGGAGGGGGACCTGTATGCAGGCCAGTTATATTTACTGCTACACCGCTGAGTGCAGCAGCGGCTCAAAAGACACCAAATCATTGGGGAGATTGTTAGGCTTCTGTGGAAATTACGGGGAAACGCAGGGAGGAAATGGATGAGCAGCGCTTCACAACAATTAATCAGAGGCCCGCTGATTAATAAACTTCATTTTTTATTCTTGAGAGATTCAGGGGATTATCAAAAGGACACTGTCCTTGTCATTTTGATTTACAAACCGTCCTGGCCCGGGAAGAAGACAGACTTGCTGTTCGTCTCGGCCATAAAATAAATATTGAATGAGAATATTAACTCGTTAACCTTGACATGTATTTGTAATCTTCATAAGGGGATAAACCCGCGGATTCAGCACAAAAAATGCTGTGGGGGTGAGAGAAAAGGCACGGGCAAGGTGGGGGGAGGGGGGGCGGGGTCGACAACACAACAAATTAGAGAGAATGAAGAATGCTACTGCATGAATCCTGTCATTTTTATGGGCTGGAATGATTAATTTGTGTGTTCAAATTCTCAATTAAGCCAGGAGAAACTGGCAGAATTAGAAAACGGGAGCAGAGCGCCGCTGTCTTGGCTCCGTGGGGACCCTAGGGAGACATAGCCAACCTGATCCAGGGCCTGGGTCACCACACTGCTCTGAGGGGAGCCCGCACGCACGCAGGCACGCACGCAGGCACGCACGCACGCAGGCACTCAAGCACACACACACACACACCCAAAATGGCCTCTCCGTTATTGAGGTATTTCGTACACATCAAGGTGTACCGGGAGAAAAAAATGCAAATCAAAATACAGCCCCCTTGATAAATCACGCCGTCTATCGTATTCATTTGTCTAGGTCCCCTCTGTCAAGGATAATGCCCTTAAAATGTCAATCGTCAACGTGGGTTTGCATTGCACTAGAAATAAAGTACAGCCCACGCCACACGCCCGACACACAAAGCCAGTCACAGCGGCCGCCAGAAAAAAATTAAATACAATAAAATATTGAGCCTGCACTTCCCTTTCCCCCAGGGGCCCTGCGTGCACTTATTATTTGTCAGAGTGACAGATGTTTTTCAAATGATTGCGTCTCATGTGTGCTGAACTCCGAGCCGAGCGCCACCGGCAGAGACTGCTGGACGGGGCGGAGCATCTGATGGTGGAAACCTCCCCGGGAGCAGGAGGGAGGGTCCCTGGGCAGGCCAGCCCGCCTGGAGGTGTCTGAGCGTGTGTGTGTGTGTGTGTGTGTGTGTGTGTGTGTGTGTGTGTGTGTGTGTGTGTGTGTGTGTGTGTGTGTGTGTGTGTGTGTGTGTGTGTGTGTGTGTGTGTGTGTGTGCGTGCAAGCGTGCGCGTGCGTGTGTATGTGTGTGTGTGTTTGTGTGCAAGCAAAGATCTGTGTGTGTGTGTGTTTGTGTGTGTGTTTGTGTGCAAGCTAAGGTGTGTCTGTGTGTGTTTGCTAGCTAAGGTCAGTGTGTGTTTGTGTGTGTATGTGCAAGCCAAGATCTGTGTGTGTGTGTGTGTGTGTGTGTATGTGTGTGTGCGTGTGTTTGTGTGTGTGTGTGCAGGCCATGATCTGTATGTTTGTGTCTGAGCTAAGGTCTGTGTGTGTGTGTGACTGTGTGTGTGTGTGTGTGTGTGTGTGTGTGTGTGTGTGTGTGTGTGTGTGTGTGTGTGTGTGTGTGTGTGTGTGTGTGTGTGTGTGTGTGGTATTAAGAGTGTGTGCATGCGTGAGCAGGGTGTGTGTGGTCTTATAACACAGGGGAAGGGTTGCCAGGGGTATATAGTCCACTGAGATGTAGACACTTGTACTGCAGAAACAACACCAGTAAATAATAAGCAGTAGGCGGGTGACTGGGCCAGATGATTCAGCAGCCACATGCCCTGCAGAGCCCAGTAGCTCTGGAGGAACCCAGACCTGAGCAGTAGATTGCATATTGTGGGCATAAGGTTACCTCATGGCAACAGCAGATTGATTTGATTATAGTAGCAGAGTCAAAAGGTTTTGGGGTAAATATTACCAAGACTTAAAAAAGTTGATTTTAATGATTTAAAACCCCCATAATGATGAGGTTTCTTTGTTTTGATACCAAAAAGGCAAAGAAAGAAGTCTGTCTTTCTGTTATATGTTTTCAGGTGTCTTGTCGAACGATATAGTTGTAAGATTCAGGTGGCTCTATATTGTGACTACGGTTTACTACATAAACACATTTATGTGTGGTTGAATTTCAGACGCTTACCGTTGAATCTAAATTCAAGCACCAGCAGCTTGCCAACACTTAAACTGAACAGCTAAGCTTATTGTACTCATATTCCTTTGATGTCCCCATTTCATTTGGCTATCATTCTTCTCTCTGTATCGGGACACCTCGGTCGGCGACCTTTGACCTAGACATCGGAACACCTACTTGCCCTCAGGAGACCTTGACCCGGGACAACATTACGACTCTCCGAACCCTCGGCGGGTTTGGATGTTTAAGACCAGTATATGATTTCTGCAATGAAACATTGTGTTTTCCGCACCAGTGGCCCGCTTTTAATGGCATTGGCTGCCTTCCTTTTTCAGTTTATTTTTTTTCTCCTTCCTTTCCCACCCCCCCCTCCCCAACTCAAGGTGTCCTCTATAAAGTATGTCTATCCGGAGCAGCTGCAATGACCAGAGCCAGCACTTGTGAAGTGAAAATGCTTATTAGTCAAACAGTCCCCATCGGAATAATGCCACGGTCAGCCGGCCGGTGAGGGATAACTCTACCTGGATGACACTCCCAGGCTTACTCTGTGGGGACGTGCGTTGCTACGGCGCTCGCCAACATGATGCATGGACACACATGCGGCGAAGAGCCTGGGGTGGAGGGGGGGGGGGGGGGGGGGGGGGGGGGGGCACTGGGCGCCAGCCGCTTAGAGCCGCCGCCGCCGCTACCGCAGCACAGCTCACGCTGAAGCCTGCGCCTCATGCAACAATGACAGTGTGTTCTATTTACTGTACACGCACACGCGCCAGACACACACACACACACACACACGCGCAACCATACCAGTGTGTGTGTGTGTCTGGTATGTACCAGACACACACACACGCACGAACATGCATGGATGCGCCCACACACAAACACACACACACACACACACAAGCACGCACAGGTGCACTGGCACGCGCATGCCATACACACATTCCCTCTCGGGCATATGCCCAATCAGACAAAGACGCGGCCAAACATAGACACCCACGGATTCACACCAAAACAGACACATTACCTGTTCTAGAGAAAATAGAGACGAGGCAAACAAAATGAGTAAGGACAAATGCAGCTCACTCCAGTGTTGTTTGCAGTAACCTGACTTTTCGTGGTTATTACAAAGAAAATGTATTTGACTGGCTACATTGACTGCATGTATCCCCACCTCCATTGAATATCATTTACGTTTGACTCCCAGAAGAGACCTTTGGTATTGGTATGACAGAGGAGCTGCTGGCTGGGGGCCCCTGGGAACGCCAGTGTTTCTTTTACCTGCACTCATGTTTTAACCTGTGTTAGAACATGATTCTGTCTGTCCCTCAAGGGTCCGTGTCTCTATCTTTCGATCTATTCATAATAAAAACAATAATAATAATAGTAATGAAAATGTACTTTTTATAAGTTGCACCTACCCTCTACCATCCCCTCTCCCTCTAGCTCCACCTGTCCCTCCAACTCCACCCCTCCCTCCAACTCCACCTGTCCTTCTAACTCCACCCCTCCCTCCAACTCCACCTGTCCTTCTAACTCCACCCCTCCCTCCAACTCCACCTGTCCCTCTAACTCCACCCCTCCCTCCAAATCCACCTGTCCCTCTAACTCCACCCCTCCCTCCAAATCCACCCCTCTAGCTCAACCTCTCCCTCTAACTCCACCCCTCTTTCTAACTCCAACCCTCCCTCTAACAGCATCCCTCCCTCTAACTCCACCCCTCCCTCTAACTCCACCTGTCCCTCTAACTCCCCCCCTCCCACTAACGCCACCCCTCTAACTCTACCCCTCCCTCTAACTCCTCCCCTCCCTCTAACTCCTCCCCTCCCTCTAACTCTACCTCTTAGTGGATCTGATGCTCTTAGAAAATGACAGACATTGACCTTGCGATGTATTTTAGTCACCAGTGAAAAAAAGAAAAGGAAAGTGTCTCCCTCAGCAAGGAGGGAGAGGCGGCTGTCCAGATGGTTTTGTGTGGCCGCGTCTTGCTAATTGTCAGTGATGCCATCAAAGGGACGATGCAGACCTGACAACTTAGCTGATGAGCAATGAGATGAGCATGAGAAGGGAATTAAAGCCAAAAAACAAGTGACAGCTATTCTTCCCGCACCCTTGCCATGCTTTTAAGCTTATTAAAAATAAGTTATCCTCTCTCTCCTCCTGGTTGGCCTGCTACGTATTTGTTGTTTGGGGCAAAATATAAAAAAAGTTGAACACTAAATTAGGATGCTTTAATTGTTTGAGTGTTAAGTTCAGAACATTCATCGCTCTGTAATTATTTTAATTACGGCAGAATGGCAACAAAAACAAGAATGAAGGCACGCATAAGACTTCTAATGGCACCTTCATTAAAGGAGCTCTTTGTAAGCCAATTAGAACCTAAAAAACAGCCTATCATTTTTTATCATCACCTGTCAACATTTGCTTTTAAAGTTACAGGAATAAGCCGCGGCGGCGAGCCACTGCTGGATGTCTAAGATGATTGAACAACATGCAAGACAAAACATATGACACGGGAATGAGCCGGGCCCAGACTGACATGTGCTAAAGTGCATTATAGTCATCGCCAGGATAAAGGTCACATTGACTCCTGTTATGAATTAGACAGGACAGCTCTGGCATACATGGGGTGTCAAGTGTGAGAAAGTCTGAAAGAAAATCCCTTGGATGTTTCGGGACACACACCGAGACGGGGAGAAGTGTCTACGTCTCGTTCTCTCTCTCTCTCTCTCCCTCTCCCTCTCTCTCTCTCTCTCTCTCTCTCTCGCTCTCTCTTTCTCTCTCTCTCTCTCTCTCTCTCTCTCTCCCCCTCTCTCTCTCTCTCTCTCTCTTGCTTTCTCTCTCACTGTCTATCTCTCTGTGTCTTCTCCCTCTCGCTCCCTCGCTCTCTCTCCATGTTATCTCTCTCTCTTTCTTTTTCTCTCTCTCTCTCTCTCTCTCTCTCTCTCTCTCTCTCTCTCTCTCTCTCTCTCTCTCTCTCTCTCTCTCTCTCTCTCTCTCTCTCTCTCTCTCTCCATGTTATCTCTCTCTCTTTCTTTCTTTCTCTCTCTCTCTCTCTCTCTCTCTCTCTCTCTCTCTCTCTCTCTCTCTCTCTCTCTCTCTCTCTCTCTCTCTCTCTCTCTGGCGCTTTCTCTCTCACTGTCTTTCTCTCTCTGTCTTCTCCCTCTCGCTCCCTCGCTCTTTCTCCATGTAATTATCACACTTAATCATCACATTGAAACAGAGGCCTTTCCTTGCTTCATGGTATAATGGGAATGTAGCGCCTATGTGGGAAACAGCCCAAGTCTGCTCCTCCACATTTGCAGTGGTTGTCAAAACAATGGTGTTCCAGTTAAAGGTGGTTCTATTAAATACAGTTTTCGTTAACAAGCATGTAAACCCAATAAATATTGTGTACTCTGATAACAAACCAAAAAATAAGGTCAAAAACCTATTCATGGGCTTATACATGAAACACCAAAGAAAGGCACATGTGATTAGGAGCAGCCTTTTTTCTGTGAGAAACAGAGCCAAACGACTTGAAAGAAAACGAGCCAATGAGGGCAATGGCTGGCCGGTATGGTTTTATTTGACCGTGGCCAATTAGAGACCGTCTTTAATTTAAAATATTGTCTCCCTCATGGGACTCAAGTGTTTGTTTTGTTTTCAGGCATTTTATATTCTACCAGTTACATTTTGTCTCGTATGAATATGAAAATATGTAGCAGCGAGGTGGAGACAAGTCCCGATAGCCCTTGTTTAAAAATGGGTAAGAAAACATGTAGGGGTTAGTTAAGAGTTTGGCCTGGCCATTTGCATTCGACACTAATTTATCCTGCTGTTACTTCTTTTCATCATTATCCCTTATTCTATCTCATTTGACGACATATTTACGTGCTGTAACCTGTTATCTCTAAAACGAACACGTTCCTCAGTCATAAAAAAAGGATTGACAACTTAGCTAGGCGATAGATGGCACACGACACACATAACAAAAGATGAGTGCCATGACACCATAATGAAACCCTGGGAAGCAGGCGATGCAGGACGATACAACCGGAAACACGTTGCTGAACCTTTACTTTGAAGGGGGTTCCACGTGGAAAATAGTAACACCTGTATTGCTTATACTGGTTGTTAAGCATCAGAATAAAATGTTGTGCAATATGCATAACCAAATGCTGGAATAATGAGCCATCTGTATGTGTGGTCCCCTTCCTTGGAGATGCCAACCAAGGCACCATCTGTGATGCAGATACCAGCTGTTTTGCTTTTTATTGCATGTTTATTAAAAGCTGGAGACATCCTCCTCAAGAAGAGGAAGGGAAAGCATGGGTGGCAAGGCAAGGGTTGGTTAAGCGGTCGCCTCCATCTCCATTAGAAACAGACCTTAAGATTAAGTTGCTCCTGATGAAGAAACCCCAACTGTTCCACGGAGAGAGACACACAGAGCGCTAATTGAATATTTTGTTGTCTTCTCTCAGCAGCAAACTGATGGAAAACGAGGAGGACAAAGTCACAGCTGCCTGCCAGCAAAGCAACCCAACATGAAACGCCAAGGTAAGGGAATGAGAGTAATCCGGCAAGACGAAACAGTAATAAATAAACAAAATGATGTCACTTAGCTCCTGTTCAAACAGTCCTTTAAAGGTTTGTACTTCACAGCTCCCCCACCCCCCCCCCCCCCCCCCCCCCCCAGGCTGGCGAGACACATCCTCCCTGTTTGCATTGTTTTCAATTTTCAAAACCTATTAGCGGGCTATCGATCGACCACAATTGAGCATTTATGCACAGCAGGCAACCTACATCCCTCAAGTCAAAATCAGACGCCGTCTCCCGTAATTGAGGGTGGCAGAACTGCAGACCACCCTCTGCAACTGTCAACAAATTTCAGGCGCTCAAACTAGGATAACGTCAGGGATGCATCCCGACCGCGAGTGATGGACACGGAGAAGGAGAACTGGAAACGTCCATCAGCATCCTTTGCCACGTGCCGAACAAGACAGGTCAGGTCTGAGGGGACACTGACAAACCCAGGGTGGACACACTGTCGCCGCAGACTAAAGCGATGCCGAGGGACAAGTGACAGGCTGCTCTGATCCCCTTACCTCACTGCTGTACATGCGACCCAGGGGAGCACACTGCACACGTGCAGCAACGGGTTAGACATTCCCATATGGGCCGAGGGACACTGGGAGAGACACATAGAGAGAGAGAGAGAGAGAGAGAGAGAGAGAGAGAGAGAGAGAGAGAGAGAGAGAGAGAGAGAGAGAGAGAGAGAGAGAGAGAGAGAGAGAGAGAGAGAGAGACAGAGAGAGAGAGAGAGAGAGACCCCCCAAAACCCTATAAATGGAAGATGGAAATTATAAGGAGTTAATAGTTAATTTTGAATGTGACAGCGCACACAGGCCCTTAGAGAACATAGCATAATGTTTTATTTGTGAGCCGGACAGCGTTGTGTGTGCAGGCGTTTGTATGGCCTACAGTGGGGCGGATTGATGTCTCTGACAATGCACTCATTTCTGAGCTTGAGTGTGTGCACTCTGCTCAATGCTCAATAAAACAAACAAAATGGCCTCCCTTTCTGTATAAACAATTACCTGCCATAGATTGCAACCTTATTGGATCTAGTGAAATGTTTGAAATAAATCATTAAAGGCGCTGACAGGGCATTTATCTTCACTCTGGCTTTAATGCGTTGAGCACAACACAGTGGATGAAGTCAGTCAAGGGTGTGTGTGTGTGTGTGTGTGTGTGTGTGTGTGTGTGTGTGTGTGTGTGTGTGTGTGTGTGTGTGTGTGTGTGTGTGTGTGTGTGTGTGTGTGTGTGTGTGTGCGTGAAGGGCCAGGTCCCAGTGCGCCCCTGTGTGTGTGCTTGTAAGAGCAGCGTTGCGTGTGTCAATCCTCCTGTGGAGCCATGTTCTTAAAGCTCTTCATTTTGAAATCAAGCATGAATAATTAAGTCATTTCACAAGGCTGCTTTGACGATACATTACACGAGAGGAAATAGGTCAAGCTGCAAGGCTGGATACATTGTTTGCATGGATATTATTGGGTCAAAAATATGGCTTTTATATAGATGGTTAATAACACCCCGCCTCCCTCACACCCCGTCACCCCATGTCCCATATTTTAAGTGTCATACTTCAGGTTTAGACAAGCAAGAGATTTCCATTTTCTTAAAGATATGAAAACGGGTGCTTTTGCCTGGACTCAGGTTGCATCCGGGTGTACACCAACCCCTCAACGTGTCATTATGCTCCACAGCAAACAGAAATTAAGACTTTTGACTTGTAAGACTTGTAATCTCTCTAAGACGTATAATGGCACACCATACGTTGCATCAAAGGGAACGCCACTGCATCATGAAAGTCCTTGTTTTTGGTTCTTAGTGGTGAACCTGACTGGAGTTAAATACAGGAACTGGGATCTCATAGCAGTGATAGATTGCAGGCTTAGCTCCACAGCTAGAAGCTAGTAGCGGATATAGGATCAAGTATCCCTAATCGGCCCACACTAGTAGTTTTAATTCAAACAAATGCATTTATTTTTGTCATGGTGGAACATATTTGTTTTATTTTGTGATCAAAGTAAATTAGAAATAGTTCAACAGCGAATGAAGTGCCTTCCCCACATCAGTGGCCTTAGTTGGCTACTTTGCTCTTGGCAACTTTAAGACAAATGGTTGATGTTAAGATATTTTGCCAAAGAGGGCATGCAAATAAACAAACAACTATATGAAACATCCAAATATACCACGTTTAATGGAGTACATTTGCATGTTTTCTGAGGAAATCCTTTTGAATGAACAAAAAACAAAAAACTAGGAGCAGAAAGCCTCCCAGATGTTTTTTATTTATGTTTCCCACGGTGAATATGGCTTTTGTCAACAATGAATCTCAGCGGGAATGAATATCATCTTTTTCTGCCTAGTGACTTATATAACTACAAATTAAATCAAAGTACTCATTGTCATTTTTCGGGAATAATAGTACATAATAATTAGAATACAATAAAAAAATACAAATACAGTAAAACAACTATGACTGCTATTATGCTCTAAGTGCTTTCTAAATTACACATTTCTGTAGCATAGTATAATACAATAGTACAGATTCAGCCTGCTGTAATCCTAACGCCCGTCTCGAATATCAGGCCAGAAATTAGATATAGGAGCCTCCGGAATCAAAGTTATCACAATTGTTTATATGTCTTTAAAATGATGATGAGAGGCGCAGAGAGAAACTATCAGACTTTAACATCCAGCCCCGAAGGCAGGCGGAGCGAGTTTCTCTGAGTGCTTCTTTTACTGCTGAAACATGCACCTCCGCTTGTTGTTTCTACCTCAGCTTTTCCTTCAAAGGAATTAGGCTCTGGGTTACTCCTGTGAGGACATCATATTGCATTAAGTAC
>NC_044048.1:15507299-15509799 GCF_902167405.1 Gadus morhua | reverse complement strand
ACTGGACGAAACGTCTAATAAATGCTTTCAATCCGCAATATGATAAGTCAACCCAAATGTTTATTTGTCTTTCTATGTGAATCTATCTGTAAACATGGTTTTGAACTGACTTTTTTTATACTTGTTTCCCTTGTTACAGAATCGTATATTACAATATTTTATATTAGTGTGTCTTTTTTTTTCTTTTTTTTCTATTCTAACATATTCTATTATACTATTGGAATATTTGATTCTAGTCCTTGGAAATGACATTCGGAAAAAAGCAGTACACTATATATTTTTATGTATCTAAAAGTTCATGATGATATGCTTTTACACTAACATAAAGATCATAGGCCTATGTCTTGTTGAACTTGAATTTGCTTATCGCAGCATTTGCCCTTACATTCGTTTCATATTTGAGAAACCTATCAATCTCCAGATAAAGGATCGATATCGCTGTGGAGGTGACCAGTAGAAAACCAATGCCCTTTTTTCTACAATATACGGTTTTACGTCTTTCTGATCCCACAACGGGAAAGCACACACACAGGCTACCTTCTGGTGTTTTCTCTGGCCCCTGTTCCTTTAATAAACTCATGGTTATCTAGTGTAACAAATGTCCCGCTGCCATCATCAAGTCCAGGCGAGAGGGGAGGAGTTTTTAATGTTCAGTTTGTTCTATGGATAGATGTTTTCTGGCATCGTCTCACCCTCACTGCACCGTGCGTAATACCATTACCCCCACGCTTTACGCGCTTCTCGCCACATATCGCATACATCCAATCGCGGCACTGACTTGACAGACGTCGTGGTGTGTGCGCGGCTTTGATGGACAAACACGGAAGGTGAAGAAAAAAGAAAAGATCCGCTCGTCGGGGGAAGAGAAGGTGAAGAAGGGAACAGCAGCCGCTCTGACATCTGCTTTTCCTTTGACAACGGGTCCTTATAACTGGGATATAGTTAGAGAGAACTACACTAAAGAGACCGACATAAAGACACCTTATATCTCTCTCTCTATGTATGGACTATATTAGACCGCATACAACATTTCACCTGGGCAGAATAGTGAACTGCGAGTTCCGAAATGCCACGGAGGAAACAGCAGGCGCCGAAGCGGGCTGCGGGTAAGCCGGACTTTTAAACCTTTTACCTTCCAGACGGTCCGCACGAGCACCGACACGGCGCGTGACGTTGGCCCGTTTGTTGTGTGTGTCTTCCCCCCCTCGCGCTCCAGCTGACTCGTGTCTCAGGATAGCGTGGCTAACAGCATCACGCTGTCAGGCTTCACGTATTTATTTAATCGCCTTATTTTAATTTCGAAGTTTGGATATTGTTTTAGTGAGTTCGGTCACATACTGTGATCGAACTCACTATAACAATATCCGAACTACAAAATTAAAAAATATGAGATTAAAAAAATACGTGAAGCGTTTGCGGATAAAGTGTGACCTGTATTTGTTTATTTGATAATAGGCTCGTCATGTGTTTTTGCGATATTGATCATTCCCCATATGCTGAGTGTTATTGACCGGGAAAAACGTAAAGTTTTGTATTAACATTAAAAATCTATTAAAAATCCTAAGAGAAAGACATTAAATAAGATAAGTGAAATGGATGTGGTTCCACGACAGAATATGAAACGGGTGAACTGTGTTTGAACTCTTAATATCTTATAGACAAATGGAGAATGAGTTCCTCTCGAGCACATGCACTCCGTCCGCACTGACAGCGGATAGGGAGACGCGCGCGACCGTTTGCGCACGTATGCGTGGACTCAAAAATCCTTCTCCTTCTATAACTTTTGTCTCATTGTCGTTCAAACTATGCTTCTTGGACTATTTACAAAGCACCATCTAACTGCAAAGGAGGGGTTATGATTATAGTCAACCTAAATCCTTTCTCGAATTTTATTTTGTAAAACACATTTTGTATTACACCAAAGGTCAGAAACTATATTATCCCTGACCTTATTTAAAATGCTGCCAGAAAATCAAGGATTCCACGAGGATAATTTTTTCATACATTTAGGATGGAGGTAGTTAGATTGAATGGGATGAATCAAGAGTATTTCTTTCCAGCAATGATGCGAGAACTTGTATGTTTTGTGGACAAGTTATCAGTCTTTATTATGGTTCAGATGCAGCAACCAGATGGTGATTGTTCTTTGCCAATAATGGCCGCTCTTTATACCCGCTTAAGATTCTGAGACCCTTATCTGTGAAGCACACTCTCGTTTCACACACCCGCAAATGCACACGTACACACAAACACAGTCTAGCAGTGCGCACACACACACACACACACACACACACACACACACACACACACACACACACACACACACACACACACACACACACACACACACACACACACACAAAAACGCACAGCCCACACACACACACACACACACACACACACACACACACACACACACACACACACACACACACACAAAAACGCACAGCCCACACACACACACACACACACACACACACACACACACACACACACACAC
>NC_044048.1:15228750-15476250 GCF_902167405.1 Gadus morhua | reverse complement strand
TTCATTTTGCAAAGAGGTTTTGATTGCCATGTGCGTGTAATTGATTGTTCCAAGGACAGGGGGAAATCTAGAAATGTCATAACAGTCCTGCTTAGGTCGGTCCCACCGCTAAGGCAATCAATGAGAAGTAAAAAGGGGATATTGATTTGTGCGCAGCAGAAAACTGTAGCTTGAGACCAGCCGAGTGCACTGGGGAAAGTGGCACGGACGTGCAGACCTGTCACTGGCACCTATGAATTACCCAATCTCCTTTGAAGATAGTGTTACCGCCGCTCACCGGGTATCACAGCTGTCCATTAGCTAAACCCCTCCGGCAGCCAGCCCTCCTAGGCCTGTCAGATTAATGAGTGCAGTGTTGACCTTCCGAAGGGATAAATGTTGATTTCTCCTCACCGTTACAAAAAGTTTCTAATAACACATTCGCATTGGAGCCCCAGAGAATGAATACACCCTTTTTTTAAGGATTGACAATAAATCCTGACGAGAGGATAGTTTGTCACGTCAACGGTGAATACAAACATGTATTTTGACAGGATACTGTAAGTACGAGGCGTAACGTACTGTGTGCCGTGTTTTATGAGGTAAGCATGGTTCATAACATACGGGAAACACACTTGGCTCAGAAAACCACCGCCATTTCTGAGAAGCAAGCTCATTCTCTGCCAGGCCTGTGTTCTAACAGATTAATGTTATAAACACTTCGGGTGGAGGATTTATGATTTGCACCTAAGGTCCTTTGACCTTTGCATATTTCTGTCTGAAGGTATAAATTTGTCGTGACACAGATTGAAGGCTTTACAGCAGTTTATGACATGCTAAATCTCAAGTCTGCCGCGGCAGCCTCTAGTTTTCTAAGGATAGTTAGCCTGCATGCTTTGAAAAACACCTTTGAGGCTGGTCCAAATGGTGTGTTTGAGCCCTGTTTCTTTAGTTGGTGGTCATTTCAAGGTTGTCTTTCCATACTGCCGCTACTAATATTATACTTATCATTTTCCAATTATCATGGTTTTAATACTCCTAGATCCATAGATTTTTTTTTCTGGCACACACAACACAAATGCAGACGTAAATTGTAAACCACTCCAGATGAATTTGTACAGGAATTCCAATGCAATGGTGTGTTTTCATTGATATCTTTTTTTATTGTGATGCAGTCTGCTTATGACAGCTATGTGATACAATAGTACCAATGCCCTTGAATTTGATCTTGTATTTTTGCGGAGCAACGCTGTTTGGCATAGACACACACCTTACAGTAGTATGAACCGAGTGCTGGCAGGGCAGACTTACCAATGCTTCGAGGAGGAGAGTTAGACATGGTGGTATCTCGGAGTGATGCCTGCCAAAAGGTTAATTGCTGCTTCTGGCTAGCTGTTAGTCAGGGCATCTGATAGAAAGGCATAAAACAGCAGGAATGGGAGTTGTTAATCACTATCTTCCCCTTCTTTCTCAAATACCAATAGACCAGCGTATACATTAATGTTGATGCAGGCATTTCTTGCATATCCCCCGAAAAAAAGAAACATGTCAATTTGGGATAATGTATTTCTTTCCTCTCCTCTTTTTTACCGTTCGGGAATGTCAAAATCTGACAAGTACTTTGGTGAAATTTTACTGACACTCGGTATTGCGAGGAAAAAGTCACTTCCTATAATGAGCTATACAGGAATGAGCGATTTCCATCACACAATCGCTAGGCAGAAAATAAACGCCCATCCCTCCACTTTTGTGTTGAACCTGACCAATCTTTCAGTGTCAGGAAAGACTTTGAAAAGAGAAGACATCAACTGAAGGCTTGTCATGGCCAATAGTGCTCTCTATCACTTTTGAAAAAACTATATATAAAAGTATAAATAAAACATTCCTCTGTACTCACACACCCCTCCCTCCCCCTGCGTCAAGGGTGTTTCTGGGGGCCATCACAGATCTCGGTTCGCCAATCAAAACAGCTTTTTCCTGCGGTAGATCAAGGTCACGGCATACTTGGGTGTGTGTGGGAGCCCTTGTTCACAGGGGCCCCTATTCTCCATGTTTGTTTTGAAAAGTCCAAGTCCCATCTCCATCTCCGTCCATTAGCCGGCAAGCCATTCACCTCCAGGGCTCCTCTCGGGGCACTTGTGAAATATTGATAATAAAGAAGGAAAAAAAGTATTTTTGAGACACATAAGAAGGAGGACATTCTGTGGCCCTCCCAGTATGGGGGCCCCTGAGTGCTCGACTCCTGCCAGTCCTCACACAAGAGTGCCCTCTCTTCCAAAGATAAATATTAACCACATGAAATGCATCAGTGCTTAAACAGGGCTGTTATGCCCATTGACGTCTCTCCTTGCATGTACATTTTCTGACCACAACATTGACCATGAAAAAATATGTGCTAATAGTGTTGTGATGTTTCGGATTCAGATAGATGGCTACATATCAAATATGTTACATTAGTTGAACAGCTCTACACAGTGACGTTAACATAATGTCAAACGTAGGGGTGATTTTACTGACGCGTGTCAGAATGACGGTTCAGTACTTCCTCTTTTAATGCCCCATTGCGAATCAGCCAGGGCTGTTAAACCAGCAGTTAGTAAGGGCTAATGACAGATCCTGCTGTGCGACTTAAGCTTGCAGTTGAAATACCCACATTTGATGGAATTTGTTCATGTAATATATCATAAATACTTAAATACCTGCTGTGAAATGCCTGATAATCTACTATTCAACATTGCCATTTTAGCATTGTCAAACTTGATAAAATGTTGTATTTAATGATGTATACATTTTTTGCTCTTAATTCAACTCCATGTGTTATTTTTATATCCTTGTTGCCTCTCACAATCCCCAAAAGTAATCCATCCTATGTTTGTCCTCTCTCTGTTTATGCTAGTTTACACGCCTGACGATGACATGGTCCTTGAGGAGCCAATCGACAAAGAGGACGGAGAGAATGACCCTCCCACTGAAGAAGAAGGTTCAGAGAAGCCCCACCCCAAATTGTCAGAGGACAAAGAGACGGACGACAAGAGCACTAACAGTTACAGCGACCAGAACTCTCCTATTAGTGTCCTTTCCAATCAAGAGACAGAGTTGGAGTCGCGCCTAAGCGACACCAGCGACCGCCTCACAGACTTCAAAGCGCCCTATCTCAGCGAGGGCCCGAAGGAGGAGAGCGGCCCACCCAAACACAAGGAGGAGATGAACAGCAGCCTGGAGAACATGAGGGCCGCCTATGCAAACTTTCTCTCCGACTCCTACTGGACAGGGCTTGGGATGGACCTGAAAATAGGCAAGAACACCAGCAAAGCGAACTGTGACAGCACCAACGGCAGCGCGAAGACCGAATTCGATTGGCACCAGGATGCGCTCTCCAAGACCTTGCAGCATACTCTGTCTCCGAAGCCTATGTCCAAACCCAATCTCTTCAGCTCAGTCCACTTGTACCGGCAGAGCAACAAAGCCTGTGGGTCGGTGTTCACGGGAGCCAGTCGTTTCCGGTGCAAGGACTGCAGCGCTGCGTATGACACACTGGTGGATCTCACGGTTCACATGAGCAATAGCGGACATTACCAGGACAACAACCACGGCAAACAGAGTAACTCCTCGTCCTCGTCATCGAAATCCAGAAAACGCAATCTGCATGACATGGAGGGGAAAGAGGATGCACAGAAAGTGTTGAAGTGCATGTTCTGCAGCCACTCGTTTGACTCCCTTCAGGATCTGAGTGTTCACATGATTAAAACAAAGCATTACCAAAAAGTGCCTTTAAAAGAACCTCTCCCAGTGCTCACACCCAAGCTTTTGCCACCGTCAAAGAAAAGGGCCTTTGACACTGCAAGACCCTGCTCCCCGGATTCCACCACTGGCTTAACTGACGCACAGAGAGCCACCGCCATTTCAAACGCTAACAACAACCGCTACGGCTATCAGAACGGGGCGAGCTACACCTGGCAGTTTGAGACGTGCAAATCTCAGATTCTGAAATGCATGGAGTGCGGGAGCTCACACGACACCCTTCAGCAGCTCACCACCCACATGATGGTGACCGGCCACTTCATCAAAGTCACAAACTCGGCCTCCAAGAAGGGTAAACAGTTAGCCCTGGATCCCTTGGCTGTAGAGAAGATGCAGGTACTGGCTGAGCCGGCCGCCAGTGAAACCGAGGGAGGAAAAACGTCCCCGAAAGCGGCCTCCCCTGGGGAACGAGAGAAGGAATGCCAGGGCGAGGGCACGTCAGAGAAAAAGGAGGAAACCAAGATGAAAGAGGAAAAGCAAGAGAGTGAGGATCAGAAGGCCGGTAGCGATACCTTTAAGTATCCTTATCTCCGCGAGGAGGATCTGGAGCAGGGTACAGGCGCTGGAGGAGACATCCTCAAATCTTTAGCCAACACAGTGGCGTCCGCCATCAACAAAGCTCAAACCGGGACACCAAGCTGGAGTGCCTATCCTAGCATTCACGCCGCCTATCAACTCTCTGGGCTCATCAAAAGCACGCCACTCTCCGCGTCTCCTCCCATTCAGCTAAAGCAGTCGTTCAACCACAAGCTCAGAACCATCGCCCCAAAGGGGAAGGTTTACCCCGGAGCTCTGGGAGCAGAAACCCCCGAGGGACAGCATCAAAATGTGGACATCAAAAAGGAAAAGGTTGGCATAAGCGACAGTAAAGAAATTCAGAACATTAAGTTTGATCCGCTGGAGAATGATGACAGCGATTGTCAGGACGACTCCTCTTCCTCTTCAAAGCTTGATGCAGACTGTGCGAATGACGTGAACGAAGTGATCAAAGGAAAGTTGAGCCCGGATTTCGACACAGGCAAGACACCGAGTCCCTCTGCCAGCAATGGACCCAGCGCTGCTCCGGAGCTTCTCAGTGACACTCCGGATACATTTGCCATAAACCCCCTCAGTGCACTGCAGTCCGTATTGAACAATCATCTGGGCAAAGCAAATAAGCCCAACAATGCAAGGGCAGCTAAAATATCTGCGCGCACTCAGTCCATTTTCGCTGAAATAAACCGGAACAATGAGAAATCTGCTCTAAGGCTTGGAAATCCGATTAGAAATCGGCCTGAGAATTCTTTCCTGTTTGTTAATGAAGACCAGCCGATAGACTTAACAAAATCCAAACACAGCAAGCCTGCGAGTGCTTCAGTACTACCGCCCTCTACCCCAGTACCACATAAGTACGCTCTGTCTGACATTGCTGACATGGTCAAAGTCCTCCCTAAGGCCACCACACCAAAACCTTCCACGCCCTCTAGAATCCCGAGCATGAAACTGGAAACGGATGTCAGGCGTTTTGAGGACGTGTCGGCCGACGTGTATTCTGTCCACAAGCGCAAAGGTAGACAGTCCAACTGGAACCCCCGCCATCTCCTCATCCTGCAGGCCCAGTTCGCCTCAAGCCTCTTCCAGACCTCTGAAGGAAAGTACCTTCTCTCAGACCTCGGGCCTCAGGAGCGCATGCACATCTCCAAGTTCACCGGACTCTCCATGACCACCATCAGCCACTGGTTAGCGAACGTCAAATACCAATTACGGAAAACAGGCGGTACTAAATTTCTGAAGAACATGGACACTGGCCATCCAATTTTTTATTGTAATGACTGCGCGTCGCAGTTCAGGTCACCCCCCGCATTCATTTCTCACCTGGAATCCCACCTAGGCTTCCAGATCAAAGACATGTGCAAGTTGCCTGTGGAACACCAGACAAAGATGGAAGAGCCTGAACTGTCAAAGGCCCTTAACGTGAGACCCACAGAGCCACCGGGCCTGGAGGAGGATATTGACTCAAAATTCAGATGTAAGCTTTGCTGTAGAACATTTGCAAGCAACCATGCGGTTAAACTCCACTTGAGTAAAACTCACAGCAAATCCCCAGATAACCACTCACAGTATGTGGAAATGGAAAAGGAGTAGGTTTTAATATACTCTCTCCTTTTGTGGGGAGTTTTGTGTTTGTTTGTCTATTTTACTTCTTTTTTTTTTACATACACGGGTCCATTATTCCAGTCATTTTTAAATTTGATTGTATAGTGTGCATTATTATAACGTTTCATTCACTTGAGTACACACACACTGGTTAGAAATAACTAAGGACACACTTAAAGATACCTTTGCACCCTGCTCAAATGCATCACCAGTAATAAGAAATGTATTACTGCTTGAGGAAAAATGATTGCTAATGTTTGCATGCAATAGCACTGGCTATGACTACTATTTATTTGTATAATATTTCAAGTTTCAATTGTATTTCAACAAGAACTTATGAATCAATTGTAATTTACAACGTATTCTAAGTACTACAGTAAATTGCATAAACGTGCAGCTGTTTGAAAGGGTAGAAAGACATGTGAACACACACACAGAACTGTACAGTGTATTGCTATGTAAAGCGTTTTGTGTTGCAATGATAAAAGAAAAAAAGCACTTTAATAAATGTTTAATCACCAGTTAAGACTTGGATTCTGTAAATGTTGAAAAAAAAGGTAATTTGGAAACAGGAATATCTCACATGTAAATATATTTTAGGGTGAAAACAGTGCATTTCATGCGATAAAATTATTAACAGCAAGAAAAAATATACCTGCACCTTTTTTTTACCTATTCAAATAAAGAGTTAACATTTGATAATAGCTTGTGGTCTTTTTTTCTTACGTCTGAAATATAAATTGTAGACAACAATGGCAACCAAATGGTGTATGCAACCAAACCAAAATAAAAGGCATTTCTTGTTCACATAAATCGAAACCAAACCCACACATTTATGTGTTCATTAAATCTTTCAATCTCAGATGCATTCAATATATTTTGATGATTTGAGAATTTAATTTGGAGATTAAAAGACCCATAGTCACACCATGGTTTTTACATACACATGAACAATCTATTTCCTTGTCAGCTTTTACTGCCTCACTGTAAAGGCTGCTACTGTCTCTGCATGCTGGAATCATAACAATTAAACATATTTCCTCCAGCTATATTATTTCAGAGCTATTAAAAATGATTGCCTCCTAAATTTATAAACATTTCATGCAATTCATCTCTTTTCAAGCAATCAAGTCCGCAATTACCTCCTCCCATCAGATCTCTGTTTTATAACGGGAAATTGACATTTGATGGTAAAGGGGAAAAGGCACATGGGCACTGTGGTGATTTGAATACCGTGACACCGACTTGCCCCCTATTGTTGGAAATGAGCAGGCAATCACGTTGTTCATCAGATGACTCCTAATGCAGTTAAAGTATTCAGCTATAATTTCTCCCTGCATTTATAATTACTGTCATAGACCACACACCTCAGTGAGCAGATTAAAGCCATAAATTATTTAGTGCCTCTCATTACAGACGGAGCTCACACTCCTCTGTAAAGCCATTGTGTTTTAGACTAGCAACCTATTCTCCTTTGAAGAAAGCAATCATTTCTAAAATGGCTCCCAATGTGAAATGCTGCAAAACTCCTTATTTGCACTTATCGAAATCCAAAGTTATGATGTGTAATCAATTATTGATGTTAAGTGTAAAAGGGAAAGAGAAAACACTACTATACTTAAGATAAGGTTTAGTTGGAGTTGTATTTATCTTTTTATTCTATTAAAATGTCTTTATGGAGAGGTATGCTGCAGCACAACATGCGATTAATAAAAAACTAACCCCATCAGCAATGTAATCAGCAGGAGGAAATGAGTTGACCATCAATCTGTCAAGTATATTTATTTAATGTATATATATATATATATATATATATATATATATATATATATATATATATATATATATATATATATATATATATATAAATATATATATACAAAAATACATACACACTGGATTAATATAAATGCTGTTCAACTAATTAATTAAAATAAACACATAATTATTCTTCTGCTTTATATTAATTTATTTGGGATGTTTGCGTATTAACGCAGCTAATCGTACCGTATATCTAACATGTCATGGCTAATTACAGACCACAGTGAGGTGTAATTACGCACACACACATACACACACACACGCGCGCACACGCTCACACACTGTAGACTCGCTCTTCTGTCTACATGTCTAAACAATAATCCTATGCTTTCAAATTGGAATGACGTTTTCATATGCAGACACAGTGATACATGTCTGCATGTCTATACATATAACATATATAAATATATATATGATGTCCTATGTTCACACCATCGATTCAACACTGACTTAAGGAGGACCCATCCTCATTTCAGTACAGGCCAAGCATTATATTTCCAAAATAAAATGTTTTATTATGGAGGAATATTATTATATATGTCACAGTTTAGGTATTGTGTGATTTATAATTTTGCTTGAAAATAAAAAAATTGGAAAGATTTAAAGTGGTAATCTCCAATATCTCCAACGATTTTCATTTAAACCAACATCAGTTCAGTCACTATCTATCACCGAATGAGGTCAAACCATTGTGATGAGACTATGGCCTAATGACGAAACCCTTTGCCTGTGCAGTATGACCAATTGTGTGTTGGTGGCGTAATTCATACAAATCCCAAGCAATGCACATTTAGTGATGCATTTTCCATGGTGGCAGAGATGGTAGACAGAGCCACCGAACAGAATTGCTCCAACTCACTTGTGTGCTTAGCACTGTACTGTTGTTCTCAGCTATAGGGGGCACCAAAGAGAACGAAACTGACATCTTCGAGATGACCCCTTTAACTTTCACTTTTATTTATATTTAACAGTCTTAATAGCCGAGTTGAAAAATCGAATTATGCACATAAGCTCCTTTGCCTCTCAGTCGTAGTTCAACCCTGACTTACAAAAACGGATGCCAGTTTGCATTTGCGAACCCTTTGTCAATCTGTCATTAAACATGCTATCAAATAATGATAAGTGTGCGCTCCTTGCTTGAACTAGCGTGCATCTTGCTGATGTTGATACGCCGTAATGGGACAAATGTGCATCGGAATTTGTCTGCTCGGATAGGCGCAAAACATTTACAATGTGGCTCGGTTTGCTTCAAAGCAACCGGGGGTAGACAAGCATGGGCTGTCTTGCATCATCCTGCCTGTGAGCCATAGAGAGAGACGGGGGGGGGGGGGTGGGGTGAAAGTGTTCATCACACAGACCAGGGGTAATGACTGGCTCATGTGCTTAATGAAGGGCTTTTGAAATACTTACAGTATAATGACCAACATCCTCATTCTTTTTTTTTGGTGTTCATTTGTCCTTCCTAAAATCTATAGTTCATTAGGTCCAAGCCACGCTCTCAGATGATATTACATTTCCCCCTTTCACTGTAATCAACCGTACGGGAGATGTTGCAAATGATTTCATATTCCATAGGCTAATCAGGATCACTGGGATTGAGTCGGGACACAACAGCATTGTCCGGTGATTCACGTCATACTACTATGCTGCTGCAGGCCTTTGATAGGATTGAATAATGAATAAACCGTGTTAATGCGAGCACTTGTCAAGACACAAAAGCAGCGTGTTGTAACTCTTGGACTCCGCCATACCTCTAAAATAAGCCCATAGGCCTCCACTGATGATAGTGTTGCTTGGGATATGCTAATTAGGGAAAGCACATGATGAATAGACTTGATCAATCAAGTAGGCCCCTGGTGCTGCATATTCATTGTACATCATGAATATGAAACTGAAAGTAATTTATCAAATATCAATTGTGTATTTGTATCTTATTAATCACAAATGCTGAAAACTTCACACGTGTCACCGAAACGCTAAAGGTTGATGAAGTACTTCATACCAAGACGATACTGGGGGTGCTTGGGGAGGTTTTGGTTGAAACCCAGGGGGTGTTTTCATATGTTGGGAATCTCAAATAGTCAGTCAGTTATTTAGTTATTGAGGAGGTCATCTTCCTCCGTCTTCTCAGCAGTGTCGCTTTAATAAAGGATTACATTCACACATGTGACTTGACATAACGTGACAATGTCTCCATTATTAATTTCATTACCCCCACTGTGCGTGTCTCACAAAGTCCCAGTGATCATCTTTGTATAACACTATTTATATCTAGCACACACTATTTAAAAACTCAGTGAGAGATGGACTCATAGTCCCGAACTTTCTTTTGCAAGAAAACTTTCACCAATGTCAGCTGCAGACGAATAAAGTCCACCTCCCCTTCGGAGGTGGACGCAAGATGCCCAGTCAGCAGAAAATGTAAAGCTAAAGGATGCAGCCTTCATAGCGAAGAAAGGAACATGCTATGGGCCTGTTTCTGCCACTGCCGAACCCTTCTCTGTGACCAGCCAGGTAAAGATGTATCAGGTGTAGGCCTGCACGCTGTTGTGCTCCACTGCTTGTCCCTGTTGTAGCTGTTGAGGATGATGATGATGATGTCAAATAATATATTATTGTATAAAATACATGGAAACACTTTAGAATAAGGGTATGTTAATTAACCATTAATTAACATGAGTTAATGCAGTGTTAGGCATTGTTGTAGAGCATAAGTGGGGTTAAGGCTTGTGTTAGGGTTAAGGTAAGGGTTAGTGGTTATGGGTTAACACGCTAACCCTATTAAATAATGTATAAATTAGAATCTTAGTTCAACGTGAACACCATTACCTTATTTACCATGAACACCATATGAACACCATTAGTAAATGATTACTAGAACATTACTAAGACAAAAGGTTCAGTGATTCAAAATTAGAAGAAAACAAGGCATACTGCAGTTCATCAAGTCAGAGTATTTCAAGTAGACCTCAAGGAAATCCTTTGTTTGTCGATCCATCAGAGGTACAACCCAACACGTTGCCTGTGTCAGTCCTGCAGAGAGCTTTCCGAGACACCGGGCAGAGGCCTCTCTCACTCCCTGTGCGTGCAGCACAGAGGGTTTTCATTGGCATCCTACGCTGGATGAGAGAGAGCTACCCACTTGATTGCAAGCAGTTCATCAGTGCATCCTTCAGACGTGTCACGCGGGCCGCCTCGAGGCACTGTGCTGGCTCAAATTGAAGCTGACATCTCCCAAATATGAAAGCAACAAATCACACATTTTTATTGGGCTTAATCTCCAGCCCGACCCCCTTTTGCAGACGTCAGCACTATCACGGCCGCCGCTCTAATTCTTGCCGACTGGATGCTTGTGCCTCCCAAGCATCTCTTGAGTCACCAAACGGCGGCGGAGATGCGCCTGACACCTACGCTTATTAGAGCCCTTTAATACGGCGGCAAAAGGATGGCGTGCACGTCGGCGGCCAACAGAACGGGCGCGGGCCGCCCCGCAGTAATCCACAGACGTGTTGTAACCAGAGATTATATTTGATACCATGTTTACGTTAACGCTAAGTAGGTCACGTGACGGTTTAAAGATGGGACAAGGCGGCGGAAATTGCGTGATGTGTACGTTCTTGACCACTGGGTATTAGGCTAGCTGCTGTTTACGTTTCAGGAGTACCTCCCTGGAAAACAATCATTTCAGGTTGTGGGTGCATGGAAGGGATAAATTACAGCGTAGCCCAGGTTCATAAGATGTTCTAACATAGAATAGTGTTTCATAAAACAATTGATGTAGAGGGAACAAATCTGCTGTACAATTAAGGGAGGTTCTTTCTTCATGGTGTCACTTCATGTTTCCTCGCATTTATTTTCAAACAATTGTGATTGTGAAACTTTGTGATATTTTAAAACAGACCAACGGGGGCTTATCCAAACTGTCTCCTGGGCCACTACTACTAGGCGTTCAAGTGTCCATTTAGCAGTGGTTCGTGGGAAAGTCCTTGAACAGAAAATATCTGCAGGTGTCATTGTACGTTCAAATGAAGGCCAACATTCAACAGCGTAACTAGATCTGCCGCGGTCGGCTTCAGGCGTTGATGCCCACGGGTCACATCCCAACATCCACAATGAACATGAATCCCTCCCCTTTTCCTCATTAAGATGTTGCTGAGACGTTTTTCTTTCCTACTGTTTATCGCCTAATTGGCCCTAGCGTTCGCACCTTGCTATTATTAGATGTTTTACTTGTAGCCATGTTGGCCCTAAGCCAGCAACACTTACGGTACAGTAGGCTATGGCTGCACGCATGAGGCTATACTGTACAAATACTACTTTGTGTATAGTGCGTAGAGCATTTCACAGTATGGTCATGACGAATCCCCTTATTTTAAACTATTTAGCAATATTGTTTTGACATACTCTTTGCACTTACCAAAACCCCACAATAATCACTCACTGTACCCCTATGTTGACCATCTCCTCCATTCAGTGCTTAACAAAGATTACCGTGTTATTCTACCTTCAACTGTGTGGGACTCGACGAAATTCTGAAATTATGGAAAAGAAAAACCCTCCTATGTTCTCATTTCCTGCTGCCTGTCAGCCTGCCATGGGGGGGTTACGGTCGGAGTGGGGGGGGCCCATCGGCTGGGTTGATGGGGATGGGGGGGGGCTGGAGAGAGAGCCAAAGGGGCTCCTGCCCTCTCTGTTGTCATCTGTTGCCCCCGCAGCAGGCCAGGGGTGGTTGGCGTTTTGCTCACTTGTAATACGTCTCACTGTCGACCGGCCTTCAGGTCAGCCGTCACTCAGGGTGACGTAAATCAGCATGGACGCCAGCAGACTGAAGCCTTTTCTTTCTCTCTGTAAACAGAGCCTGAGTCTGTTGGACCCCTGGTACCAGGAATAATAATACTTATACTAATCTTTATAATAATCATAATAATACTAATACTGCTAATAATTATTATACAACTAGTACTATTACTACTACTACTAATAATAATAATAATGATAATGAAATACATGTTACATAAGCAAAGGAGATCTCGGACATTCTGACCGGCTGTCACATCTGGTTGAGGTCAGTTTAGGTATGGATAGTGAACGTTTAACATGTTGTTTGTGAAGTGTGTCTGACAACTCTGTGTCCTCATACTAACACACGATGGCCAGGGGCCATACACATTATATACAAATGTTCACAACAAGAACAAACCAAGCAGTTGTAGCATTAGGCTAATGACATCATGTGACAATATGTTGCTTGTTGGGACATTATAATGACATTTTTTTAAGATTTATTTTCTTTAAACGTATAGTACTTAATTTGAATTTCTGTAACTATGCTCTTATGCAATGCTGTGACACTAATATCCTTATGGAAAAACAAAACTGAGCTAAATCCTGCTCTGTTTATGCCATAAGTTGATGACAGTTAGCCATTGTGGCTAAGATTCAGACATGGAAGTTACCAATCTGTCCCAAAAAGAGAAGAAAAAGACAACCAGCAGGCAGACAAGTAAATCAATACAGCGTTTAGTTATCCATCTCTATCCTTACAGCTTCAAACAGAAAGATTACATGTCATAGAATGAGACTGGGCAGGGAGGTGAAGATCTATCATGTAAAGACTCACTGGCCTTTCCCTGAGTAAATCATGTGTCACATGGGCTGCAAGTTCATTCTCCGGCCATGGAATACATTCAGGCCTTGGACCGCAGCCTTTCATTTTTCTCTTTTGATTGAGTGCTCTCTCACAGCACCGGACCTGTAGGTAGATTATGTTCTAACACACACACACACACACACAGACACACAGACACACAGACACAGACACACACACACACACACACACACACACACACACACACACACACACACGCACACACGCACACACACACACACACACACACACACACGCACACGCGCGCATACACACACACACTCTCACACATCTCCTGTTTTTTCTACTTCCCGCATCAAATCCAACGTGAAAAATCACATTATGTAGACAAAAAAAACAAGTGATTGATACATTTTAATTATTCTGCCTCTCCTAGGAATGTTTCTGTCAGTCGCGGAGTTCTTAATGTGACACATGTTTGACGAGACGCGAGGCAAATGACGCACCTGTGGCTTCTTCTGCTGTGTTTTCCCACCCATCCGGCCGTCCTTCACGTGTCATCCCAGAGCTTTCTTTACAGGACTCCTCGTCATCACCACCTCAGATGGGGCCGACGGCGCCGCACCATCTCCTGACTTCATTACTTACAGCCCCCCCCCCCCCCCCCCCCCCACACACACACACACACCCAACCCCCACCACCTCCCACAACTTTGTAGACATTTGACAACCATCTGATAATATAATGATATAATGACATAGAATAATAATAATAATAATAATTATTATTATTATTATTATTATTATTATTTAAATAATAACATACATAATAATAACAATAACAACAAAATATAATAATATGATTATCATTATTATTATTAAAATAATACAATTTTATATTACCATGTATTGAACAGCAACATAAATCACTGCTGGCAATAAAGTTGGGTTTGTTATTAAATATTAATCTGGAGATGAAAACAATCAACAAAGAAAAATCTTCTACCCTGAGCTAAGAGTGTGAAAGCCTGTAGCCACACCGTCATGTGAGCATACGTTTATTCCTAAAGGCAATGTTACACAACACCTGATCAATGCTGGAGGTGTTAACTCCAAACATATCTAACAAGGCCCACTTTTCTTTATTTTTTTACGACATTTCGTTCATTTGCATAAGAATGGAATGGTGTGCTTTAGCTACACAGTGGGGGCTATATACTCCACAGGTACAGTTTATCCTCAATCTCAATTATGGGATGAGTGCAGGACCAGCAGATAGTCACTCATTCAAGACATCTATATTACATCTGCGAGATGAGGTCTTCCAGAGACAATGGTTTCTACCGTTTCTACGCACAGCCCCGAAGAATCATCCTATGTCATGAAAGTATGTGAGCACTGAAATTGTCAGACAGCTCCCACTCCTTGCTTTTATCATCTCCGTTCCCAAAGCATTTCTATTAAATTTAACCGCAGCGAAGAGAAAGAACTTTCTCGCCTTGTTTTAATGAAGTTTCAGAACTTTCCCAACGTAGTTGTGTAATGCGAGCTCGGTATAGACTGAAATGTTTTACTCGCTCAAAAATATCATCCATGTTTTATACGGCCGCTATAGAGAAGGATGTGATGATCAGGTAAGGTAGCTTATTATCTCAAAACATAATAATAAAAGTTAATAATAAAGGTGAATGCAAGGTATAAACAATGTACCCATACCCCTCACATGTACACATTCACACACACGCAAACACACACACAAAAACACACACACACACCCACACCCACACAGGCATGCATACACACACAAACACAGAAACTTAAAGACACATACACATGCCCACATAAACACACACCCACACCCACACACGCACACACAATGTTGACACATATGCACACATACATATACACACACAAAAAAAACACTCCAACATTTATAGTTGATAGTGCCTGTTCAAAGGTAGTACATAAAGACATGAAAAGTTTCCTATGAAAATCGTACACATTACATATGAAAAAAAACATTGAAACAAGCCAACGAGTAACGAATTGCTAACAATAAACCAAATAATAAACAATAAAACAAATGTAATACATGTTACACAATGTTTAAAACGAAAACCGTCAAGTCGTTTGCGCTGCAGCAAATTTAAGATAGCCTCAGACATCAGAGCCGAGCCGCGAGCGGAGACACAAGAGCCAACCCAAGCAGCACTAAACGTGACGTCATCCACGAGGCGGCGCGGTCCCAGCGTCACGCCGTACAAGAAGCCCCCCAACACAGTCAGACACACGGACAGTATCCCCTGGAACACCGAGCAGGGCCCTGTAGCCGCCCATATCACACTGAAGGAGAGCGGGAGAAAGGCGCCGTCGCATGTGAGCGCCTCAAGGCTTAAACTAATACAAAAACTCTAATCAGACTAGCAATCCCTGATGTTAATGAAGGTGTCACACATTCACAAAGAAAGTTGTGCCTGGCAATCTTCCATTTTTCGGCTGCCTACACCAGTGACATTTCATCTCACATTCAAAGAGCGCCGAGGCCCCTTAATGAAATGCATAATTAACATATTCTAATTGTGCTGAGCACAGTGATGGTTCTGACAGAACTCACTTTCCATGTCTAATTCAATGCTAATTTAATCTGTTCTTTTCCCGCCGACATGACCTTTCTTGATTGAGTTTCACCGCAAAGAAATTTTCTGATGGATTGATTTATCAACCCTCACGGAAGAAAATGGCAACAAAAGTGGCTTTTTTTTTGGACTGACATAAAAAGGAAGAGCAAGGAGAGAAAAGTAAGACAAAAGAAAGCGTGCTATCAGAAGAAAATAACACAAATCCGAATAACAGAAAGACAACAGCGACGGAAAGGTTGTGGTTTATATGAGTCAGTCGAGCTGAAACCCCTTCTGGAGGATATCAACACACACGGGGTCGTGAATGCCACACGACTAAATGGCATCCATCTGAACATATTTTAAGCCATTCAGCTGGCTTACCTTTAACGCGGGGATTAGAGGGAGACTTAAGGCTTTCTTTGTGACGGAGAGAGCTGAAGACACTGGCTCTATTCAGGGATGCTTCTAATCGCAGTGTTTAGCAAAGGTTGATGCTGAGCAGGCCGCGCACCCTTTCCAAGCCCCCGCACAAGGTGAAATCCTCCCCCCCAAATGTTTTTTAAAAACCAGAAAGAGAGAAGATAAACGACATGTTGTGATCAAGACCAAATAAAAAAAGGTACAATCGTCTAGGGCCTCTTCCTCTGCGAGTATATATTATTATAATTTGTCTTTCTTGCGTTAATAGTACGATTTAATAAGCCCACACTCACACTCAATCCTATACAAGTTGAACCCACATCAGACACATTCATTCATCAGAGTTCAGGTATTATCATAATTTATTTTTCCACTGTTCAGGATTGGAATCTTTAGAAATTAAAAAGTACCTTCCACAAGGCGGCAATCTGTGTCCAGGGTTATTCTTAGGGTGAAGGAAAGAAAAGGTGTTAGGAAATGAGTGGCAGGAAGGCCGGGGATGGAGGAGTAGTGTGGGCCTGTCAGTCAGTCAGTCAGTCAGTCAGTCAGTCAGTCAGTCAGTCGGAAGGGGGATTATGCAGAGCTCAGAGCCGTAATTGAACAGCGGCGGGCCCGCCCTCATTTACATCTCTCCCCTTCCGCCGGCTTTGATTGGCAGCTGTACATGAAATGCCACATCAGTTGAAAGTATGTTGTGAGCTGGCACTAACAATCCCGTGGCTCCGGGGAAACCTGCCACATTGTAATTTGGTTATCAGGCATGAAGGAAATAATTCTAAGTGCCAGGAAATGTGAGACAGAATAAATGCTTCATTCCTGCAAAGTTGCCCAGGGTGACAGTTCTTATTTAATGTACAAGAGCGTCCTGTTGCCGCTCGGTGTGTGTGTGCGTGTGTGTGCATGTGTGTAGGTGTGTAGGTGTGTGTGTGTGTGTGTGTGTGTGTGTGTGTGTGTGTGTGTGTGTGTGTGTGTGTGTGTGTGTGTGTGTGTGTGTGTGTGTGTGTGTGTGTGTGTGTGTGTGCGTGCGTGCGTGCCAGGGAAGCTGAAGCTGGATGGGGTGGGGGAGGTAGACACACACTAGCAGGTGGAGTTCTCCTCAGAATGGCGGCGAGTGGATAGAAACATGAAGGGCTAGACTGAGAGGCTGTCAATGCAGGAGTTCATTAACCAATCGTCACTGTGCTCAGCGGAGGCACAGCCCGCGCTGCAACAGGAGGACTAATCTCGGGTTCAAATCAGAATGTAATTTTTTTTTTTTTAAAGAAAGAGATATTATTTATACATAGAATGGCGTACGTGAGCGAAGAGAGAGGCGGGGAGGGAGATTGGCCTCTCGCGCCCCCACCCCCCCCCCGCGCGGCGCACGTGGTGAACACGGGTCTTGAGCTCGTCGCCGCCTCCTTGAGTGGGCGGGGCCTTATTTGTTTTGATGCAGTGTGTTTTTTCTCATTGCGGGGCGGGAGGGTGTGGCTCGTCCTCCTGGGATGGAGCTGTCACGCTGTCAGGAAGAAGCCCCCCACGCCTGCAGCCCCCCCCGGGCTCCAGGAGAACAAGATAAATCATAAAGCAACGTCGTCCTGATGAATCAGAGAAGACCTCCGCATCCCCACAACATGGGGCTTAATGGTGGTCCCAGGGGCAGGCTGGGAATGTGTGAGTGTGTGTGTGTGTGTGTGTGTGTGCGTGTGTGTGTGTGTGTGTGTGTGTGTGTGTGTGTGTGTGTGTGTGTGTGTGTGTGTGTGTGTGTGTGTGTGTGTGTGTGTATGTGTGTTTGTGTGCCTACGTGTGAGATTGTGAGTGCATGTATGTGTGTGTGTGTGTGTGTGTTTCGGTGTGTGTGGTTGTGTTTATGTGTGTGTGTGTGGGCGTGTGTGTGTGTGTGTGTGTGTGTGTGTGTGTGTGTGTGTGTATGTGTGTGTGTGTGTGTGCCTACGTGTGAGATTGTGAGTGCATGTATGTGTGTGTGTGTGTGTGTGTGTGTGTGTGTGTGTTTCGGTGTGTGTGGTTGTGTTTATGTGTGTGTGTGTGTGTGGGCGTGTGTGTGTGTGTGTGTGTGTGTGTGTGTGTGTGTGTGTGTGTGTGTGTGTGTGTGTGTGTGTGTGTGTGTGTGTGTGTGTGTGTGTGTGTGTGTGTGCCTACGTGTGAGATTGTGAGTGCATGTATGTGTGTGTGTGTGTGTGTGTTTCGGTGCGTGTGGTTGTGTTTATGTGTGTGTGTGTGGGCGTGTGTGTGTGTCTGTGTGTGTGTGTGTGTGCGTGTGCAAATGCAAGTGTCTGTTCATGCGTGTGTGCATGTGTATGTGTTTGTGTGCGTGTGTCCATAAGGACTTTGCATTAATCTGTTTGGCTCTCTGAGTCAATTAACTGATGGCTAGATAGAGGGATAGGTCAATATAAATATACTATTGCATAACATACAACGTACAATAATATAATTCTTATAACATACCATAATGCATTAGTTGCAACTCATGTCCACACTGTTGCTGTTTAAATGTCCTACGGTGTGTCCTAATGGTGTCGGTCTGGTAGATGACCGGTCCTCACTATCAGCCCTCCTCTATAGGACCCACAGGGACTTAAAAACAACAATTAAAGATTGCTCCATCGGACAGTGGAAGGGGAAACACACTCAAAGAGAAACATAAAGAGGGGAAGAGGGTTCCACGGAGACGGGAAGGCGGACATTATATCGGCCGGGGCTGGGCTAATTATTCCCTAAACTAATAGGGTTAATAAGGGCTGGCCTTTGCCACGGTGTTTCCGTGTGAACGGACTGACAGGGAGCCTTGACGGGTGACAGTCCTGCCAGAGCGGGGGATCATTTGTCCACAGGAATAGGGGGGCTGCCGTGCTCCAAATGCCATGGTGGGGGTGTCCAGACAATGGGGCTCAAGGCTGGGCTATTATCCCCAGTGTCAGTTGGGATTGGCCTCCCATTTGAAGAGGGCCACTTGTCGGCATCCAGGATACTTTTGAGGAACATCATTAGGTGGGGCCTGTCAATTTACCACCCCAATACTGTCTGGATGCTATAAATACCCTGGGAAAACAACCATGCGCCAACGCACACACGCACACGCATACACACGCACGTGCACATGCATGCAGACACACCATCACACGCACGCACGCACACACACACACACACACACACACGCACGCACGCACGCACGCACACACACACACACACACACACACACACACACACACACACACACACACACACACACACACACACACACACACACTCACACAAACACAATCCCTCATCGTCTCGCTACATTGAATACACACACATGCACACACCCAAAAAACATACACACACACACACAAACACACAAACAAACAAACAAACAAACACACGCACACACAAACAAACGCACACTGACGCACACACACACACTTACACACACACGCACAAGCCCTCACCGTCCCGCTGCCTTGCCAAACAATCCCTGACCTCGTCCTCCATTTGTTTTCCTCCCCGGGGTACGGATGGAACAGTGAGGTCACAGCAGCCAAGCGGTGGCATGAGGGATGACTGGATGAATTGTTTTGAAAAACGACGGTAAGAATAGAGTTTGGTCCATTAAGTAATGTGTGCTTTTGTAATGTTATACCAGGGTACACCACCCATCTACTGCTCGGATATTTGTCTTTGGTGATGAAACGCTCTCCACCTCTCTCTCTCTCTCTCTCTCTCTCTCTCTCTCTCTCTCTCTCTCTCTCTCTCTCTCTCTCTCTCTCTCTCTCTCTCTCTCTCTCTCTCTCTCTGTGTGTCTGTCCCTCTCTCTTGCTCTCTCCCTCCTTCTCCCTCCCTCTCTCTTTCTCTTTCAAGCACATTTTATCCTTAGTAAGGCTTATATATGTACACAGAAGTGCCAGACAGTGTACTACAAAGATGAAATAGAGAAGTCTAAATTATGCAAATATTGAGTGTCGGCTTGCCAAACCGAGGATTTTCAGGTGGGTGTGTGTGTGTGTGTGTGTGTGTGTGTGTGTGTGTGTGTGTGTGTGTGTGTGTGTGTGTGTGTGTGTGTGTGTGTGTGTGTGTGTGTGTGTGTGTGTGTGTGTGTGTGTGTGTGTGTGTGTGTGAAGGAGGGGGGGGGGGGGGGGGGGGGTAGGTGGAACCTGTAAGTGGCATTGATTTACCTTCCCACCAGATCAAACAGACCTTTGAAGGGGCCGAGCCCGGCTCATGCCATCGTCTCGTTCAGGGTGATGTTGTTGACTAGTACTAACGCTATCTCAGGAACTCTCATATATACCCACACTAGCTACAAAGTGACACAGCCCACTAAATGGAGTGCATACACAGAGTAGAAGATCTCCTCTCTCGACCCCCAGAATGAAGAATGTGCCGCTAAACACCTGCTAGGAGAGGGAGGCTTAGCCCACGTGTCAGGCATCGTGTCGCCATATCGACACAGAGAATTTGTTAAATGAGTTAAGAAACACGTTGGAAGCCAATTCAATCACCCCCCCCCCCCCCCCCCCCCCCTAAAGGACTCATAGGTCTAAAAAGGCTGATTATGAGATTCTCGTTTCAATTCAATTTGAGCTTTATTTAAGCAACATATTTAATACATTACAGAAAATTGTATTTCCTTTGGTTAATTCAATAGAAAATGTCAACGGATAATACTCTTTGCATAAAATAACATATGTATAACAGTATTTGTAAAAATAAAAAAAATGCACAACCATAGCAAATAATATGAGTGCATTTAGTTGCTATACTATAGTTATACTCTTTATGCTGTGGCCTTCATGCAGTTGTTTGAGATCTTGGTGGTATTGAAAGATAGAGCATAATGTATACAATATACTGTTAACGGTATAAAGTATTCTGTAAATTGTATAATTCATCATTTATACTGTATACAGTATAATGTTCACTGTTAATTGTATAATGCATACTGTATCATGTATGTTGTAGTTGTACAGTATATTGTATGTTTACTGCATACTTTATTCAGTATACTGTATACAGTATACAGTATCATGTATATTGTATGCATACTGTTGAAACTGTATAATGTATACTGGATACTGCATACCGTATTCAGTGTACTGTATACAGTATACAGTACACTGTATAATGTATACTGTATAATCTATCCTGGAGTTGTATGCTGTATAATGTAAACTGTTGTTGTATAATGTATACTGTTTAATTTATACTGTATAATGTATACTCTATAATGTATACTTTATGAAATATCATTGATACTGTAGTTGAATACTGTATAATGTATATTGTAGTTGACCACAGCACAAAGGCACACAAATCCTCAGATCACAATAATTAACATTGAGTGTGAAAGGGATCAAATTTATTGAAATGTACATATATACAATACATATATATAAATATATATACATATATACATATACTTTATATACATATACTGTATATATATATATATAAATATGTATATGTATAAATATAAACATATAGATATATATAATGAGAGAGAGAGAGAGAGAGAGAGAGAGAGAGAGAGAGAGAGAGAGAGAGAGAGAGAGAGAGAGAGAGAGAGAGAGAGAGAGAGAGAGAGAGAGAGAGAGAGAGAGAGAGAGAGAGAGAGAGAGAGGTTGAATGAGAGAGACAGAGATGTGTATGGGGGTAATGCTTAGTTTGTATGAGATTTATGCGTGGTGCCGTTTTCTGACACATCTCTTACTCATGCTTTTGGCTTGTCTTTAAACCTCCTTTGGCATTGCCAGACTAAGTTATGTGGATTTCCTGTGAAGATGGGATATCTTGGAAGCACTTAGACTGCCCCAAGAGAATTGGCCTGTAAACCATCATTAGCGGGGAGAGAAGGCTAGTCTTTAAGATGTAAGATCCTGCTGTCGGCACACATATAGCCCTTTTCTTTCCAATGACAAACCAAACCATATAAAATCATGTACAATTATGGCGAGGCAAATCCAATTTGCCCCTACTGAATAAAAGGTTTTTAAACAAATGAATTATAGATTTTAAAGCGGCACAACTGAGAAAAAAGAAATGTATAATGAAAATAAAAGTCAGTTTTTCTACTTGACATAATTAGATTGCGAGTAGCATGATGAATCTTGCACCAATAAAAGAAAACAGAGTAATGTGTTGTTTAATCTTTAGTGAGGCTGCAGACTTCCAAAGACAAAAGCTCTGACTGGTGATGCCACTATGGCAGGGCGAGGTTGCATATTTATCTGTTTTCTTCTTTGACAATTGGGGAGAAAGGCAACCTTCACAACTTCCAAGCACACATCAAACTTTGAGTGGTTCTGTATTTAAAGGTGTCACCAGGGAAGTCACCAGTCACAAGTCGACACCTTGCCCATATTCGACAAAATCAACATTTCAAAGTCTTTGCACAGCCCTTGACTCTCTTGGCGGATCACAGAGAAGTGGATTGGCAAGACTCGATTTACATTGTTCAGGAAAAGTTGCCCAAAGTTAAAAGGAAAATGCGCCTTTTGAGTGATGTAGTGTATTCATAGTATATAACCTTTAAAAGAAGTATAGCTACGCAGGTGACACGTGCAAATGCATCAAACCTTAACAGACAGCAACACAGAGATAGATTCATGGGAAATCAGACACCATTTGCACATGCAGGACTGGTCTAAAACATACATATAAAAAGAAAGAAGAAAGTAACAAAGAAAGAAAGAAAGAAACTAGCGAAGAAAGAAAGAAGGGCAGAAGGAGTTTGGTTAGTGAAGTTGAGTGACTGGTTGGAATAACCAGATCTGCGGACCTGTCACTTGATTAGTCCTCTTGATTACCATTTATAAGAGGCCACCACTGCTCTATTATTTCCATTCCTATTTAACCACCATTTGGTGGAGGGCACGGCGTGATTAAACCTGTCACCAGGGCTGATTGACAGGGTCAACTCTCCACATTCCATCGAGCTGAAAGGAGGAAAAAAAAATAAAACAAAAGTAAAACAGACAGTGAATGTGTCAACTTCCTTTTCCTTTTTCCTCTTCCATCAAGTCCAAGCTGTACAGAGCTCTCTCTCTCTCTGTCTCTTTCTCTCTCACTCGCTTTCTCTCTCCCTCCCTCTCTCTATCTCTCTGTCTCTCTGTCTCTCTGTCTCTCTCTCTCTCTCTCTCTCTCTCTCTCTCTCTCTCTCTCTCTCTCTCTCTCTCTCTCTCTCTCTCTGTCTCTCTCGCTTTCTCCCTTTCTCCCTCTCTCCGATTCTGTCTGTCTGTCTGTCTGTCTGTCTGTCTGTCTGTCTGTCTGTCTGTCTGTCTGTCTGTCTGTCTGCTCTCTCTCTCTCTCTCTCTCTCTCTCTCTCTCTCTCTCTCTCTCTCTCTCTCTCTCTCTCTCTCTCTCTCTCTCTCTCTCTCTCTTTCTCCCTTTCTCCCTCTCTCCGGTTCTGTCTGTCTGTCTGTCTGTCTGTCTGTCTGTCTGTCTGTCTCTCTCTCTCTCTCTCTCTCTCTCTCTCTCTCTCTCTCTCTCTCTCTCTCTCTCTCTCTCTCTCTCTCTCTCTCTCTCTCAGTTTGTCTCTGTCTCCCTCTTTCTCTCTCTCTCTCTCTCTCTCTCTCTCTCTCTCTCTCTCTCTCTCTCTCTCTCTCTCTCTCTCTCTCTCTCTCTCTCTCTCTCTCTCTCTCAGTTTGTCTCTGTCTCCCTCTTTCTCTCTCTCTCTCTCTCTCTCTCTCTCTCTCTCTCTCTCTCTCTCTCTCTCTCTCTCTCTCTCTCTCACACTCTCTCTTTCTCTCTCCCTCTCTCTCTCTCTCTCTCTCTCTCTCTCCCTCTCTCTCTCTCTCTCTCTCTCTCTCTCTCTCTCTCTCTCTCTCTCTCTCTCTCTCTCTCTCTCTCTGTCTCTCTGTGTCTCTCTCTCTCTCTCCCTCTTTCTCTCTACCTCTCTTTCTCTCTCTCTGTCTTTCTCTCTGTCTCTCTCTCTGTCTCTCCTACGCTCTCAAACCCCCCGTCCCCTTCTCATTCCCTCCCCCTTTCCCTCCTCACAGTCTTGTCATCTCAGATAGGTCAGGAATGTTTTAATTTTAGGAATAGATTCTGCTTGTCAAGCGAGGCTGGATGGCCCGTAGTTCAGGAGATGAGATGTGATGGGTGTAGAACAATAATACAAAAAGAGAAAGGGGGGCTGGGGGGATATTGGACTGAACAAAGAGCTCTAAATTATTGGACGGATTTAATTACAATGAATGAAGATTAAAGCAGGTTATTCACTGAGGTGTGAAATTAACCCTTGATTACTGATGAAGCAAGGCAGTGGGGCTTCCAACACAACAGTTAGAGAAATAAAGCTGAATACAACAGGATGAGGATTGACCACTTGGCAGCGGAAATCGTTGTGAAGGAGGGGGGACGCGTCAGCGACTGTGGACTTCATAATGTAATGGCTGCGACATGCATGGATGTGTGTTGATAGGTGACTGCCTTATTAACTATGCTTGAAGCGCTAACAGAGAAAGACTTGACATGAAGTGAGACTTAGCCGCTTGCTTGCATTACAGACTACTAACCTTTCAGTTGGACTGGGAATTGTTTTTCCCTGGGGGATTAGGGTCTTAGAAGAAAGGGAGAGGGGGAAAAAAGAAAACAATTAAAAATGCATAAATGAATTGAGGCAATCTGCTTGCTGCTTCGTATCCTCATGAAATCTGGATGTTCCTTTTCCCTGATGGAACGGTATCCTGACAGACGGACGGACGGATGGACTCCTGCCTAGTGTTCTTTTCAATGCTGCAAAAAATAAAAGGACAATAAGTGTTGTTTTGGTTTTTCACCTTTTAAAAATAAATGATTGTGAGCAACCTGCCTACATAATGCATGCAATTAAAAATACATTGCTGAGGATAAATGTGCACATTATCATCCTTATCATCTGGCTTCCTTGGGAAGCACAACGATGCTATCTGGAAGAGCGTGTATCCATCTTGTACCGTGATGATGGCGGGCTACAAAACCATCCACCAAACCTGGAGCGAAACCGGACATCTCTCCGTTCAGAGCCTGATGTTCACCACCCACACCGGCAAAACGCATGCCAGCCCGACAAGCCAAGCTATTTGCGTAATTAGCAGTAATTAATGAACAGATCGCAAAGACTCGTTTGTATTTTAAATGATCTTAAATGAACTCATTAGCACTTGTCATCGCGGTGTACAGCAAACAGTGTGAGTACAATTAGATATTTGTCACATTAAAGTGTTTTTTCTTTTTTTCTATGATGCCGTGTTTATGGCCTTCCATTTGTTCTGTTCAATACCTGCAAGAAAAACATATCCTACCTCTCCGCAACATTTTTTCCTCTGGACGGACATGCACTCTTTGACACAGGACGTATTAAAAATACAATATTGAGGAAAATACTGCAACTCTGTTGTGTTTCCGAGGCTTGTATAATGATGTTTAGAAAACTGAATTGATTGAAATGTTCTGCTAAGCCTTCCTATCTGAATGTATGATCATTGGTCGTAGAATCGCCTTCGCCTCGCTTCTAAATCCTGAGCTGTGCGCGCCTGACAGGATGCATACAATAAAATATGTACCCTGTCTAGTACATCTCATTCTCCCCTGCTGAACCGGACAAGGGAGGAGGAACGAGCGACGATATTAAGTGCCATAATGAATCTAAAAAGCATAATTCATTCTGATCAAACACACTCATGGATGAGTCATGCACCAGTGAACTTTCCACTGACCGCCGATGGCTCTACAGCATAGTGAGGGTGAGAGGAGGGAGGAAATGAGAGAGGAGGGAGGAGATGAGAGAGGAGAGAGGATGGAGGAAAGGAGAGAGGAGGGAGGAGAGAGGAGGGAGGAGATGGAAGAGGAGGGGAGAGATGAGAGAGGAGAGAGGATGAAGGAAAGGAGAGAGGAGAGAGGAGGGAGGAGAGAGGAGGGAGGAGATCAGAGAGGAGAGAGGAGAGAGGATGGAGGAAAGGAGAGAGGAGGGAGGAGAGAGGAGGGAGGAGATGGAAGAGGAGGGGAGAGATGAGAGAGGAGAGAGGATGAAGGAAAGGAGAGAGGAGAGAGGAGGGAGGAGAGAGGAGGGAGGAGATCAGAGAGGAGAGAGGAGAGAGGATGGAGGAAAGGAGAGAGGAGGGAGGAGAGAGGAGGGAGGAGATGAGAGAGGAGAGGGGAGAGGAGAGGAGAGAGGAGAGAAGAGAAGACAGGAGAGGAGAGGAGAGGAGAGGAGAGAAGATTGAGGAGAGGAGAGAGGATGGTGGAGAGGAAAGAGGAGAGGAGAGAGGAGAGACGATGTTGGAGAGGAAAGAGGAGAGAGGATAGAGGAGAGAGGAGATAGGACGGAGGATGGAGGAGAGGAGAGAGGAGTGAGGTGAGGAGAGGAGAGAGGAGAGAGGAGATAGGAGAGGAGAGAGGATGGAGGAGAGGAGAAAGAAGGGAGGAGAGAGAATATGAGAGAGAGGGTGTTGGATTGACAAGAACACATCAATTCTAATTATTCCCAATATATGGGATCCTGAAAATGGCCTCACTAACAGTGGTGGCCGGCCAAGCATCCCCCTCACCCCTCCTTTGCAAAACCTCCTCATCTTAAAAAAAAATGCACACCCTAGACCTTTTTTTTTCATGAGCAGCATGGCTGGGACAGGTGTTTTATAGCCGGAGAAATAAAAGGAACAGCGAGTATAACACCGCAGCCACACTGAGGACAAAGGAAACTAGGGGAAGGAAAAGGTAGGATGATCAATTAATCCCGGCGGTAATTGGATGACTGTGGATGTGTGTGTGTGTGTGTGTGTGTGTGTGTGTGTGTGTGTGTGTGTGTGTGTGTGTGTGTGTGTGTGTGTGTGTGTGTGTGTGTGTGTGTGTGTGTCTGTGCCTGCTCGCACACGCCTGTGTGTTTGTGTGTACGTATGTGTGTTTGTGGGTGTGCGTGCGTGTGTGCGTTCGTGTGTGTTCGTATGTGTGGGTGTGTGTGTGCGTGTGTGAAGCGGTAATGCCATAATGAAAGTCATCCATTGTGCACATTCTTTCCCTGGCCGTTGAACCATCCCCCTCATCGTCCTCTGGATCTCAGGTGCTTAGCCATGCAAATCTGCCTGACAGCCCAGTACATCTCTGTCTGCCTAATTGGACAGTATAGAGTTGTTTATGGATAGTGGAGACATTTAGGACTCAGTTGGGGGCTGCTCAAAAATCATTAGCAAACGGCCCCTGTAACTGGACTGTCAACTCCGCTTCACCGGCGTCAAAGCCTGCGGAAAAAAAATGTGTATTTCTGTCAGCTATACGCCAAAGAGTTCTTAGGAGAAACGGAAGGAAAAAAAAAAAACGGGTAGGAAAACATAGTTGCATACTTGCTAAACATTCATACATGTTATGAAACAGGAGGAGCTGACTCCCAGCAGCTGGCCATAGAGCTCTCCATTGCATGGTTTTTGATGTGTAAGCAAGGTGGCGTTTTTTATTAATTAGCAAAACAATCCATCTGTGGAGCTTGCAGGGGCTGGGGATGTGTACTGCCGCCTCTCAGAGGTGAGGCAGGAGCGCACACTAAGTCCCTCTTCCCCCAGGTTCGCACAATCTGTGCACAATCAGCGCATCCTTTGTCTCGGGCAGATCCAGGAGATAAGGGGAAAAAGACCTACGCTTGTGGAGAATTAATGGTCCTTGTTGTGTTTCTCCTGTCTTCCAGATACATATCAACTTCATGTACGTAGTGATTTCCTATAGTGGGAATCAATAGTTTCCACAGTGCTGGAGATCAGCCTCTCTGAAGGCCGTTCCCTGGAATGACAGGGTATGGTGATGGTAAGTTATGATTGTAATAATGTTTGGGCTATGAGCTAACAGATTGTATATAAAGGTATAAAGCTTAAGGTATGAAGCTGGTTTTGATGAGGTATTCTATGGATTGTTTAGGTCAGACTAAGGCACTGTATTTGGAGACACACACAAAAAAACACAATAAGACACGTACACACACACACACACACACACACAGACACACACACACACACACACACACACACACACACACACACACACACACACACACACACACACACACACACACACACACACACACACACAGGTACACACAGGTACACACACACACAGCATCAATAAAAAAAAAATCGCCAACAGGATGAGAAATTTAATGCTTGTGTCAAACAGTCATAACTTTGTATCCTTTACGTTTACAGCTAAGAATGCTAAATCTAGCCTCATGCTGCTAGGAGTAGCCAACTCCCACTGGAAGCATGTGTGGTCTGTCTTATTAATGCTTAAAATGAAGCCACTCTGATTTGCATTGCTGAAAAGGTGGGCGGGGGGGGGGGGGGGCAGGGGGCCGGGGGTCAGGTCAGGTGGCCTCCAGACATAAGCTTTAAGAGGGATGCGTCCCTGCCAATATACACGGAGTTGGTGCACAGGGAAGACCTCACACCCTTACTCACACCGCATGGTCAGAGAATAGAAGGGATAAGATCACAGGCCTACCATGGAGAATAGAAGAGGTAAGATCACAGGCCTACCATGGAGAATAGAAGGGATAAGATCACAGGCCTACCATGGAGAATAGAAGAGGTAAGATCACAGGCCTACCATGGAGAATAGAAGGGGTAAGATCACAGGCCTACCATGGAGAATAGAAGGGGTAAGATCACAGGCCTACCATGGAGAATAGAAGAGGTAAGATCACAGGCCTACCATGGAGAATAGAAGGGGTAAGATCACAGGCCTACCATGGAGAATAGAAGAGGTAAGATCACAGGCCTACCATGGAGAATAGAAGGGGTAAGATCACAGGCCTACCATGGACGATATAAAGGGTAAGATCACAGGCCTACCATGGAGAATAGAAGGGGTAAGATCACAGGCCTACCATGGAGAATAGAAGAGGTAAGATCACAGGTCTAACACAGAGAAATTGCTGTAAAGTGCGTGTGAATGTGTGTGTGTGTGTGTGTGTGTATGTGTCGTATTTTTGAATTTGTTTGTTCTTTGTGTTAATGTTTTTCCATGCAATTGTCAGCTGTACTTCCAACTATGTATGACGGCAGCAGTTGCAGTGTGTGCCAGCAGAGAAATGGCAAAGAAGAAGCAGTGGTTTGTTTGGTGGGTCAAAACCAAAAACAGGTTGGCCAGGAGACCGATTTTTCTAACTTAAGAAACATTATATCATGTGCAACACAGCAAGTGGCTGTGACCTAACAAAACGACATGAAGGGGTAGTAGTGTCTCTCTCCCTACCACCTTCCCTCTCTCTCTTCCTCTCTCTCTACCTCCCTCTTTATAGCTAACCACCAATCAATGGCAAACCGGTGTCTATTTTGTTAGGTGCTCATTCCCCCCCCCCCTCTTCCCCTCCTTGCCTCTCCTCCGCAACCACCACCCCAACCTCCACACCCATCTCCACCCCATCCCCTTCTCCACATTACAGAAATGTTTCTTCCCATCAGTGCCTTGGCTTATCCCTTCCCGGGTGACATTGAACTTCCCATGGCCCAGCCGGGGAGACACATCTCTGAACTCCCACCATCGCTCTTCAGCCCCCCTAACAATTTAGTAATGAAGTATTGATTTCCAGATTCTTCTCTTATGGATGATATTAGATTTTGTTTGATAAACTGTGTCTGGGACTCTAATCCGCAGCGTGAAACAAAGAGCCACTGGAGGGCTAATGACCGGAGAACATCGATGAACTCATTTCATCAATTTGTAACACTTGACAATGAAAAAGGGCAGGCATTTTTCAGGCAGCAATGTCAAAGTTTATTGCTCGGAGGTACCGTCTTATTGGTAGCCAGACATCTTGCGCAGCATTCAGCCTTAATTTATGGGCCCCAATGTGCCAGTTACTTTTAAAGGAAATGTTTGGATACTGGGGAGGATATTAGGGTTGCACCTGGGTTGTCTGAGTTCCAGTGCCACTGGGGATGCATGTGTCATGTCAGGAAATACTCATCCAGCGAATAGGGGAGGCACATGGTTGGGCTGCTGCCAATGAGAGGAGAATGCTATTTAGGACATAAATCACGCAATGTTACACACTAGTCACACATGCATGGGTGCATATGAATTCCACCGCTCTCTGGATTGTTTGTTGAGAGTTCACTGGCCTGTGTGTTCTCAATACAAGTGTGTGCAGCATTTTTATGTCCTTAATATATATTTATGTATTCATATATATGTTTATTCAAATGTCATTCTCTGCAAAAAATATAGCTTTAAAATTATGATTCATTGTTTAAATTGCAATCTTTGTAGTCTATTCCCATTACACATATATTTGATCACTTGAAACTAATTGTAAAGTTGAACACATTTCAAAGCTCCTCAAGATTATTTCTATGTGGTAAAATATAACATTTTTAATTGCTGATGGAACTCGCCCGACTAAGCGTAAATGACACCAGTAAAATGACATCCGTGGTGAGCACCTTCTTAATAACTGCTGATGCTAAATGTCATTGTACTGCACAGTGATGAGAAAGGTGCTGCGTTCAACATGACGCAAAACATTCTACAAGTCAGAGATTTGTGATTAGCAAAAGGCTAATCTTAATATATAATTTAATGAAGATTCCTGACAATCTCTTTGAAGAAGAGAGGACATGCCTGCATTGATATTATGCTGAAAATCAAAAAAACAGTGACATAAAGCAGTTTGTTGTTTAATAAAAAGGATCTACATATTATGAAGAATGCCCACATATGTATTCATACAGTAACTGCGTATGTCTCTTTATTTGAAACTGAAACTGAGAGCGATGGTGTGCACCTCAAATGCCATATTTTATGACTGACATTCCGAAATTATTAATCAAATAATTCTGTAATTTCTCCTTAGATTTTTTCTCTCTATGCTTTTTACCTATGATATACGTATGTTATCTTCAGTTCAGGGAGTAAAGAGCTCTGTATTGATGTTTAAAGTTTGAAGTAAAAAAGTAAACCATTCAATCAGTGTGTTTCATTTTTTCTGGCTTTTTATAATAAAAGCTCTACCTGGGAAGTAAGGAGTTAATTTTCTTCAAATAAAAATATGAAATAATGTATGATATATATCAGACAAAAAAAATATATAGAGGGAGAGAGAGAGTGCAGAGAGGGAGAGGGAGAGAGAGAGAGAGAGAGAGAGAGAGAGAGAGAGAGAGAGAGAGAGAGAGAGAGAGAGAGAGAGAGAGAGAGAGAGAGAGAGAGAGAAGACCTGAGAGGGAGATGGAGGTGGCACATTTAACCAACAAAAGAGTAACCATGTTGTTGCAGGCATCCACCTGAGGGACATCCAGGTGCTAGGTTATGTTACGTGAAGGTGTTTTAATCAGACTGTAACTGTAGCTGGGCTTGCATTTGGCTAAAGAGTAAAGAAACCATGCATACGTCCTGTCTCCAGAGCACAGGAGAGTTATCTCCTCCATGTTCTGGAAAACTTCACTTCTGCACAACCACTTCCAAGTTCAAGTCGCACAATCTGTGAAGTTCAAACGTGTGTATACCAACATTAGCTCATACCGCATGTAAGTTGTTCTTTTTAAATCCCTTACATATTCTATTCTTGATAGTTCTAGAATTGCTTTTCATAACTTAATAGCGGCTGTTGTGCCGACTATTTATCTCATGCAAAGTCAAATCACTTATTTCCCCTCATTCATCCTGATAGGACAGAGAGACCCAAGGAACATCAGCCAATTTAGGCCGAAAATCCCAGTTCGGCTTGGAGTAATGTGATTTCCCTCCTCCCTAGAAATCTACATTTATAGTGCTTATCAACTGCATTACTGGCAGGTAGGAGGAATAACCCAATTTGAGCTTACTTGTTTCTCTGTGTGTAGTATTCAGTGTCACAACGCATTAGAGGAGGAGCGCTATTGCCTTGTGGAGTGGAGGTGTAGTTGTCTCTATCCCCACCACCCCCTCTCCCTCTCTCTCTGCTCACAGAGCAACAGTATGTGCGCTCATTTAGCCGCATGTTTGTGCATTACACAGCCACTTAGGCCATGTACAGTACACAGGAATAACAATAGCATTGGGGAATGTTCCCATTGAATCCAGAAGTACAGCGTCTTGTACAGTAGACTTACAGATCACAGCGATAATGCTGGTGGATTTCATGAGGGGAAAGATATATTCTAAATAGGAACCCCTTTCAACATTGGACGTCCATCTTAGAATATACCTCACATGCAAAACTATTGAAATGTTTTTCTGATAGGAATCTGGCCCCTCCCCGCCCCTCACATGGTCTGGTCATGTGACCTGAGGGACGGACCACAATGCAGGGGAGTCCCGCCCCCCCCGCCCCCCCTCCTCCCTATCAGTAATAGGGTAATAGCGGTAATACAGCAAGGCTGCAGTAATGAATGACCCACAGTTCACACCCACATCACCACAGAGGTCAGCCCCCCCTGGAACAAGGGCGGCACTTCCACCAAGGTGATTATTGATAAAGAACGACACGCCAATGTAGCCTCAGGAGGGGGGTGGGGGAGGGAATACACCCCAGGGGCCAATCACAACTCAGCTCATGTTTTCATAGAGGGAAACCAGCGCAATCTATAAATACAGGGGCGGAACGTTATGCCCTACCTATCCAGTCACCATAAAAGAAACGGAGTGGAAACCATCAGTGAAGCAGGGAGCCATGTCAGATCCCTTTAGACACAGTACTCCTAATGTCTTTTAAAGGAGACAATTGTTTCCTTCTCCTCTCTGATAAACCAAAAGGCCCCGTATCAGGCAAGGTCAATGTTTAGGCATTCATATCCTTTATGCACTGTGGGCTAAGTCAAAAGTATTGTTGGATGGACTTTCTGATTCTATAGCGAGCAAATGATTGGATCAAATGGACATTTGTACTAAAAAGACAATGCATACAAAATAGGTGACCACGTTAATGTATATTCAAGTCCTTTATGGGGCACACGTCTATGAACAAAGTGTATGAGTTTCTTTTTTTTAATTCTCCAAAACCGACTGTAAAATGTGCAGGAAAAAATAATGATGGTGAATGAGGTGACATTGGCTCATTTTGAGGACACTGTAGAAAGATAGATTGGTGGAAACTACAAGACAGGGCTAAACTCTTGAAAAAAAGGCAGTTGCTTAGGAGGGGCCATGTCCTACCAATCACTCTCCTCTCCTAAAGGGGCTCCAATGGCACCTGAGGGGGAATCTCATGGCTGTCATCCCAGAAAGCCTGCCGCAATGAAGCCTGTTTACCATCTGCTCCCCATATGAGCCCAAAACAAGCCATTTTCTCCCAAAAAATGTGCCTCCATCCCATTATCAACAACCCATATACGTGCACGTATTGTGCATTAAGCTAGATCTGCAGTAGTCCACCTAAAATCTTCACAATTTTGTGAAGACCCTGTATTGGCTTAGATATCGGCAACCTCTGACGATCAAACATGTTTTGTTGTCGAGTGCCTGGGAAGTGTATCACGGCCGGCCTCTGCCCGGGCCATCTGAGAGTGAAAAAGCACAACAGTGGGACCCCGTCAGCATAACACTTCCTGTAAATAACCCCTCCATGCCTTTGGTTTTATCATTCCCTGCAAATTATTCTGGGCCCCTCCAGAGCAGACGAGAAATAGCATTATTTTATGGCATGGAAAGAAAAAGAGGAGAGGAGATAAAAAGAGGAGTCAGGGAGAGAGAGGCAGAGAAAAGAAGATGGAGATGGGTCTAAAAAAGGTCCTTCAGGGAACATGGTGTAAATGAAGTTCCGGGAATGACACAGGCGTGCAATGAGGCGTGGATGGAAAATATACGCTGCACATCATCGGATAGAGATGCCAGTGGAAATGGCTTCATTGAAGTGTCAGCCCTCATCCATCAATCAATCATCCGCAAGAAACAATAACGCTGCAGTGATGGGGCAGCTTTTATGGGGCTTACTCATGGGTATCGGAAACAGCACTTAAGGGTAGTTCTGACACTGGGAAAGAAAGAATCCACGGTGTGGCGCTTATTCCACATGCAGGTGGAGTTAAGGGTAGGTCTGACACTGGGAAAGAAAGAATCCAGGGTCAGGTGGTTATTGCAGATGCAGTGAGAGTTAAGGGTCGATCTGACACTAGGAAGAAATAATCCAGAGTAAGGTGCTTATTGCACATGTAGACAAATATAGACCACATACAGAAAGCAAAAAGTTAAGTAGACAATCCACCCCTGGCTCGAGAAGAAAAAAAGGGAAGGAAGAAATCATGGGTTTAGCTTCACTAAACCAGTAGCATTGTATCTGTCTTGGATTAAAATTATATAGATAAGCTTGGGATGTGGCTATAGAGTAATTATTAATACAAATAAAGCAGAAATGCCTAGCATATTAAACCATTGCATTCTCCTTAAAATGATTGTGCCTATACTTTTTGTTTTGAGGCCCTGTACATTTAAATTAATATCTTTTAACTGACTAAATTATACAATAACTGCTCATTGGTAACCCAGTAGTAACCCAGTAGTACTGTAACATTAGACATTATTTACAAATGTTTTGGGATAGCACATTATGCTGCATTGAAGGCAGAGGACAGTGTTTTCCTACCATGAACCCTCATTTGGTTCAGGGATCATAAAATTAAACAATAAACAAAAAAACAACTGCTAAATAGTACATCAGTCGCTTTTGCTGTGTGCGAGTGTTTTGATTTCCCCAAACTAAGTCTCTTGATGGCTTCCCTGCAACATGAAACATGACACATCATCCATTATTCTGTACGTGTGCCTTGCTATCTCAGCCCTCTCCATATGGCCCCTGTTGTCTCCAGACACCCAAATCCCTTTCCTGAGGCCAGAGGCTGTTTTAGTGGGAACCATTACACTGCTCCTCTTCCTCAGAGGGATAGGGTGACGATGATGAGCAATCACAGCACAGCACAGCCTTTCTGCCTCAAATTGTGACAGGATATTCAACAATTGACCATATCCACATTGTTGGCCCAATTGCCGTACATGCAATGTTGGCAATCTGGAGGTTATTAGTTGATGAATTGATTGAATGACTGAGGTTGGAATATGTACACAGGAAGACACATACACTTGGTTTACTTAACAATTATATAGGAAGGCAGGAGTTAGTTTGATTGCAAACAGCAGGAAATGCTTATGGAAAATTGTCAGTTTGCCATTAGGTCTAGTCACCGAAGAATGTTACCACATCTAATAGCCACATAGTCTAAAATAAGTACACTGTCACATGGATGGGATGTTCCACACTGATTTGCTATAACCCATGCATGGTTATTTTCCTTTCAAGATTTTTTTTGAGTAAAGGATTTTCTATGCTTTGGCAGCTCGGTGGCTCCATCTGCTAGTGTGCTAACCCTGTAGGTAGTACGCCTTGTAGCTCAGCGGTCAACATGCTAGTGCTAACCCTGTAGGTAGTACGCCTTGTAGCTCAGCGGTTAACATGCTAGTGCTAACCCTGTAGGTAGTACGCCTTATAGCTCAGCGGTCAACATGCTAGTGCTAACCCTGTAGGTAGTACGCCTTGTAGCTCAGCGGTCAACATGCTAGTGCTAACCCTGTAGGTAGTACGCCTTGTAGCTCAGCGGTCAACATGCTAGTGCTAACCCTGTAGGTAGTACGCCTTGTAGCTCAGCGGTAAACATGCTAGTGCTAACCCTGTAGGTAGTACGACATGTAGCTCAGCGGCTCAACACACTAGTGTTAACCTTGTAGGCAGTACGCCTTGTATCTCAGCGGCTCAACCTGCTAGTGCTAACCAGGAGGGTAGTATGCCTTGTAGTGACCTAGGATCTATTCCTACCTGCGGTCCTATGATGTATGTAATTTCTGTCTTCTACAACCCGCTTCCCTGTCTCCCTTCACTGCCCTGTCCATATAGGGGGAATTTTTTTTTAAGGCCTAGAATACCAACAAGTATAAAAAAATATTAATCAAAATATGCCATAAAACGTATGCATTCTCTGTATTTCTTTCCTCCCTAAAGAAATATTCTATGTGCTCAAATAAATCCCCCAAAATACATTTTGAGTCATGATTTCTAGGTTTAGAATAATTGTATTGTAATACAAGTATGACAATACGGAAATATGCCAAAGAAAACTGATTCATACAATTTCTGCTACACATACGTGCAGCAGAAATTCTCAATGCTGTTCATGTTAGCAATAACAAATAAATGTCAGTCAGATTTGAGGGATCCCAAATTGGGAAATAAACAGAACAGGAAAAAAAATAGAAAAATGGTACATCTTGGTAACAATTTTGTACATCTGTTTGTAGAAGGTGCAGTTTGACATAAAAACCCTGGAAGCTTGTTGGGAAGAAAGGAAATGCATCATTTTGGACATGGGGGATTCTGAATAGCAGGAGACATGTCATAAACTATAGTCAACTTGGCTACTCCAACACACATTTGCACTACGTTTGCCACAGTGTGGGGGAATATGAGAGTGATGCTAAGTGAAATGCTCATTTTGTGATTACCGTGGGCCATGGGCAATATCCACTAATGTGAGCTAATGCAAAAAATTACACAGTGCTGGCTCAGGGGAACAGGCAGCAAACAGATGTGGTTTAGTCTAAAAGGGAGGGGTTTAAAAGCTGATGCATTACTATTCAACATTGTTAAGAATTGCTATTGTGAAAGATATAATTGATGGATGTGTTGTCAATAGTCTTGGTTTGGTAATGTCAACATCAAAAACTTATTTAAGAATTGTGTCTTTGCAACTAGGGCGTTTTTTAACTTTGACCATTGTGTTGGAATATATAGGCCTAATTGAACCAAACTGTTGCAGAAATCTTTTGGCTTGATTGAAAGGCAGTATATTTGATCGTGACTGTAGCCTTTGAAAGTACTGCCCTCTAGTGTTCAGAATATGCATGCAACCACACATCAAACGACGAAAACTTGATTCTTAACCTACCACAACGGTAACAAGCTATAATTTCCACTCCATTTTGATGTATATATATTTTTTTAAATGATAGCCTTTAATTATGAAGTGTTAGCAATGTTTGCCTGAGCAACAAAGCTGGTGGATTGTGTCGCTAGTTTGGGTAAACAAAATAAACATTAGGGTACATATATATGTGAAAGGCAAATCAAAGAGGCAAATAACTTAACACAAAGCTTTATTTGTTGGAAAACATACTAATTAACAACAGATGCATCCAATTTGTTAGTACGTTTTGCTGAACCTGAGACTTTTCTCTTTCACAGTGTACAATGTTTTGAGTCATTAATTCCATGAGTACATATTGACAGCCCATTAGTCTTTCCAAAATAAATCATTAGGGACCAATCAGGAAAACAAAATTGTTGAACACATGACGGTAATACTTACAAGACGTTGCAAAATATTGGCGAGTACTTAAAAGCACTGTACATCGGTCCAAAAACATCAATCCCTCCGATAGTTGGTACAGAATTCACAGCTGAAGAGGCACAACAGTATATTGTTTTTTCCAGGAGAAGCCCATCAAATGACAACACATAAACATCTGGCACTTACCCAGATAAAGAACGTCTGGGTAAGTGACGACTGAACAGTCGACATGAAAGCTCGAACAGCTTTACAAAATAACAGTGTCAAGTCTCTGAACTGAGGTAGACCACATAAACTAACATTTTAACAGTTTGCTGTAGCCTGTTGGTAACCCACTGGAACCAAAATAATAATAAACCCCAACCATTCAGTGCTTTGGGGAAGAACAGTGCTGGAGTGCTGCACAATGATCTGACATACAGCATAAATAAAAATACCCAACTATTGCAAATACTAATACAAGCTTTAAACAAAATTCTCTCCCACATTAAAAAAAGGTAATGATGGAAATGGAGTTTCACAGTTGTAGAGTTCTAGCGGCAATAGGCATAGGGAACCTTGTATTCAAACAAGTAATGCATGTCTTAACATTCAGAGGAAAAAATGCTCTACTTTAAACATTGCCTGAGTTCTAGACAGCTTGTGAAAAACTATCTTTCTTATACACAAAATAAAATTAAGTAATAATAAGTGAGGGTAAGAAATAAAGATAAGACCATCCTTCCGCCTCGAATCCTAGAATACAAACCCTCCTAAGTTTCTCAATGCTTTATTTGCATTTAAAAACATGGAAGAAAATAAATGGATTCGACTTTGTTGAATGACTAAAGTTGTGTACTGTAGCGAAGCAGCTTGGAAACAAGAAAGATTCCAGATAGGATTTAGTCTAGTTCAGCAGTTTTCTTAACAGTTTACCTTGGTGATATATTACTAACTCTTGTCCGCATTGCCATAACGTTCCCCAGTGAATTTGGCAGGATGCTCGAGCCTCTGAAGATGGGGCAGACTCGGTAGATGTTGGTAGTGAGTAGTTCTGCTTCCTGATTAAAAGAAAGAAAGCAGAAGAAAAACATTGTTAAACTGACAATCAAATTGTGAACGTTATGATGCCTTAGAAATCATTTTATTCAATATATTTAGTTTAATTCCTTGCATACCAGCTCTGGGATGGGCCTGCCCTCCATGGCTTGGGAATGCCGGGTTACCATGGTAGAGTGTGGCTAAATCAGCCGGGGAACAGGATCGCAGGATGTTCATTATATTCCAGTCGGTATCCATGCTGCCTCCACCCACAGGTAGAGACTTTGATGGACCCGTGACCTCAGAGACAGTGGCGGCAGAAGAACTTTGGGATGACGTCTTCATGGTTCTCCTCAAGCCAAGCAGTTGGTTGGCTCCATCAACGTTTGGCACCCTAAAGTCATGCTTCTCAACGGGGTCAGTCTCCCTGCCCGGCGGGAGGCAATACTTGAGTCTCTTGTTCGAGGGTTGACCCAAGTCCATCTGGGGGAGGCTCCCAAAGCGGCTTGAGAGACAGAGCCTGGCCGCATTAGAGTGCCACATGACCCCAGGTCTCACCGGATAACTTCTCTCGCCAATCCCTACTCTGTCCGATGGATGGTATGGCTCCATTGCATGCTTATTGTTACTGGACTTCTTCTCCACTTCTGTAAACCGAGAAGATTCCTGATTGAGTTGTTGTCGTTGTTGTTCCATCTTTGCCCCATATCTCTGCATCTCTGGGGCCACCTTCTGTGTGGGTACATGCATAGGGGAGCATTTGGGAGCAATGACTGGGGGCGCTGAGGGAGTCTTGTCATCCGCTTTGCCAGCCTGGGGTGTTGGGGACCTGGTTCGACGGGGGTGTCTCCTGTCCATCATACAGAGTGGAGTGACATCATTTCCTTCAAGGGCAGGGGGACAGCCTGTTAAGCGCTTGAGTTTCAGACTGGATCTGCTCTTTTTAGTCATGTCTGACCGATCTTTATGAATAAGGTTTTGATGCATCACCAAAACTTCGGGGTACAGTGTTTTGAATGTGCAGGATGTACAGAAATTTGGAATCAATGCGTTCTGGTGTTGAGAACTTGTCGACATGTTGATGGTGACCTTTAAAGAAAGATTCAATGGAGCATCAGAGCTTTCGTCTTCCGTCTCCGGCTTCTTCATCAAGTTAATGGGTACGGGGCAAGTTATTGATGTGTCAGCAGTTTTGGAATCAGGCCCATTAGTTACCTTCTCTACTGGTATTTTAACTTGACCCATCAGTTTGTGAACCTTGTCTACATCACCATCCAGTACGTTTTCTGGTTTGCTATTGGAGTATGGTTTAGGCACAGGCACCCACAGTTTGGCTCTAACTGGGACCCTTCCATTCTCTCTAAACTCTTTATCGGTTGGCGACGGCGCAGGAGACACAGGTCTGCTTGGGAATTCCCTTAATATTTGTTCTTTATGGCGTCGATCAAGGTGATACTTCAGTGACGTTTTCTGTGCTGCTGCATAGTCACAGTACCTGCATTTAAATGGCTTTTCGCCTGCAAAATAAGTATATGCATTAGTTTAAGACAAATTTCACGACCCGAGCCGGTCAAGACACAAAGAGCACTTCAAATGTAAAACAGGAATGGGTCGAAATCATTAGCCATCATTTCATTGCCTCCCTTTTCTTAACATACCTGTGTGGGTCCTGAGGTGAATAGTGAGGTAATAGCTTGACCGGAACGTTTTGGAGCAGTAACTACATTGCCTTGATCTGACTTTTGATCTGTCAAATCCGAACTCCCCTATGAAAAGAAAAGAGCATTTCAAGTTTACTTTGTATGCAGTGAGGGTCGTTTTGTTCATTGTTTTTAAAATGTTTTGGAAATAAATACATGTAAAAGGGATTTTCAACACCGGCCCCCATTTTACCTGGCCCCACGGCTTCTGAAACGGCTGCCTCCTCAGAACCATCCTCCAAGCCCTCCTCTGTGTGGTCCAGTGTACCTGCTTTGGATAACTTCCCATCAGCACTGGGGCTCCCCCCTTCCCTTTCCCTTTTGTGGACCCTCGAGTGCAGGACCAGTTGGTGATAGGTCCTGAAATGTCGTCCGCATTCCTCACATGTGGTTGGCCTTGATTTGTCTCCTTGGATGAGAGACCTGTGGTCTGGTTCAGGAGATGGCGTCCCAACCGTATTCTGCCTTTGGGGCTGCAGCTCTTTGCCCAGGCCCTCTTTTATGGACTTGTCTGCTTGACTCTCAGTCCATATATTACCCAACTCCTCTTTATCGGAGTTGCCGTCTTCATTGTCCGTGCTGACATCCAACCCCAAATCTTTTGTGTTATTTGGACCAACTGCTATCTTCCCCTTAGTAGCTAGTTGCCAAGCTTGATATGTATTAAATGGGTCTAGCTGGGGAATCCATTTGGATGTCCTTTCTGGTTGTACGTTCTGTACTACAGAGCGTGGCCTTAGCGTGAGACTCTCAAGAAAAGTTTCTTGTTCATTCTGGGACTTGGGGCCATCACCCTGGAATGCCACCATGTTATCTCTACCAGACTCCCCATCTCGATTGTGTACTTTACTATGCTCGGCCAAACTTTTGTGATCAGGGAAGAAAAATCCACAAACCATGCACATTTTATAAAGGGTGACTACTGGCTGAGTGTTCAGACCCTGAGTAGCACCATTGATTGTGCTAGGGGTCTCCAGGTCGTGTTGGGCCTTTTTAGCTCCAGACTTGCTTCCATGCATCTTCATGTGGTTCTTCAGGAACCAGGGCTCTCTGAAACGCCGTCCACATACAGTGCAGCAGTAGGTAAAGTAGTCCTTGTGCTTCCGCAGGTGGTTCTCCAGCTCACTAGCATCCCGGGACACCTGACCACACAAAATGCAGCTGAGCGCTTCATCCTTATCCCTAGGTTGGGTAAACAGCACGGGTCGTTCTTTGTCCTCCGTGATGCGGAACTCGGCCTCTACGCATAGAACAGATGGTTCAAAAAATGTGGTGGGGTGTTGGCTTAGGACATGGGGGCCGAGATCTGCCTGCTGATGAAAACTCTCATCACAGAACATGCAGGAGACTGGCAAACATTGTTTGGTTTGCATCACAGCTTTTTCTAATGTTGGGCTGTGAGGCGTCATGCTAGAACCAGGGGGCCCAGGCATGTTGGCATGACTGCTGATATCATCTTGGCTGAGTCCATCTGGGCTCTCCGCAAACGCTGGTAAGGGGTGAGTGGGCATTTTCTTCGATTGATGGTGCAATTGTGCTTGTGGCTATCCTGAACTGGAAACCTGCAGGAAGGAAAAAGGCTTCCTTTAAAATATGCAGCGTAAAATAATGACTTGGTGGAACCAAATATTAATGTGATAATTGAGAAGAAAGATGTGTGTGTATACATAAATGTTAGACACATGCTAAGTGTTTTTCCATTGAAACAGGAAATATGCTCCTTTAGCAATCGACTTGTATACTCATTTCCTCTCTGCGTTAACCACTGAAAAACTGATAGAACCAGATAAAGCAAAAGCAATGTTTCAGCTTGATTAATCTTTTTTTGTACATAGTAGATGGTTGCCAATATATAATATACTTTTAAAGTATACAAGGCAAACTTAACGGTGTCAGTGTTTACTTTCAGTATTTAAAGATTACATCTAACTTTATACTCATTAGGCCTGCATGAAAACGGTCATAAGGAAGGTAAACCTACAGTTAGGAATTACATAAGTTTTATTATTGTTGAGAAAAAAATGTAAGTACGGTGATGGTATACGACCTATTATGTTTCAATATAGTATACGTTTCTATACCGAACGGCTTGAACATTTTAGAAGAAGAAGAACCAAGAAGAACTTCAATAGGATTATCAATGCTCAACCCTTGTCAAGAGCGGAGTAACTTGATCAACAGTTAAATGGCTTAAGGCATATGCCTTGTCACAAACTCCAATAAATCAACAAGAGCCAAAACTATCTATCTATCTATCTATATATAAAACCCAATTATTTCCTTCTTTGAAATGTGGTGAGTGTACAATTAGCTAATTGAGTTAGGGGTTGGATACAAAAGTGTTTTGCAAAATCGGAATAAATATACATAGATACGACCATTGAAATAGTCGATATCATGTAATTCCACTAAACTGAATATGCTCATGGTATCACTAGGTTGTATTTAGCATATTCGTGTAAAGTTACTTTATCGTGGTGTAACGTTATGCCACTAAAGTGACCACAGGCAGCTGTTGATAATGTTAATGAGCCACAGTTCAAGGTTTCTCATGCACACTTTCTGTAACGGATTAACAACTTAAACTTTAACAACTCGTTATTCAGGGAGAAGTTCATCGTTTACTCGTTATTCAGAAGAAGTTCAGCCATAACAAATGTTACTCTTAAAGAATCCACCCCTGACAACTCGTTATTCAGATAGATTAGAGGTGACGTTCGTCATAAAAACCAGTTGGGCCACTACTTGATGAACAGCTACTGATGTGCTTTTCTAACCATTATTATACCATTATTCGGTTGTATCTCAATCAAATTTAAAAAATATAGATCATATGTATGAGACATAATAAGCCCAGCTAGTCAATTTCAGATCACGAGGGTGATAACAAAAGAAAATGATGGCTAAAGTTAAAGTTACCTATTGGCGATCAAGACTACTGATTAAAGCCGAGTGCACTTTAAAATAGGAAGTAACCTGCTAGGAAAAAAACACTAGTAAGTTATCCAACCTTACTGCTTAAAACCTACTCTACTTATTAGAGCGCACCTACAAAAGATAAAGACTACAATCAACTGCTTAAAGCCGTATGCACTCAATAAAGTGCAGCATAATGAATAGGTCGCCAATTCGTGTTTCCATTGTAAGAAGGGTTGTGTAAGGTTTTCCATGCATTATGACTTAAGGTTTTCCATACATTAAGACGAATGGTAAGCTAGCCATAACCATGTCGCTAGCCACGGTTGTCTCAACTCAAAGTGTTGAAACTCACCAACAACACCTTCCAGCTCTGAATGTCCGGATACACTTAGACTGAAAAACCAGGGACTAACGCTCACCAGCTCGCCATCTACGTGAGTTGCTTCCTCCTCGGGCGACGCTGGACGGACAGTGGTCATCAATATCGTTAAATCGTCTCGGTTCTTAGATCAATCCTCTCAGTTCTTAAGTCGTGCAGCTGTTGCGTTTTGGTGCGCGCGCTCGGCGACTCTCGGGGAAGATGAAGCGCGTGCACCAAAGCAAACTTTCCTTAAACTGGGTCACGTGGGCACGAAAGAAAATATGATCAGTTTAGCACACGTGTGACTGTGAAAGCGTACGTTGATAGTACAAACGTTCATCTTTTCTTTCCGCTCAATCGTATAAACTTTATACGATTGAATCGTATAAACGTTATACAGTTGAGTGGTGGGATAATGGCGTTGTTTGTGCATGTCCATGTGCATGACTTTTATGTGACTCGCGTGGTTTTTGTCAACAATTGGTCGTCGGTAAGAATTGAGGTTCCCATTAATATAATGCCTGTAATCATCTATGAGGGCTCCTTTGCGATGAAAATGTAGCATAAAACGGCGGACAATAAGACATCTGCCAAATATCTAACATTTTGGTATATTATATTTTATATATGCTATTATACGGAAAATGGGATTTCTTCAAATCCCGTGTTGGGGCTCAACCATTTGCAGCCAGCGGGTGAGGGGGGTTGGGGATTGTCTAGCACTTCACACGGCGATGGAAGCAAGGAGGGGTGTTGCAAAGAGAAACCCTAACATTCTGTTGAAGTATGTATAACGTTCTCGTATCAGCGCCTTTTGGTTTAACCCTAGCCAAAAAAAAATAGTTATGACCTTAAAGTCAGAATTCTGAGATTAAAGTCAGAATTCTGACTTTTTTCTCAGAATTCTGATTTTAAAGTCAGAACTACGGGTACCTGTAAGGACCAACCTCTCTCGGAGAGACGCTTTGCTTTATGCAGTAGGAGGAAGAAGAAGAAGAACCCATTTCGTTAATGGAAGACCAAAAGGTGAGTGAAACTGGAACATGTGTTGTTTTGGTGCAAGTTTCACTCGCCTTTAGGTCTTCCATTAACGAAATGGCATCTTCTTCTTCCTCCTACTGCATAAAGCAAAGCGTCTCTCCCAGGTTGGTCCTTACAGGTACCCGACCCGTAGTTCTGACTTTAAAATCAGAATTCTGACTTTTTCTCAGAATTCTGAGATTAATGTCAAAATTCTGAGTTTAAAGTCAGAATTCTGAGATTAAAGTCAGAATTCTGACATTAATCTCAGAATTATGAGATTAAAGTTTTTTCTCAGAATTCTGAGAATAAAAAAAGCAGATATTAAAGCAGATATTTCGGATTAACCGATTCTGATTAACAGACAGATAAACCGGTCAAATATTTAAGCATATTGAAAATTGCCAAGTTAAGCTATGATTGGGCATTTGTACCTATTCAAGATTTGTTTCAATCAACTCAGTAAATAAATGCACACAAGCACATGCATGGGCACGCACACGCACGCACGCATGCAAACACAAACACACACACACCACACACACGCACGCACACACACACACACACACACACGTACACAGTTTTGTCACAATTCTATTCTGATATGATTTCAGAACAACTTCCCTTTTTCATGAGCAGAATAGACTCATATCACACTGAATGCTAAAAGTATTTTTATCGTCATCCATAAGGTCTGACAATTGAAAAGGAAAAAATACCCGCTAATGCAATTATGAAATGCCACAAGGTAATAAGTCGAACAAACACACATACTCAAAAAAATAAATATTCACGCACACATATATATATATATACAACTCAAATTATTTGCATAAATATGCAGATTTACATTATGTTATAGGTTTCAGTCTACTTTAATTATACGCTTCATCACTTAGAATTTTAGCTCTTAGTAAAGCTATGTGTAAGTGACTACAATAGTATCTGCATATTTAAATTAGCCTTGATTACATTAGCCTAAAATTAATTTTATTGTGTATCGCTTCACAAATAATGCATCATTAAAGCATTGATGCACCGTTATTTAATTCAGATTAGTCTCACCTCACCCTCAGATCTTGCTATAATTACCAAAAAAGTTTAGAATTGTATTCCAAAGCACCACATGTGACACAAAGAGTTCCCGCTCTTCCAGGCTGCCCTATTGTTCTCAGTCTGATGGAGCCTGAGGACCTCTCAGGAGAATTATGTGACTGCCCCCAGATTAAGCATTTGTTCAAGCTCACCTATATGCTTTGTATGTGCACTTAAGAAAAAGTTGTATGTCAATAGGTACATCAATATCAAAACCCACCAGGAGATACTTCTACAACCTTTCATTGGTTCCCTAATGGTCTCCTTCTTCGATAACTTAATGGTATGTGCAACCAATAAGCTAAACCTGTTTTTCCACAAAGACTAACCGTCAAGGTTTGCACTGGCTTTCTGCTGCCAAAAAATACAGTATTATCCTTATAATACATTAATAAAAAACATGTGTACTGTGAAGTTTTTAGCCTGTATCCAAATGTCCTAATGAATAATCTTGTACTAGGCTAGTCAGATACTCTTGATGGTTTTGGAGCAACATATGGGCGAGGGGCCTCTTGTGTGTTTTGACTTGTTTTTGTCTTGATGTGTCAGAAGTAGTTGACTGCATTGTTCCGCACCAGACTCACAGACTGCTTGCCTTTATAAACACTCCTATGACTCCTGAAAGCCACTGATTGTTTTTAGTGTCCTTTCCCCACCCACTCCCCGTCATTCTTATCACACCCTATTATTAATGTTCTGAGCTTGAATAGGATTTGATCAGATTACCTCATTTATAAGGTCCTGTTCACATTTCTAAAGTATCTTAACCTGTTTTTAAATATATATATAAAAACAAATAAGAACACATCTAGATATGTTTATGCATTTTATGCACTTTACCCTTTTTTTTATTTATTTTTTTTTATTTCACACACACACACACACACACACACACACACACACACACACACACACACACACACACACACACACAACTTGAAAGTAGCCCATCCCCCCTAGCGGCTGATTCACCAACAAAGCAACAGTCCCGGTGGCCTCGTCACCATCTTGATTGAACCGTAAACATGCCAAGAGCCGGATTGCATAGGGTCCATATCTCAGAGTGTTATCTAGTACTACATGATACCTCGCAGCAGTGATACACATTATTGCTGACAACAGGGATCCCTCACTCCATCGCCCCTCATGAGTGGGTCGCAGCATAACACAGTCACATTCCTTACTCTTGGATGAACTGCACCAACAGCCATTGAGGAAACCCCCATGGACCTTTCTTAAACTGCACTATTTATCGATGGCAACCTTAAAGAGGCTGCTTGTCTGTTTATTGTTTAACGTGTGTATTCTTATTATCATATTTTCCTTTCACATACGCAGTTATTGTATTTTGTGTCCTGGCACTAGGACATAAAAAATACAGAAAAAAATTCTTAGCATTGTGTTGCATCTTATCCAAGCTATCTTGGTTGCATATGGGGAATGGGTTAACCTAGTGATTGTTGGTGCTTGGTGCTTGTTTCTATGAACATCATTACTGTACCGACAACAAAATATTGTTTTTTCTCTTTCTTCTGACAAATGTTCTTATTATGTCGCTTTGGATAAAAGCGTCTGCTAAATGCCCTGAATGTAAATGTACATGAATTGCATTTGAGTGCACTGTTATACATTTTTGAAGAGGCTGCTGCATGTTCTTGGGTAAATACAACATGAATAACACAAAGAAATAGAATACTAAAGCCCATCACATTCACCATAACTATTATAATCTATATACTGGGCAATAAACATGATGTCTTCCTACAAAACTAAAGCTCTCTAAATGTTAAAAAAGCGACTGTGACCTCGGATCCTTTTTTAATTTAACTTTTAGTCATTAGCATTCATTCATATGTATAAAATATACTATACATTGTTGTATATATCATTTCAATTTGAGCTTAATGTATAAGAATGGTTCAGATTGATTACAATGCAGGTACATCAGTTATGACTTTGGTTCGATGGCTCACCAGTGCCACCAGAAGAAAATAAACCACCGCATCAACACATTCTATTTTTCAAGCAAACATGTGACCCATCACATAAATGGCATACAACATTGAACTATTGAAGTCCCACAGAAGTATGACATTTCTGTTGTTCTGTGCAGTGGCACTCGACATTTCTTCCACGTTCCACACATAACCACCTGCTATCTTTTTTGGTTCCTATAATTAACAACTCTGTCCTCCTACAAATCTAAGGATTGTATGACAACGTGGGTTCTGCATTTCTTTGAAATGGTGTGACCCGTGACTCATTATGACCAACTGAACAGGAAATAGGAGAGGTTTTTTTATGAGATATTTATGGTCATCATATTGCTTTGGCACAGTTGTAATTCACTGGGTTTTTCCTTATTCAAAAATATGTTCACAGAACTATTTTAATACATTACATTCGGCGGGCGGTTTTTCCCAGGCATTTCAAAATAGTATGAGAGCATTCTCTGCATGGGTGGGGCCCAGACGGAGGCAGGTCCTTTATCGAGGGCCTCCTGACGCTCTCAAGATGTAAACATCTGAATGCTGTATTGTTTGTATGTGTGAGTGGGATATGTTATGAATGTTTGAATAATTCAAATGTTGTTCTGTACTGTCAGTGGTTTAGGTTGCAACAATTGAAATTCCCATCATCTTCATTGCAGTCTTGAATACTTTAAAAACTTGACAGGGCACATCATATAAACATTTATTATCTTGAAGATATAGTGCAAGTTAAGGAAATAAGCCTCTCATAAAGACAGATTTCATGTTATTATCACACGTGTTCGCAGACCCTGATAACTTTTAAGTTATATGAATAAAAGAGGTGCAATCAAATCAAGCTGCAGCAATGCAAAATGTACCTGTTTTTTGTCTTATAAACTTTTAAAAACCGATCTACCTTCCATCGATTCCAAAAAGAACAGTAAAGATTGTAATGTCGTGCCATTAGGGAACTGCATTGCTGTTAACATACAAACACTTATATAAACAAGTATTACCTAATATCGAAGTGCTCTGTAACATCAGAGTGCGGACCTGACAGCTGTCATTCGGCTTATCTTAAGTCATTTTAGCAGGATATATCTGCAGTAAGGACATTCACCTCGAAAGCAAGAAAATATACAAAGAAAAAATATATAAAAGGTTTAAAAATGCTTATTGATGCAAAGGAATAACTGAATAGCGGAAAGTTAATTGTTGTATACGATTAAGATCATTAGATTTGTTAAATGGTTAAGCTACCACAATCAATTCAGATAAGTCGCATTTTACAGCAGCCAGGTGAGAAATTCCGATACTCATACTTCAGTCGTATACACTGATTTAACAAAGAATACAGATTTCAATAGACTCAGTTCTGTGAGTGTGTCCTTAATGAACACGTGATCCTTCAACAACATCAAATCTCCAGACAGTCAACAATCTGCTTTTACTTTTACTATTTCATACAACAAATTCACTTGCTTGTATTCTTTCAATCACTTTCGTTTCCATAGTGTATTTGTGAGATACAGAATAATTGCTGTTAACGGAATCGGTTTTCAAATGGTTTCAGAAGAGTGAAAACACAGAGCCCAATCAGTGATGTCATCAGTGTCGTCTCTCATTTCATTTGGTCTTCTCTGAGGCAGGAGCGGCAGCCGCTGACTCTGTCTGGACCCCAGCATCTAAAGAGTTGCGTTTCTGGCTCTGCAAATACATATGTACAGTATTCAATATCTGCAGTATCTTCATGGGTCACTAGATAGATCTACTTTTCAACAGTTCTACAGCATTTAGGTATTTTGTTGACTTTGCAATTTTTTTTCACATTCACACACTGTCTACGTGTGTGTGTGTGTGTGTGTGTGTGTGTGTGTGTGTGTGTGTGTGTGTGTGTGTGTGTGTGTGTGTGTGTGTGTGTGTGTGTGTGTGTGTGTGTGTGTGTGTGTGTGTGTGTGTGCGTGTGTGTGTGTGTGTGTGTGTGCTCTTGAATTAGAGCCAAATGAGAAACTGTCATTTCCTCATACCAGTGGTGGTTTTATGTGTTATGATATAAGCGACTGAGCTCACCATCTAGTGGAAAGAAAAATATCTGCAGGAAATAATCTGCCATTGCTAACAAAAGTATTGAATCAAACAGAATCATAATATCTTCCCCTACATAGGAAAATTTAATTCAATCAATGCATATCTAACCATGCATGTTCATACAAATACACAGACAAACAATTCAATACTCACAATAATAGATAAATGCTGGTGTCACATGATTTCCATGAGCTGATAACAATCTAGTCAAAGCACACTACTCTGAACCATTTGCATTATAATGGTGGCTTGACTTGAAGATTATCTATATGGATGACACAACATGGTGCCGGAAGCTGCCAGACCTCCCAGTGGGGGAGCCTGTCGCACTCCTTGTTGGTCAATGAAACCCCCTTCCCCTACCAATGATTAGTCCTATCTTAGCCTTTTATGGGATAGGCTGTGATGATGTGAACTTACAAGATCAGGATGGTTCCATGATGATAATTGAAATGCTTTTTCAGTCACCGCGTGTATAAGTGTAACCCATTTGTGGCAATATGTATAAACTTAATAAAATAATAGTTAGGTAATAGACATAATAGACATTTTTATTATTTACTGATAAATCAGTATCAGTAAACAATTACATTTTTCCATTTTTCTATTAAATATTATTTTCTTAAGTTTATTCCTAGTTCCGTCTTGTGTTCCTGATCATAGGAGCTGAAAGGCAAAAGCAAAGTTCCCTACCAGGGTCTTGAAGAACAAGTTAATGGAGTTCCTCTTCTCTAACTTTTTGGGGGCTTTGGCGGATTCGTCTCCACCCTGAGCAGCTTCTGAGGGGGCCTTGTTTTCTACAGAGGCCTCTGCCGTTTTGGTGGCAGCTTTAGGCTCCTCCTTAGCCTTGGTATTTTGGGCTGCCTCCATGGCTGCAGGGGGTGCAGCAGTCTCCTTCTTGGGCTCTGCAGCCTGAATGTGTCGTCAAACCAATTAAGAATCGCACCTACAGAGCGGTACAGCTATCGGAGCAACGTACAGGGTGACAAACTTTGGGACACAAACATCTGGGACGTCTGGTTAGGACACCGACAGCACAGGGGGGGGGGGGGGGGGGGGACCTCAAAAGCCACGCAGATGAGATTATATCACTCTTAAAGCGTATAGTGACAACGTTTGTTTAGACACAACAGCTAGGTTTTAGACAGCATGTGTTTGCATTTCCCCGTCACATGGAAAACAGAACGAAACACGACAAGCATACGTCTGATTAAATCACTGGTTAAACAAACAGTAGCCCCAGGCTCCCAGCCATCATCTCACTATATTTACCCCTCCGGCAGTTCTCCTGAGGAGCCGAACTCCGCTCGTGGAGGCGGATTGGACTTTAGCTGCCATTTGGTTTACCAGTACCTCCAATCACCACAATGCTCATGTTATTCTGCATCTCATAACGTCAACACCTGCATTTTCAATGCTCACTGCATCATTGATTTAACATTGATTAATTTGAACATTAGTACCTTGGGCTTGAAGAAGGAAAAGAAGGGGGACTTTGCTGCAGGTTTCTTGTCGTCCGGCAGGGGGGCTGCCGCCTGTGGCTTCACATCCGCCTCCAGCGTGGTGGTCTTGGAGGCGTCAGCCTTCTTCAATGAGTTGAAAGAGAAGACGATATTGAGTAAAAAGCTAAAACCTGAGTTATAGCTACAGTTTATGCCTGCCGAATCAGCCAGTAGTTTGCCCAGCCGCCACCTGCCAGAACGATTGGAAGGATGAAGGAAGGCCAAATGAACCAAAACACCACAGAAGAAAAAACGAGAAGAGGATGGATGAATCCCGGTATGAAGTAGGAACGACCCTTGCGTCATGCAGAGCAGCAAAATAATCAATACAGGGGTTTATCGAAGAAGTCGGGACAGATGCTCCCAAAGGTTTACCTCTACTTCTACAACAACAGGCTCTGGGACCACCTCCTCTACTGTCTGCAGAGAAGTAAACGATTTGCAGACATATAGATGTGGGCAACAAACAAACAACAACATAGCTTTCTGATGCTTATTAATATTACAAGAAGTAGCTTATGTGATATTAATTAAGGCGAGAAGGGGAAAGAAGTGAACACGCTGAGCTGTTCTGGACATGACATCGCTTGGGATTCACATTTGCTCCAGTTGGCAATTCATTGAAATAGCCACACCTTTCTGTCAATACAAAACTACTGGAGCAAAATGGATTCCTTCAAGTGTAACAGCTCTGCCTCTAGTCAACACAATCTAAGTAGGATGAATATTATTGTAGAAAAGCCTCACAGGGCCTAAATGATATTATTCTCGTGTGATTTACCTGCACCTCGACAACTGGTTGTGGCAAGCACTCCGCTGTTTCCTGGCAAGACATTTTTTAAGGGGTTTATTGCTTAGGATGTCAAAATTAGTGTAGTTTAGTTAATGATAGACTACAGGAGTCACAGAGACTTTAAACTGGTCTATATTATTGACCATTTAAAAAAGGGTCTATCATAGGGCCAAGGATATCTTCTAAGAAGGATCATTCATCCCCTGATTGTGCTGCGATGTGCTACGCTGGTTACCTTGACTTCTAAAACAGGTTCAGGCTCGTCCGGGACAGTGTCCTGGAGAACAAAACTGATTTTATATTAAGGTAAATGTAGAATGCTAAATAATTTTCTGTTTTTCTCGATATGTGCCATATTTTATTCCATTAGATGGCTTTTATGCTTAGTTACGTTTACCATGCTACACATTCGGAAATAAATTAAATTAAAATGTGGTTGTTGTGCAAATGCACTATGCAAGAAGATATTATTATTAAATATTTTCAGCAATGTCTATTTACCTTCAAGTTAAAAGAAAAGTTTTCCTTAGAAAGAAATACCGTATGTTATTCTCCTCTTTACCTGCACTTGATCAACTTGTTGCAACACTTCCTGGATTTCCTGCCAGAAAGTGATTTAATGCCATTTAGAATGTTAGGATGTCACATTTTGTCTAGTTTAAGAGAAGATTGTGATCGATGCCGATTGTCCTCACTGGACCTCAGAGGGAATCGAGGAATGGATGTATTTCCATATCCTTACCCGGCCATTCATAAAGATGGTTAAAGTCAATGTAATTGCATTTGATGACACTGACAGATGGCTACCCATGTAATTCTTATTTGAAAACAGTCATTTGTGCAGTTCTTGCCTCTTCCGGGTGAGAGCAATGTGAGTTTAATGTTGTTAGATGCAGTGTCTGAGGGGAAGCTAGCACAGTCAGTGGGATATTAGGAGACTAATGAGAATCAACTGTACCACTGCATCTGTCTTGGCTGGGGCATTGGCTCCACTTGACGGGGCACTCTTGGGTTTAGATGCCTCAAATTTTTAAATACATTACATAAATATGTTATCATGGAACACACATAGGGACACAATTCTCTTTAGAAATTATTATAGTTATCGATCCAAACTAATAATGGTATATGTGTCTATATCTCGCTCCCATCTTTACCTTTGAACGGAAAAAGCTGCTCAGTGTCTCCTTAGCCGATTTGCCCTTTGCGGCATCTGGCTGCTTTGCAGAGGCCTTCGCCCCTTCCTTTGGTGTGGGTTTCTGTTGCTGGGCGGCTAGCCCCCCTTTAATTTCCATTTTAGGCGGTTCTGGAGGAGGGGGAGGTGGGATAGACATTCCTTTGGCTGCAGCCGGAGGCTCAGGTACTTGTGCGACCTACAGCATTGGAGGGAGGAATCACATCTTTATTTTATTGTTGCTCACAGGGGGATGCTTTTCCAAAAAATACTTTCCCCCAGTGTTTGCACTGGGGGAAATGGAAAATAAAGCAAATAAAGGAATGTGTTTATTATGTGGCAAGATATAAGTTGATCCAGAGTTGATCCAAGTGGCAGAAGCATCTTCATGTTAATTCATAATGAAAGGCTGTACAACCTAATGCAACATAATCAATGTAATACACTGAGTGCTCACAGTTGTAGAGGCTACTGTTGGCGGAGTCTCCTTCGGGGGCTGTTCCACATCAAAAAAAAATAAGCGGTTAGTGGGACAAATTAATGAATACAAAATTAGAAAGAAACATCATTGGTTGGAGGGTGCGCCATAACTCAATGTGGTAGGAAAAAGCAAGCATCGGTCATTTACTGAACTATTTTAAAACATAGGAATGTAGAGGCAAATGCCCTCTGCGTGCTGGAAGTCGGTTTGGTGCAGTCAATTTCATTTTCCATGTTATTTTTATTTTATATTTTCCCAAAATGTGTGGCCAAAGGCATAGTGATGACTTTACGTGTGGGGCTATTTATGTTTTATCTGGGTGTATTGTGATCACCTGATCTTTTGTAACATCAGGGGTAGCTGTTTCCTTTTTTTGCGATTTAGTAGGAGTCACCTGTATTACAAGAAAAAATATATCTTCACTCATGTTAATTGACATCATACGCACAAACATACAAACACAAAGGCAAAGAAGCAAACATAGCAGAAAAGTAAATGTCATGACCTTCTGATAAAATATCAAGGCATCCTTTCATATTTTTAAGAAAAAATGAAATAAATTAGGTACATTGTAATATTAAATGTTTAACATGAATGTCTATGGGTTGGAATTATTACATGATTACTTGGACATAACAGAAGCCTTTTCAGATAGGCAGACATAGGCCGCTATGATAGCCCCACACTGAGCCACACAGAGGCCCAGGGACAGAGCACATACAGTACATACACTGTCACTGGGACAGCCATTGTCTGGTGGAGATGGCGTAGGCCTGCCCTCGCTCTATCTTCACACATCTCAACTTCCAGAAGCACAGGCCTTCGTTGTGAGCTCACACTATGGCCGGAACAATGGCCGCCACAGTGCCGCATGTTGGGAGACTTGATTAGAAGGGGGCTGGGGGCAATCCTAACTCTTTAAACAGGCACTGTTCCAAGTAGAGGCACGATAAAGACGAGGAAGACACAATGGCTTCCCGTTGTACTGCTTTCATCGCGCGCCGTCAACATGACAGATACCTTTCTAAACAAAACGATTATTACTTTATTTTATATGGAATGGGGCCTATACCCAACAATTTACCCTGGGAAAGAATACACAAAGCCACTGCACTCATGGAGAAGAAGAAAATTGCAGTACACATTCAATTAATTTCTAAAATGCAATGCATAGTTTGAATAGTATACATTTTCCCTAATTACGTTATTTAGGAGCTTTATAAAGTTGCCTTCAAAAATCACTTCTTCCACCTCCACCTCCACCTCTACTTATTTTACTTCTTCCATTCCTTATATATAGAATTTAAGGCAATTACTTCAATATTGTAGGATGGATTAGAAGCATATTTTGAGGAAAACAAAATCAAATGCAGGTTCTGACTATATAACCTTTACACCCATGATTATTTATTTGATATGTTGCACTTACTAGTGTTTTGAAGAAGTTCATAACTGGATTCTGGTCGCTCTCCTCTTTTTTCTCCTCTGGTTGACTCTTTTGATCGTCGTTATCAGTTTGTCCTGCTGCTAGTTTAAGATCTAAAGTCACACTTTTTGGCTCCTCAAGCGTCTCTGAGTCTTGATTCTTCGCTGTGTCGGCTTGCTCCTATATGCCACAAAGAATTTGCCTTTGAGAAGTAGAAGTAGAAGTGAAGCTGATATGCAAGCAGTGAGTGTGTTTAATCGCAGCATTGAGATGGGAGCACAATTCCAACCATGCCTCTGCCTACTCAGGCCCATGGCAACAATCACCCTTTTATTAATGCCCGTGCCCCCCCTCCACACACACACACTCATTGATATTCAACAATGCCTAGGCGATATGCTCTGAGAAATGTCAGAAATATTTGGTCCCTTCCTGTGTTGTAATAACAAGACTCTTTACATATTGTAAAGTTTTCCCCAATGAGTGAATGTTACTACATTAACGTTGTTGACGTTAACTATTCAGACTTTAATAGCACACGTTTATGTATTGCACAGTTGTCACAATTTTAAATAATGTGAAATGTTAAAATAATAGTAACAACAAAAAAGGAGCCATCTCACCAACAGTTCTTAGATTTTTATTGAAAATTGCTACATTGCCTGACACTACATTATAATGGAGAGCTATCCGCCCTTTCTAATGTAAACAGAAATCATTGTTTAAAAATGCAAATCAGACATTCTACAATGTAAACGTCATAACTGACATAAAACAGGAGCAAATGAATAGCTTGATTATATTATAAAGTATTTGCTATTTCTCATCTTCATTTAGCTTCACATTCATCATAACAGGACAAGGAATGAAGATGTTTCAACAATTTCAAGATTTGATGCTGACTCTTCCACAGTTGATGTTGTCAGCATGACTGCATCCCCTTCAATAAAACAGACACGTTTTGTTCACTGTCATCCAAAGTGTTGACTGTGTATGTATTGTTTGGTTCTTCACATTCTAGCGGTAATGCCCTATGTTCCATTGTCACTTCAATGCGTTCATATTCTTTAGTACTATCTATCTACTATCTATTTCATTGAGTTCAATTGCCCGGTGTGCCCCCTCTAGTGGCTCCATCTCCATAACTGGATCACCCAAAGGAACAAAAGTGTTTTTTGGTTTCAGCAGCATCCGTGGAAATGTTTATTTCTTCCATGTCATTCACAGCATGCGCTGTAATCCACTTGGGAATTTGCGATTCTTCTCCAACAGGGTTTGCACTCGGTTCTAACGTTTTCTCATCAGTGGGAGACATTAAATCAGCGGTTCTTCCTTTAATTTTTTAGAATCCTCATCAACGTTTGATATCTCTTGGGTTACATTCTCTTGATATCCGTTAATCATGACCTGTAGCTATTCATCAACGAAGATATTAACAGTGTCTTGCGAACATTGTTTCGGTATTTCAGGGAACTGGTCGGCTGCCTCAGTCATTTTTGTGTCTTTAAGATTCAACCTTTGTTCAATGCAATCCATTAACAAATCCTCAGGGCTGGTATCCTCCAGTTGTACCTTTTCAAGATCTTGAAGGCTGGACTCCATGAGTCCTTCCAATAGTACATTGGGGGGTTCATTTCTGCTGGATTATTCATCAGAACTTTCGGCGACAATGATGAGTTCATTAGACATGGCATCAATTGCTGCTTCTAAAACCTTTTCGGCAACAGACTCTTCTTTGGGCGAGATGACATTGTCAAGTAGAGGGTCAAAGTCCCCAAAAAGAGGCATCACATGTGTAGCACTGAGTGTCTTTTCCACAACTTGAAGACAACATATGTTGGCTTCAACAGAAGGTCCAGCAGGGACAATACCTTCAAAATAATTAATGAGAGAATGGATGGCAGACTCCGGTACCACTTCAGCAATCAGGTGTTGATTATTAGTGTTGAAAGCATAGATAACAGGATTGTATTCTTGTTGTTCTGTCATTGGAAAAGACTTATCAGGTATGGCAATCTCTTCTTCCTCTGTAGTAATCCTTGCCGTCAAAGGTTCTTTGAGGAAGGATTCTGGGCGAGGTTGGAATTCTAGGTCTTTGTCATCTGGAAAGAAAGGCTCCCATATTTGTGATGGCACATCCATGACCGCCACACTCATCTTTTCAGCTGAAGTCTCTTCTTCTTCAAGGTTATTTCCGTTTGAGGGATTAAGCCAATCCACTAGTCTTTCTGTGTCAACATTCTCATGGATAACTTCTTCAAGAGGAGTACTGTCCTTGATTGGCGTTTCCTGCTGACACTCAGGAACCTGAATTTCTCCTGCAGGAACTCGAGTCACTGTAGGTTCTGGAATTGTAGGTAAAATATCAGAATTGTTTTCCATCATTTGAATAACTGGCAGACTTCCCGGGGAGTCATCGCTGTCCGTCACAACCCGAAGAGTAGAATGGACAACTTCGGTTTTGAGAGTGGAACCATCTCTAGCTTCTTCTGTGGAAAACTCATTTGCACATGCAGGGCCTGATCCTTTCGGCTCTGTTTGAGATTCTTGAATATGAACAGTTTCAGTTTCTTCAGTTTTGCACTCAATTAGTACTCTATGAGCTATGGCTTCTGCTGACATTTTGACTGGCATGTCATCAGTGGACACTAAATCAGCCTCATATACAGCCAGAATACAATCAGCCTCATATACAGCCAGAGTACAATCAGTATTTTCTGGAAGCTTTCTGGGAGCTACTTCTACTGAGGCATGTTTGGAAAGGGAATCTCCTTCTTGATAGAAGGTTTCCAGTTCTTCTAGAATGGATTCTTTTGTGGCATTTACTTGCACAGGTTCAGTATTTTTCATCTCAAGGACATTGGTTACCTGATCAACAACCATGGTTGTTTTGATTTCGCTGACTTCATGCTCCACTCCGTGCACCTCCTTCTCCTGCAGCCCATTGCTCTCCACGTTGACCACTTCACTGAATACAATCTGGTTTGTCTTGGAATCCATCCTCTTGTCATCTTTAATCTCTTCTTCCTCTGTAGTAACGTTTTCAGTCAAAAGTTCTTTGAGGAAGGAGTCCGGGTGAGTTTGGAATTCTAGGTCTTTGTCATCTGGAACGAAAGGCTCCCATATTTCTGATGGCACATCCATGACCACCACACTCATCTTTTCAGTTGAGGTCTCTTCTTCTTCAAGGTTATTTCCCTTTGAGGGATTAAGCCAATCCACTAGTCTTTCTGTGTCAACATTCTCATGGATAACTTCTTCAAGAGGAGTACTGTCCTTGATTGGCGTTTCCTGCTGACACTCAGGAACCTGAATTTCTCCTGCAGGAACTCGAGTCACTGTAGGTTCTGGAATTGCAGGTAAAATATCAGAATTGTTTTCCATCATTTGAATAACTGGCAGATTTCCCGGGGAGTCATCGCTGTCCGTCACAACCCGAAGAGTAGAATGGACAACTTCGGTTTTGAGAGTGGAACCATCTCTAGCTTCTTCTGTGGAAAACTCAGTTGCACATGCAGGGCCTGATCTTTTCGGCTCTGTTTCAGATTCTTGAATATGAACAGTTTCAGTTTCTTCAGTTTTGCACTCAATTAGAACTCTATGAGCTATGGCTTGTGCTGACATTTTGACTGGCATGTCATCAGTGGACGCTAAATCAGCCTCATATACAGCCAGAGTACAATCAGTATTTTCTAGAAGCTTTCTGGGCGCTACTTCTGCTGAGGCATGTTTGGAAAGGGAATCTCCTTCTTGATAGAAGGTTTCCGGTTCTTCTAGAATGGATTCTTTTGTGGCATTTACTTGCACAGGTTCAGTATTTTTCATCTCAAGGACATTGGTTACCTGATCAACAACCATGTTCGTTTTGATTTCTCTGACTTCATGCTCCACTGAGACGTCCATGCTCTCCACTCCGTGCACCTCCTTCTCCTGCAGCCCATTGCTCTCCACGATGACCACTTCACTGAATACAATCTGGTTTGTCTTGGAATCCATCCTCTTGTCATCTTTAATCTCTTCTTCTACTGAAGTAACGTTTTCAGTCAAAGGTTCTTTGAGGAAGGATTCTGGGCGAGGTTGGAATTCTAGGTCTTTGTCATCTGGAACGAAAGGCTTCCATATTTGTGATGGCACATCCATGACCGCCACACTCATCTTTTCAGCTGAAGTCTCTTCTTCTTCAAGGTTATTTCCGTTTGAGGGATTAAGCCAATCCACTAGTCTTTCTGTGTCAACATTCTCATGGATAACTTCTTCAAGAGGAGTACTGTCCTTGATTGGCGTTTCCTGCTGACACTCAGGAACCTGAATTTCTCCTGCAGGAACTCGAGTCACTGTAGGTTCTGGAATTGCAGGTAAAATATCAGAATTGTTTTCCATCATTTGAATAACTGGCAGATTTCCCGGGGAGTCATCGCTGTCCGTCACAACCCGAAGAGTAGAATGGACAACTTCGGTTTTGAGAGTGGAATCATCTCTAGCTTCTTCTGTGGAAAACTCAGTTGCACATGCAGGGCCTGATCTTTTCGGCTCTGTTTCAGATTCTTGAATATGAACAGTTTCAGTTTCTTCAGTTTTGCACTCAATTAGAACTCTATGAGCTATGGCTTGTGCTGACATTTTGACTGGCATGTCATCAGTGGACACTAAATCAGCCTCATATACAGCCAGAGTACAATCAGTATTTTCTAGAAGCTTTCTGGGCACTACTTCTGCTGAGGCATGTTTGGAAAGGGAATCTCCTTCTTGATAGAAGGTTTCCGGTTCTTCTAGAATGGATTCTTTTGTGGCATTTACTTGCACAGGTTCAGTATTTTTCATCTGAAGGACATTGGTTACCTGATCAACAACCATGTTCGTTTTGATTTCTCTGACTTCATGCTCCACTGAGACGTCCATGCTCTCCACTCCGTGCACCTCCTTCTCCTGCAGCCCATTGCTCTCCACGATGACCACTTCACTGAATACAATCTGGTTTGTCTTGGAATCCATCCTCTTGTCATCTTTAATCTCTTCTTCTACTGTAGTAACGTTTTCAGTCAAAGGTTCTTTGAGGAAGGATTCTGGGCGAGGTTGGAATTCTAGGTCTTTGTCATCTGGAACGAAAGGCTTCCATATTTGTGATGGCACATCCATGACCGCCACACTCATCTTTTCAGCTGAAGTCTCTTCTTCTTCAAGGTTATTTCCGTTTGAGGGATTAAGCCAATCCACTAGTCTTTCTGTGTCAACATTCTCATGGATAACTTCTTCAAGAGGAGTACTGTCCTTGATTGGCGTTTCCTGCTGACACTCAGGAACCTGAATTTCTCCTGCAGGAACTCGAGTCACTGTAGGTTCTGGAATTGCAGGTAAAATATCAGAATTGTTTTCCATCAATTGAATAACTGGCAGATTTCCCGGGGAGTCATCGCTGTCCATCATAACCCGAAGAGTAGAATGGACAACTTCGGTTTTGAGAGTGGAACCATCTCTAGCTTCTTCTGTGGAAAACTCAGTTGCACATGCAGGGCCCAATCCTTTCGGCTCTGTTTCAGATTCTTGAATATGAACAGTTTCAGTTTCTTCAGTTTTGCACTCAATTAGATCTCTATGAGCTATGGCTTCTGCTGACATTTTGACCGGCATGTCATCAGTGGACACCAAATCAGCCTCATATACAGCCAGAGTACAATCAGTATTTTCTGGAAGCTTTCTGGGCGCTACTTCTGCTGAGGCATGTTTGGAAAGGGGATCTCCTTCTTTGTAGCAGGTTCCTAGTTCTTCTTGAACTGATTCTTTTGTGACATTTCCTTGCAATGGTTCAGTGTTTCTTATCTCAAGGACATTGGTTAACTGATCAACAACCATTTCTGTTTTGATTTCGCTGACTTCCAGCTCCTCTGAGACTTCCATGCTCTCTGCTCCGTGCACCTCCTTCTCCTGCAGCCCATTGCTCTCCACGATGACCACCTCACTGAAAACAATCAGGTTTGTCTGGGAATCCATCCTCTTCTCATTTGCAGTCTCTTTGCAAACAGGTTCACCAATAATCAGAAACTCAGATTCTTTTTCCATTACTGCTTCTAAATGTTCTTTAACGAAAAAATGTTCTTTGGCAGCAGCTTCTGGATATATGATCAGAGCAGTCTCTGTAAAGTTGTCTTCAGTCTGCGTGAAGGCATCTTCTTTAAATATCTTCTTGGTCTGCGTTGCAATTTCAGTGTAATGGGGTTCCAATTCCATATGCGATGAAATGATGTCCGTAGTGGCTTCTTTGTTACATGTACCTGATTCCTTTATTGTGAAAATCAACATTCACATTTGAATTAATAGATATTTCAGTTTAATGTTTTTTGTTGTGCAGTACAGCAACCGTGAGATTGACACAATTAATCAATGTGTTTTAATGTTTACATTTACATTTAGATGTTCAAAGTAATAATCAATTCAAACATCAAATGATACAAACCCTCAGCCACATGGATCACTGAAAAATGATGAGATAATGCTTAAATTAACATGAAGACGACACTTACGGGCTGTTGAGAAGAAGGCGCTTCTTCATCATCCTTGAGAACCCCCTTGGCCTCATCCGTCTGCTGTTTTTGAATGGTTGGGACCTTTTTTGGGGAAATTACCTGAGCTTCTGTGGAAATCCCTGGGATGTCCTTACTGCCGTTAACTGGTGCTTCAACATTGAAGCCGTCTGTTTCAACTATCGATTCTTTATTTTTGGTGTTTGTGGTCAGCTCACCATTTGGCTTTTCAGCCTTCTCAATGGTAGCTGTGAATAAGAAATGATTGTTGCAATGAGCTATAATAAATCAGGTTTGATAATATCAACATATTAATAAATTGTCTATTAATGCATTACTATCAATATTATTATCATTGATAACTTGACGTTTATCACTATTATGGCTAAGTTAATACCTAATATGATTTTAATGTAATTAAGGTTTGGATCCTGTTCATTAATGATTCATGCACACTGCATTGTCTGATCTACCAAAGGATGATGAGCCGATATAATATGCTAATGAAGTTAATCTACATAGAAACAAGAACACTGAATGTGAAGCATAGTACATTTGTTCAAGCCACAATGACCACAAAACATCCACAAAGCAAACATGGGTTAGTCTGCTCTGGGAAGAGTGACATAACAGCCCATCATCAATAGAACGTCTTGCACAAACGACTTGTTGAAATTCTGCTTGCAAATTCAGTGCACGAGGCTATGGTTCAGTAACAGATCAAACAGCTGCACTCTGTACATATCCATGACAACACATATAGTTTACCTTGGAAGACAAAATACCTAATATAACAGGGAGTCACTGTGTTTACAGAGCATTACCCAATCATCTCAGAGTAATCCCATCTACAGTCATATCAAAATAAAACATGTGTATTTGTGTGTGTATGTGTATGGGTGTGTGTGTGTGTGTGTGTGTGTGTGTGTGTGTGTGTGTGTGTGTGTGTGTGTGTGTGTGTGTGTGTGTGTGTGTGTGTGTGTGTGTGTGTGTGTGTGTGTGTGTGTGCGCGTATATATATATATATATACATATATATAAATACATACAAACACAAACACACACACACACACACACACACAAAAAGTAGGATAAAAAGTAGGATAATTAATCAACAAAGATTCATGAATAATGATACAGTGTGCAATGAACTTAGTTTACATTAAGATTCTATCCATAGGGGTACTCACCTCCATTCTGATCTGACTTGTTTTTCACTTTGAGGCTGTTAACTTTTCCATTCAAATGCTTTTCCCCATTTTTCCCATCCTGTTAAAAATGAAACATACAATTATTATCAAAGTCACAAAACCGGAATAACATTTGGAACAAGTTTAAATTGCTCCCGAACTCTAACCCTTCAGGGACACAAGATGATTATGAATACTGTGTTTCTCTGGAGGTCAAACATTACACCCTGATTTAATGTGTGAGAAAGCATGTAGACATTGTGTTTTTCCGAATGAGATAAAAATAACTGTTTACCTTCATTGGGCCTTTCTTTTTTGAATTTTCGTTGCCCATGTTTGCTCGAGCTGAAACGTTTGGAAAAGGTATATTCAATATGCATTCAGTAAGTACATAGAACAACATGTCAACCAATGTGAGCTTGCAAAAGGGTTCTTGTTTTTAATGTTTTTTTTCACATATATTTTCACTATATTGTGATGTATTCATCCTCTTACCTTGTGTGTCCCTTGTAGGTTTAGTAAGTTATGTCCTCTTCTGAAGACAAATGGGCTGTAGACCTTTTCCTCGATGGAAAAAGATAATCGTCCTTCTGTATAAGGGATGGCCTTTCCAAGTGACCTGCTGAGCATAGTATGTGTGTGTTTGTGTATTTATATAGTCAAGTATATGTGTGCTCAGATCAGGGTGTGACTTTCTTTCACATTGGATTTACTTCCTGACAAGCTCACCATCAGTCAAGCAAGCAAATGACTCAAGTCTCTGTCTGGAATCACTAAGTATTAGTGATTCACTCATAATAATCTCTAATGATGCATCCCCCCCCCCCCAAGAACATGAGTGATGGGGATGATGGGTTTACCTTATGGGATCACCCCAGGTAGCTAGTTACAACATAACTGTGTTTGTTGACAGAAGCAACAGGGAAGAAACAGGATGTGTCTAAAGGATATTCAATGGTTCAGGCGAGCCATCGGTTATTGACTTACCGTGGCTTTTGTCCAAATACATGAGAGGAGAAATGTGGTAGGCTTTATTTACTTTTTCTTTTTTTATAAATGTTCCCTAAATTGTATCTATGCTTTGTCAAACTTTAAGATCAAAGTAGTGTGTCAACGCATCTGCAAGACAAATGGAGACACTTCTATAATTAAATCAACTGTGATTACTGACCTCCAAATAGTCCACCCACCAAAGGGATTACCTACACCTCAATAAATAATCACACGTGTTAGAGGTCAAATTCAAACACTGTAGACTACATCAATTGATTACCTTGATAGTTTTGCTCAGACTTTCTCAAGCGGAAAACACTATAATGCATAATGATATAGTCTCCTGTGTGACTATACAGTCAGTATGTCATGTTTGAACAATGTAATTTATTATTCGCAAGAGGTGTTAATGTATTGCATACATTCTCAGTCATCACTTTGTTTTATAACAGGGATTTAAATGTTTGAAAAACAAAACAACAGTGAAGCTGCTGCGGAGTTCCCCTTAATGTTTTGGAACCTCTACTTCTCAAACAGAATGCATGATTAACGTTTTCATATAATATTATTAGGTGATCAAAAGCCAAAAAATGTATCAATTATATATATAGATTAATTTGCTATATAACAAATTTAATGACAATTTCTGATTTCCCACTTCAGTAAACCTAACCCTTACTGCCCCCAACGACAAGGCTGTTGCATCGCATGGCTGACACCGTAGGCTGTATGAATGTGATGCAATAGTTGTAAAGCACTTTCAGTTGCTACTGGTCTGAAATGCGCTGTATAAATGTACTCCAGCTATGTAGAGGCAATCAGTAAATATTTGAAGTTGGGTGTGGTACTGATTGCTATCAAAATATTTACAAGGCAGCTAGGATCCGGTTCTTCAAATCAGTTTTATTAGCCCAATGATTAAACGAATTAAGCACATATATCCCATTTTTGTTCAGCAGAATATGAATGACATATTATAGTGTGGTTAGAATTATCTTTCTTTGTGGTTGAATCCTACTCCCACATTCAATAATTTTTTGATGGCGCGTTTTCAGCCTAGAAATCTAGACGCACCCTAGCGGCAGCAAATGTAATTTGCAGCCGGGTGCGTATGGCTTGCCAGGCTAACATTCACAGTTGGCTACATCATACAAATACCATACTTGCCTTAAAGCTATCTCGAAGGAATGGTTTGATAAAAGATAGTTAGAGAGGCATTTAGGTTTATTCGATCTGAATACCAACTTTTAACATCTGTCTTCCGTATCCTAAAACGTACGGTGTATGTATATGTCTTTAACATTGTCCCCAGACTGTCAAGCCAAACCATACTACGTTAAGTCCACTAGGAGGCGGTATTATCTCAAACTTCCAGTAGCACACCAAGCTGCTGCTTCCACCGTGGAGGAAGTCAAGATGGCAGCCACGATGAAACCTTCTGTAGTAAGTTCAGATAATAATAATAATGCTTTATGTGTATACGTATGGGTTGTAATAATGCTTCACCACTATAAAGCCGTGTGTAATAAGTACAGCAAAAAATACTGCTTTGCGTGTATTAAGTACAGATGAGATAATAATACCCAGTCAGTGCTCCGACGGTGATAAGTGGTCCGTTTTATTCTACCTGCATCGTTACTCAGTAGGTATTGCGTTCTGATCGTTGTGACCATTGCTTTTATATTAAGCCACACCCTTGTGTTGTCTGCTGCTAGCCAGCCATGCTAGCCGGCCATGGTAGCCGGCCATGCTAGCCAGCCATGCCAGCCAGCCAGCCAGCCAGCCAGCCATGCTAGCCAGCTATGCTAGCCAGCCACTACCAACATGATAATGTTGATGATAATAGGAATGACATAGTTCATCATCATGGAGGACATCTTAGTTATCATCAGTAGGAACAAACATGTGAACTAAGCTGTTGACGTAATACTAATTATGATATCTCTCCTTTTAAACTTATTCTTCCTTATCCCCAGGCGGTTGAAGATGTCAACGTCACTTTTGAAGACCAACAGAAGATTAATAAGTTTGCAAGAAGCACAAATCGAATGACAGAGCTGAAAGATGAAATAGAGGCAAAGAAAGTAAGTGTCTGTGACATATTGTGCTGTTCGTTGACTCTCGTACAGGACCTTTTGCAATACCATTATTCCATACCAGACTCATTCGCTTTGGATGTTAAACCTTAAGCTTTCATCAGCTGAATATGGACAATGCGTCTTTATAGTAATAGCCACATTACTCATCAATTACTCACTCATGAGTGGTGTCAATAAACAATATACTATAATTACTACTTATATTATAATGCCATTCTCATAGGTAGGCATACAAATGTACAATGTTCATGCAGTGCTCCAAAATGAATGGAAATAATAACATGTCAATGTATCTTTTTAGAAATCCCTGCAAAACCTGCAGGATGCAAGCGATGACCTGATGATGTTCGACGACGACTCACTCCTGATCCCTTATCAAATTGGTGACGTCTTCATCAGCCACTCCCAGGAAGAAACTCAAGAGATGCTTGAGACTGCTAAGGTTTGCTTAAGCTCCTAACTAAAAACCTACCCCTTTACCTAGAGCCCTCTCCACATCCAAGAAATATATATATATGGCACTAAGGGATAAAGCATTGGTTCTCAACCTTTTTTTGAGCAAACGCCCCCCTGACCTTCTCCTGATCCTCTGGCAATGACATTCCATTTAATTTACTCTTGCACATTTTATTATTGGGCTTACCAACCCCCTAATGAATCTTCTGGTTAATATGCATTCAGGTTTTGTCATCTGATGAACCAAATAACTGTCAAATGTTACTGTGACCCCTCGAGTAACAATCACAAAGCTCATGCCGTTGTTGACTTGACATAGTCGAGGTAAACAACAGCAGCAGCAGCCAGGGTTTCACCATTGCCTGTTGCCCTTACCCTCCCCCCAGGAAGTGCTGCAGCAGGAGATGAAGGAGCTGGAGGGTAGAGTGTCTGCCATCCAGCAGGTCTTGGGCGACCTCAAGGTGAAGCTCTACGCCAAGTTTGGCAACAACATCAACTTGGAGGCTGACGAGAGCTGAGTGGGGAAATGGACATTGACAGCTCTCTCAACATGGACTTTCTTTTTGTCATGCGGCTCATATTTCGGATCACAGTGGACTGTCTTAATATATGTATACACACACACACAATCAAATGTTAAGTTGGTCTTGGTTTTGGAGCCAAACCTTGAAACAGGACAAGTCACTGAAAAGTACAATAAATGGAAGTGATGTAAGATTTTACTTGGTCATAGTATTTTTCATACGTTTGTGTGGTTAACGGTTACAACATGCATGATCAATATTCATCCAGCACCTCCTCCACACTCAGGCCATAGAATTCCCTTGAGTGAATGTAAATATGTACAATAAGACATCATCCTTCGCAGCCACTGGTATGAATACGATGGAAATCTTTACTTTCAAGCAGGAAAATCGTCTCAGTTTTGTATTAGAGAATATTTAAGAAGTTTTAATGAGTAGTAATCAAAGCAACAGCTAGTTTTCTTTAGTGTCAAGGGCCAAAAAGTGAACCACTATCTAACATTTAATTGATATCTAGCTCAATATTTACCTAGAACCAACTTGTTTTAAACTTTGAATACGTTCAAATATTTATTAGGGTGTGAGGTTGTCTATCGACCCTATGGAAAAGCAAAACAAGGTGGCTATTTCTTTATGCTGGACATAACCTATGCTGTGCTCTGCAAACATTGCACAGCATGCATAATTTGCTCGGGGAATGAAGATCAAATAATTGCTCTGAATATATTTCCGCATATACGCATTTAGCAGACCTAAATTAAAAATAATATATAATATGAAAGCACCCACTCAAGCTCATAAAGAGTGTTTGTTGATTAATTCGACCTAAAGAATTTCATCACAAAGCAACAATTGAATGGGCAGATTCAAATCTAAAAATATGAAATATATAAAATGTGTGTATTCTGTGGGATGTTTACCACACCGTCTGTTTGGTAAAGTACATATAATTTTAGTCTTGTCATTTCAACCATGGTGCAGCAACAGCACAAACAGGCCAAAGGGTGTCTCTGTTTCCCAACACATATTCACTGGGATGCGTCCAGGTCTCAGGGACTTACGGCAAGCTCCTTTGTTATATCCCTGCATAGTAAGCATAGAGGGAAATTAAATATCATGAATCATAATTATATAAAATGGGAATTCCAATCACCATAACAACACAGAGTTGGAAAGAATTGCGCTAGAAAAAAAGCCTGACCTTTCAAACCCTTGTATTTGGTTCTCTTCTCAATTAGTCACACTGACAACAGATGTTTGTTATCACAGATGTTTGCAAAAAAATCCCATCCTTAGTTAAATTGCTCCCCTATTCGTCCCCCGGTTTCACGGTATGGTATCTCTGATTCATTATAAGGGAAACACAATCTCATTCTTGCAAATGATTGCATCTGATGTGTTATTCTCATTTTGAGGCACCAGGCAAGGTATTGCTAAACAACTGTCCATCATTTAGCTGCATTGTCACATGGCAGCTCTGGGCCGTGAGCCTGAGTCAGTTGGATCACAGATTTCCTGACAGGACACCCGTTCATCACCTGGTCACCCCAAACATACTTTGACTCTTCTGATCATCATACAGAAACAGCAATGGGATTATCTGCAAAACCTTATCGATGGGATGCGACCATAGCTGACGATGAGATCACTTTGCTTCCAGGCTCCCCAAGAGTTCTCTTTTCTATTATCTTCAAACCAAGCCTACTCAGAGGACAATTTAATTGCATTGCCCATATCTTTGTATTTGCTTAAAATGATCAGAAGAGTCAAAGTATTCAGCGGGACAGTGGTCTCCCATCTAAAGAGACGGTGAATGGATGGGATTGTAGAAAATAGAGCGCTGAACCATGGGTGGATAGACCAGGATGAATTGCATCAAGGGATAAAGTTGAGGGGGGACTATGATTCCTGTGTGTAAAGTTATGTAACAGTGGGCAGACTCACTATTCCAAGCAGGCCTGAATGAAATATAAAGGTTTATGGCACGCCTGGATTATCAGCCTGACAATTGTTGCTGTTGCGAGACTTAATAATCTGACTCACTTCAAGCCTCTTCTACGCCTTCTGTGCCCGGGTCGCTCTATGTTTCTAGCGCCAGCGACTACCTATGACATTGATTTCATTACTGTCCATCAAGGGTACCATGTTTGCTGAGGCAGCTCGGGAGGAGCTGAATGTCAATGACCTTCATTGGGGTATCATGTAATCCTATGTGAATTCTCACTTTAACTGTGTGTGTGTGCGTGTGCGTGTGCGTGTGCGTGTGTGTGTGTGTGTGTGTGTGTTGGGGTGCATGTGTGTGTGTGTGTGTGTGTGTGTGTGTGTGTGTGCATGCAAGCCTGAATTTTAGGTTGTGTGTGCGTGTGCACACACACCCCAACATTCAGCCTAGGTGGTCATGCTTGTGTGTGTTTGTGTGTGTGCTGTTAAAGTTGTGATTATGTGATATGAGGCGTTACAGGGGGGGGAGTGTGTTGATGTGTGGGAGTGTGTGGGTGTGTGTGGGTGTGCGGTGCAGTGGGCAGCGGGGGCACCTTGCAAATTCAGTCGACCTCAACGACCACTTCCTATCACCTGCAAATACAACTTCCTGTCCCCATGGAGTAGAGTTTCATGAACTTATGAAAGACATCTTAGGAAACTTATCCTAAACTATCCAAAGGAAAATCCAGAGAGCGTATCTAAATGGTTCCATGACTACCTTCAGCAGATATTGATTGTCGATTACAATGCCGGGTCCAAGACTAAAAAGTTCTGCATCATAGCCTTCCTCATCACCTTTCATCAACTAATCAGTATTTAGTCAATCTAAATGTTAAAATAATAAATACAACTATTGACTATACCCCCTCCTGACAAGTTGATTATACATTATATACAACTCCTGATGAGTTGTATAATCATTATATATTATGCATTATATGCTTCTGTCTGATAAGTAACATAAGGGACTAGTCATAATAAAGTCAATAATGGATATTGACATCTGCATAATGTGCTTAGAGCTCATAATATGCATATATTGGACATTTTACATTAGAAATATTCATTTAAATAAATAATATACATCTCATATGCATTATATGCTTGGTATGCATAATCTGCCTTCATCTGATATTTTACATGTGGTACTATTCATTTAAATCAATAACGTATACATTTCAGAATAGTTCGAAAGCAATTGAAAAATGGATAGCCAGCCAAGCAAATTAAATGTTTTTCTCCTCGCAATCAATTAAATACTTAAAGCTGCATATTTGTCTTATTAAAGGTTGGGTATGGAATTCTCTTTTTTGGCCTTTTTTGCAAAATTACTTCTCCTTATCCTTATCATAACCCACTTACAGCCACTGAGTTAACAGTACTGACGTGAAAATTAAACAAGTCAATCATCTGTGGAACGGGCAGGGCTTGAAAAACTCCAGCCAATGATTTCCAAATCCACCGAGTGGCATTGGACAGTAAGTACGTCAATCAAACGGTCGTACTGCACTCCCCCTCCCCCTCTCCTCTCCCCGCGCGTGACCCTTTCGTGCACATACTCAAAGCCCGTGACCCAGAGCAAGCTTCCGTTTGTTGTTAGCTAACTAGCTAATCCACATTTGGTCCTAGCACTAGAAGACAACCCTAAACTCCAACCTAGCTAGCCTGGCTCGCTCTTGCGCATCTGTGTTCACATCTCGTGCATGATTGCGCGTCCATGTACTTGGAATGGGTGGAGTCAGAGTGAGCGTCGAAGGAGAGGGGGTAGGACCATTTGAGTTGTGTATTTTCAAAATCTGCTGGCGTTTCGCCAATCCCATACCCAACCTTTAAAGAGACCCTATTATACTACTTTTCTGGTCTTAATTTCTTATTATTGACTCCTATAGCGCATCCTGACACGAATCACAGCACAAAAAACGATGTCGATTTTTGGGAAACTCTTCCTCTCATCTGGGCGCTTTCAGCATTCTCCGTCAACGCTCGGTTTCGTCCTTCTCCGCCCCCTCGCCCCCCTCCTGCCAACCCCACTCCGTTGTGATCGGTTAGTGAAAAGTGCGGACTTGAAGCGCGCGCGCGGGCAGATTTAACCAGGCATATGGGGGCGTGGCAGGAGTGCCTCTACGTAGATGATTTCCCGGAAATGTGAACAAGTGAATCGCAAACGTTGTTCCGGGTGTTTAGAGCTCTGAACAGCCACCGCAGACTGTCAGCAGGGAAGATGTCGAAATGCATGTACGTCATTATTTGACACTTTAGTATGGTTAAACATGACTATCAATCATTATAACAATGTTTATAGGTCATAAAAGTCGAAAAAGCATAATAGGGCCCCTTTAAGAACAATGCCTAACACATGTATATTCAGATACATAGCACATTAAAACAGGATTTCCAAAATGTTAACTGGAATTAGTCTGTGCACATCAGTTAATTTTTAACCTTAAATGTTAAATAAGAAATCAAAGTATATCAGTATGCTATTCTTTAACTCTCATATTGACCTCGTTTTCAACTATCCTATATACTACAACAGAATAATGGAACTTCTGTAATCCTGTGTCATTGGCCCATCCAGCCACCCCTCAGCAACACTTTTAAGGAGGCCAGCAATTGTAATTCTAAGCCATCTGTCCAAGAGACTACTAATGTCCAGACTACAGCTTGTTTCTATGACCGACTAGATAAGCTATTTCCAACTGCGTGGTAACATGTATTATGTAAGAATAATTATATACTTACATTATATAGTAACATTTGGATTAGATGAACACTGAAACAGAGGAGATAATTTTGAAATGCATCCTCACCAAAGCTTGTCATTGACCATCACTGACCCCTAAGATGAAAATGTGTTTTTATTGATACATTGAACATGTTAGTAAAGATTTTAAATTACACTATACATCTTCACAATGTGAGTTAGAAAGTGTGTCAGCTTTGGTACTAACAGATGGCTCTTGTTGTGAAATGGTCTTTAAATGATTGATTACACGTGTCCAAACAACAAAATAGACGAGGTTTGTAGCGTAAAAATAATATTTTACATATTTTTTACATCCATAGACATTACATCTATGTATTTTCCTGTCGCTGGTAGTTTAATATTCTATACAAAAAGTGTGCTATGTATGAATAAGAAGGAACTTTAATCCTCTGCATCCCCTGTTTGTCAAGCTTAATGACACACAGCTGTGTATAAGTTGATTCCATTAATTATGGTGATTATATTCACCTCATATTCAGGTGAGTACAGCCAAACCCTTTTGAGATTAATAATAGAAGCCATCAATGGCCATGAAATGCTTGAATTATAGGCATCCTCAACTGATAACAGTTTGAGATACATGTTAGATACAATTAAAGATAAGTGACATGAGTAATAAATTATACAACAACTAAGATAGTTAAAGATAAACACTGGGCACTAGTGAGAAATGGCATTTCGTTTCATTTCCTGTATGGAAGTACAGTTTTTTGAAATGACAATAAAGTGAATCTTGAATCTTGAGAAGGACATATGAATAGTCAAAAGCACTCTTATTAAAATAGGATTTTGCAGGTTTAGTGCAATAATGTATAAAACACAAAACGAGGATAAACTATACCTATGCTGAGGGACTGAGGCCATAATTTACTCCCCCAGACAGATTCTAGACCAACCAGAGAACAATAGGTTGTTGAATATATATTAATCCTTTCGCACCTTGTAAATTGAATCCCACGCACCGTATTACCTACGCGGTGACTGTGAGACCTCAATATCAACACAAAATAATAAAACATTTGAAAAAATCTGAAAGCATCTGCTTTGTCATCTGCATATTAAGGCTACAATCCCACGATGAACAGAGGGACGGGGAGCTAAATGACCATCTGGAAAACCTCTGCTTTTCTCTGATGGAACCTGTTTATGTTTTATTCCCCCCCCCCCCCCCCTAACTTGCATTCATATCCATGGCCTGAGCCTAGACCAAGAGGGAGATGATGAATAAGAATGAGTAAAACTGTGGATGTTTTATTTTCACTTTTTTAATCCCCGATTCACTTTATATTCCAAAGCAGTCTTTCAACTGTGTAAAATGCCAAGAAATTATGTTTTGATGCATAATGACTTAGGGACTGGCACATTTGTCATACAAGGCTCTTCAGATAAAGATATCAGTTGCCAAGTCAGCTATTACAACTTTAAAATGTCCATGATTTAAATGATACAGCCAAAGGGAATAGGCCAATAGTTATGCAGGGTGGAACCACAAGATGATTAGTGATCGATTGCTTGTGGTTGAGAGACTAAGAGAACAATCGATCCAAGTTTTAACTTTTCAGTTAGGGGGAAACGCTGCCATTATAAGAGTCAATGGGCAAGTCTAATGGAATCTCCCTGTTTGCTGTAGCTTCAAACATCCAGTTCAGGCACTACGTCTGCCATCAAAATACTCCATTCTCTCAATTCCCTCACTGGTCCATGAAGTAGCAACCTCCGTTCAAAAGTGACACATCCTTTTGAGACAAATCACTTTTTGTCATTGATCGTGACGATTCAGAGATGTGCATTACTTCCTCGGATCGTCTGTCACCGAGTCAGTTTTTATTAACCTTGAATAAATCCTACCACCACTTATGTGGAAATGGCCCAATGTTTATTCACTGTTCATCCCGCAACACAATAGCCCTCATCCCCCAGCCCCCTTGGCATATCGGGGGCCGGGTGGATGCGGGCAGCGTTTTAAGTGTGATAGATGGAGTTTAGATTCAGGTGGCCGCTGTTGCAGCCTCCCTCACTTCCCCCCAGAGGAGCTGGGATGAGCCTCTGCTACAATATCCCTGTTTAGCCTGGATGCTACCACGGTACCCGGGGCTGCTAACATAAATCAACACAGGTCTTATTTTGTGTTTTTTTCTTCTTCACTCACACTTTTTTTTTAGACGCAGACGCAAAGTTGGACCTATCCATACATTTGTATCAATATATCTCCTTCAAATAGATGTTAACCCCGCAGCACCAATGCTTTTAGACAGAGACAGACAGCAGACGACCAACCGACAGGCAGGCATGCAGACCGACAGACAGACAGAAAGATAGGCAGACCGACCGACTGACAGACAAACAGACTGACCAACCAACAGGCAGGCATGCAGACCGTCAGACAGACAGAAAGATAGGCAGACCGACAGACAGACAGACAGACAGACAGACAGACAGACAGACAGACAGGCAGACAGACAGACAGACAGACAGGCAGGCAAGCAAACAGACGGACGGACGGACGGACGGACAGACAGACAGACGGACAGACAGACAGACAGACAGACAGACAGACTGGCCAACTGACAGGCAGGCAAGCAAACAGACAGACAGACAGACAGACAGACAGACAGACAGACAGACAGACAGACAGACAGACAGACAGACAGACAGACAGACAGACAGACAGACAGACAGACAGACAGACAGACAGACAGACAGACAGACAGACAGACAGACAGGCAGACCGGCAGACAGGCAGGCCATCAGACAGACAGACAGAAAGGCAGACAGGTGGGCATGACCACAATAAAATTTGGTTAGTGTAATTAATTTTGTATCAGTGTCAAGTCTTTTCCAAATCCAGGCAAAGTGTGGCAGAGAGTGTGCATGAATTGAGTGTATCCTGAATTATGTATTGTCCCTTGCTGTTTAGATAAATAAGGAAGAAGCCAAGAAAAATATTATCAAGGATAACATTTTCAAGTGTACCATTATTATTTTATTTTGGACTCATTGCTTCTCTTTAATCCTCACCTGCGTGTATTAAATAACATATACCTGATGGATTCTTTATTTCTCTTTGATTCTCATTCAGACCCTTGTGTCAAAACATCCTCCCTTTGAAAGTTGTTTTGCTAGTTCTACCACCAGCTCCTCCACCTTCTCTACCCCATCTCTACCACCAGCTCCTCACCTTCTCTACCCCATCTCTACCTCCAGCTCCTCCACCTTCTCTACCTCCAGCTCCTCACCTTCTCTACCGCCAGCTCCTCACCTTCTCTACCCCATCTCTACCTCCAGCTCCTCACCTTCTCTACCCCATCTCTACCTCCAGCTCCTCACCTTCTCTACCCCATCTCTACCTCCAGCTCCTCCACCTTCTCTACCCCATCTCTACCCCCAGTCCTACTCCTATCTCCAACACCAGCTCTACCTCCAGCTCTACCTCCAGAAAAACACAGACTCACGCCATAGGATGTCATTGCATGTGCAACATGATTCTGTAACTACCAACATACCAAAAATGTGTTTTCAGAAAACAATGCCAGCAACATTGAGCTTCACAAACTGGAAGTCATTGTTGCATTCAGATGAAGCTGCCAGCCACTGGACCGTCCTGTTCCCAGGGAGCCCGGCAGCCTCCAGGGCCCTGAAGCAGTTTAAACAGCGGTGAAGGACCTCTAAAATCGAATAAATTAGATTTTCAGTCAATTATATCTCAGTCAGACACTGAGAAGAACCATTGAACATTTTCTCCATTATTCATTTCATTTTGCTTATTTTTTTATCTTCTAGTCTGGCGTGTGATGGAGACATTGGGCATGGAAGTTGATGCCTGTGACAGTTCCACCAAAACATTTGTTTAATTAGTTTGGTGTACTAGGAATGTTTATTTAATCGAACCCTCAGCAAAGCTATCCTGGAAGAGCACAGAGTGTAGGTGTTCCTCAAATATGATCAGTATTCAGAGCGAACAATACAGCTTGTTATATTGTTCTTCCATGGTAATAGATTGGTAAACAGGGAGCCAAATTAAAACACGATCGCTCTCAAGCTTGTTTATACTAGGTGATTCATTTTCATTGTATTATACTGCAATCAACAGTCAGCTCGCTCCTCTGACAAAAAAATACATATATAAATACATTAAAAAATATGGCTTATGAAAGAACTGTAAATACAAAGGTTAAAACCACCAGTCTGCAATCTATTTACATACAGTAGATGTTTGAGAGTGTGACTGTGTAGATTTGTTTGTGTGTGTGTGTGTGTGTGTGTGTGTGTGTGTGTGTGTGTGTGTGTGTGTGTGTGTGTGTGTGTGTGTGTGTGTGTGTGTGTGTGTGTGTGTGTGTGTGTGTGTGTGTGTGTGTGCTTGCGTGCATGCGTGCGTGTGTACGTATATATCTGCATATATGAGTGTGCGGGTACTTAAAGGTGAGCATGCCCAGAGTCATTTTAATCCTCTCTGTGAATGGGTGATTATCACAATCTGTAGCTAAATTCAGAGTGTGGAGAAAGTAGGGAGAGGGAGGACTGGTCCTGAAGGCTTAAAACTTAGCCAACAACGAGGGAAAAGAGGCAAAAGCATGGAAAAGAAAAACAACCGTAAGTAAATATTTTGTATAAAGTTTGATACGATAGCTGTTTAGATAAGGGATGTTTCTAATTGATACTTTTGGACATTGACTTACAAGTTTAAAATGTGTTTTACTTACTTTTACTCCATTGGATTGGGAATTGGGCAGTGTGTCCACGGGAGATAAATATCCGTTCTCCATTATCGATTTGTGTCATTAGATATAATAAGGTGTATTCAATATATGTGTAATAATATGTGATTATATTTTTCTTTCTTCTGTTATTTTCCAGATGTGTGTGAGGCAACTTTAAGCATATTAGAACTATAAAGACCAGTAACTATAATTGTTGTGCACATAAAGTTACGTGATCCCATTGCGAAATACAATGAGATTCTGTAATAGTCCCACGAGGCAGATTAGCGTTATTAAACCATAATACTCCCCCTCCTGACTCCCTCTACAACTTTCTCCCCCTCTCCCTCTCTCTTACCCCCTCTCTACCGCTCCAATCCTCTTGCTCTCCACTCCCTCACTTCCTCTCTCTGCCCCCTCCCTCCCCGACCCACCCACCCCCCCAGTCCAGTTCTCCATCCGGGGCTACGAGGCGTCGGATCGGCGTGAGGTGCTGGCGCTGCTGTCCGACGGCGTGCTGGAGCACGTGTACCCGGCCTTCTTCCGCAGCCTGGCCTACCCGGACCACGTGGGCGTGGCGCTGAGCGTGTGCGTGGCCGGCTACGTGCTGGGCGGCAGCTCCTACCTCCTGGCCCTGCTGTTTGGCGCGGCCTGGGCCGGCCTGCTCTACTACTGCTGCCACCAGGTCCACCAGGGCTACCTGCAGCGGAGGCTAGAGGCCGCCCGGGGCCAGAACGGCCTGCTGGAAGGGAGCGGCCTCTGGGTGGCCGAGACGGAGGTGGGCGGGCGCACCCGGCTGGTCGGGGCGGTGGCGGTGCGGGCGGTGAAAGGAGACCAGGGGGCTCCCGGTGGAAGGGGCGAGGACCGGACCGGAGAGGAGGAGGAGGAGGAGGAGGAGTTTGAGGAGGGGGAGGAGGAGTTGGAGCTCTACGGCGAGTTGCCCCTCATGGTCGTGTCGTACGGCTGTCGTCGCCGGGGCCTGGGCTCGCTGCTGGCGCTGAAGGCCCTGGAGACCTGCAAGGGCCACGGGTACACACGGCTGCTGGTGGACAGCAGCTCGCCGCAGGCCGCCGCCAACACCCTCTACCGGAAGATGGGCTTCGTCCAGACGGCGGCCCACGGTGAGACGCACGCCAACCGCTGGATCGCCATGCTGGCCAGAGTGCAGGTGTTGACACTGGAGAAGTTGTTATAGTGGCGGTGGGCGGACGGGGGGGATTCCACACGGGACACAGCCGTCACTGTGAGGTTACCACCGTTGCTGGTTTTCTCAACCACTTCTTGTTTTCTGTCAAATGTACTGGAAGCACCTTGCAATGCAAACAACCACACCAATAAAAGTAAGAGTCATTTCCATGAGACAAATGTTCAGTTTGACCTGTTTTGCAAGATCATTTATGAATTGAATAGTGAAGGCTGCAATTGAAGGCTCAATTGCTGTGCATTTAATTGCATCATAAGTAATGTCACCAACACAACTGTTGTTTTTTTATGCAAAGAAATTTAAGAAAAAAGGGCAGAAATGTATATGAATAACATAATGACGTAGAATGATTTGGAACACCAAAACGTAAGCTTCTTTCCAGAGCATAGTTGAATCCCTTTGCCTGGGAGGAATTAATGCCAGCTGACTTTTAAGACCACAATACTCTTTGCTTAAAACACCGAGGAAAATGCAATAGACCCGGGACACAGAGAGGTTTAAAATTCTTTGGAGCTAAAGGAGCTGTGTGTAGGGCACAAGAGAGAGGATGAGGACTTCACAGCACCACACGGGTCAGCATGTGTAACGACAGACCCACATCATCAAGACATATTATATAGTTAGGTTACACAACATTGAATACATTTAACATGAATACTAAAAACAACCTATTTAAAAGGATCACACATGATGATTGTGTGTGTGTGTGTGTGTGTGTGTGTGTGTGTGTGTGTGTGTGTGTGTGTGTGCGTGCGTGCGTGCGTGCGTGCGTGCGTGCGTGCGTGCGTGCGTGCGTGCGTGCGTGCGTGTGTGTGTGTGCGTGTGTGTGTGTGTGTTTGTCCCGAGTGCATGCATATATGTGTGTGTCTGTGTGTGTGTGTGTGTGTGTGTGTGTGTGTGTGTGTGTGTGTGTGTGTATGCGTGCGTGTTTGTGTGTGTGTGTGTGTGTGTGTGTGTGTGTGTGTGTGTGTTTGTGTGTGCGTGCTTGCATACATGTATATGTCCGCTCTTACATGGGTGTGATTATGTACACATGATGCATATTTTCCAGATTTCCTAAACGACACAACATCGCACTACTTCGTAATTCTCTGAAAGAAGGGACTCAAAGAGCATCTAAAACGTTGTCGTCATCACACAGGACCTTCTCCTCCCCCAGTCACTGACGATGCGCTTGCGTCAAACCTACTGCACCCATTTCTGACAAAGGCAGGCAGGTGTAAAGTCAATGACTTTTAAAAGTAATGAATGGTGGATTCCACTTAACATCACACTATCGGAGGCGTCCAGGTGTCGATCATCCCAGCTTGGGGGTTTCAGAGCTGAATTAGGCTGGTGGCCAGACAGCAGGTAGTGGATTGGAGCCTCGACGATGGGCCAAACCTGTTGTTATTGCCTTGAAAATTACCATAGGCCTCAAGGTAATGGCAGGGGGCTTGTAAGTCTCCCCATGCCTGAGTGCATGTTTGCATCTCTCTCTCTCTCTCTCTCTCTCTCTCTCTCTCTCTCTCTCTCTCTCTCTCTCTCTCTCTCTCTCTCTCTCTCTCTCTCTCCCCCCCCCCCCCCCCACACACACACACACACACACACACACACACACACACACACACACACACACACACACACACACACACGGATGGCCACCCACCTATAGGTCTATTAATTCTTTAGAGAATAAACAGGTTTTTTTGAGAATACATAAAGAATGACTATGGGAGACTTTCTCAAAGACATCCCCTGTCTTGTACATATTGAACATATTGAAGATAGCACTTGGCCAATACATCAGAATAAGAAATAATTGCCAATGAAGGCGAAGAGCCTGTGCATTTGTAGCTGGTCTAGTATTGTCAATTTGCAGTACTTATCACTAACATGATGTAGATTCTGCACTTAATCAGCACATATCACTGCAGTCCATTATTGGCTTCAAGGCAAAGACATGATAGCTTTTATCGAAGAACAGAATGAACAAAAGAATATACCACTGGTACACTTTGCAGTTTCATCCAATGGAATGCCGGAAACTGTTGGATTCCACCAATTACAAAAAAACACTCGGATGATTATGGTAGGTAAGAGATCCAACATGGAGGGCTTTCAGAGTGCACTATATCGACTTATGTTCAAGTAATACAACTAATTAACATTGGACAAAACATTAAAAGTAATTTGATTTGATTAAATCATGGCAGAATGACAAAACAAGCTGCCTTATATGACGTTGCAGCCTTTTACTGTTTTAAATGATTGGTGTACATTGTTAAACTTATTATTAATAGACTATTGAAATGAGCTAAATAGGAGAAAACTATTATTTTCATTGAAATTGAGTAAACACTAATCACATGTGTCATTACATTTAAATACTGGCAGAGAATAGTGTAAGCCTCCATGTTGGGGATATTATTTCATTACTGAGGAGATGCCTCTTGGCAGAGTGACACAGAGCAACAGTGTAAGATGGCTGTTGGGATTTGGGGGCGTAAATTAATGCAAAAAAATTACTAACAACTATCACAGATGTTGTCATTTTTATTCTCACGATGATGTTGGGCTGATCAGTTTATGTATTAATTTATTTATTTCTGCCTCCCAATGTCTCTAACAAGGGAGCAATGTTTTACATATTTACTGACAACTTTTTTTAATTACTTTTTGGTTTTCTGAAAATAATTGTATTCCTTCAAAGAATGCCAGGCCTGAATATATCTGAAACATTGATACTCTGGGCTTAATAGTGTGTTTTGCATTTGATTAATGAAATGCATCCAACAAGGGAACGAGTTACTACAATAGCTTGCCTAGGTGAAATTACAGCATTATGAATAAAAACCAGAAAATGTTCTGCTATCTCATCTCATCTCATCTCATGTCATCGTCATCCGCTTATCCGGGGTCGGGTCGCGGGGGGAGCAACTCAAGCAGGGGGCCCGAGAATTCCCTTTCCCGGGCCACATTGAGGCGTTCCCAGGCCAGTGTTGAGATATAATCTCTCCACCTAGTCCTGGGTCTTCCCCGAGGTCTCCTCCCCACTGGACGTGCCTGAAACACCTCCCAAGGGAGGCGCCCAGTGGGCATCCTTGCCAGAGGCCCGAACCACCTCAGCTGACTCCTTTCTAAGTTACTGTATCTGATTGTGAAAAAACTTTCTGATTGAAGTCTGAAAACTGGAACAGACTTTGTTTTAAAGAGCGGATAATGAAATAGGGCTTCAGTTGTTACATGCCTTCAGTCCCTGACCCAGTACATTGGTTAATTGTATAATTGACTCAATTCAAATAATCCATAGTGGATATTTCCAGTCAACCTATATTTTACAAAAGTCTGCTTTACAAGTAAACATATGAATGTTTGAATGCATTTCACAGTGCATCTGTTAATGTGGTGGTACATTTGCAAATCCATTTGGCAGCGGATAAAATCAAATCAAGGGTTGATTTGTTGTGTCTTTTCAAATTATTCAAGCGTATGTGTGTGTGTGTGTGTGTGTGTGTGTGTGTGTGTGTGTGTGTGTGTGTGTGTGTGTGTGTGTGTGTGTGTGTGTGTGTGTGTGTGTGTGTGTGTGTGTGTGTGTGTGTCCTTGTGTGTGTCCGTGTGTGCATCCGTGTGTGTGTGTGTGTTTGAGAGACAGAGACCGAGAGATAGACACTGAGAGAGAAAGAGAGACAGAGACAGAGAGAGAGACAGACACTGAGAGAGAAAGAGAGACAGAGAGCGAGAGAGAGAGAGAGAGAGAGAGAGAGAGAGAGAGAGAGAGAGAGAGAGAGAGAGAGAGAGAGAGAGAGAGAGAGAGAGAGAGAGAGAGAGACAGACCTGAGAGAGAGACAGAGACAGAGACAGTGAGAAAGACAGAGGGTGAGAGACAGAGACTAGGTGAGTAATACAGAGAGAGAGAGACAGAGACACAGAGAGAGACAGAGACTAGGTGAGAGAGACAGAGAGAGGGACCGATCTCTATGTTGGCCTTAACTCGTCGAGACAACGATGATCGACTGGCTATACAGAAGTTCCCATAAAAGACTGAACAGGTGCAGACACAGGAAATGCCTCACAATTTCTCCCAACAAAAAAATTATCTGGGGAGAGTGAGCCAATGGGAGAGAATGACAAAGGAACACATTTATAGTGATTGTGCATCTTGTCTGCACCCACTGTAGCCTCCGCGTCTGCTGGGGGGAGCCTCATCTCCCAAATGTGGGCGCTCAACCCCAGTGGGAACGGATTCGGTTTGCTTCTAATTATCTGACTCTGATTTAGTTGTTTTTTGTAATTACGCCTAAACTAATGAGAACAACAGAACCAAGTGACCAATCTTGGGAGAATTAAATATCCGTACTAGGAGAGTAATTGTTCGTCGTTTTGTTGGAGATTGCCATTCTCTTTCTGAGGACGGAGGGCATAAAATGTGCACAATGCAACTATATTGGGGTTATCAACCCGAGATTAGGTCCATTGTGTTCCACATGCTTGTCAATAAGATGGACATCCGTGACTTTATCAGTAGTTTAACCAACGGGTATAACTTTTCACTTAAAAGAGTTAATATAATGGCACTTGTGTAACAAAGCAAGATTAATGTCATGGCAGTCACATTTTTATTTAATTGATGTTAAAAGGGTTGAGGTTCGGTTGATGACAATGGGTTTTGTGAAAAAGAATATAGACTTAGAGAGTGATGATGTTAAAAATATACTTTCGTCATAATCACAGCCAATATGTCTCCCCTTCCAACACAACCATAAAACCCCTTTACCGCTACACCCCACCCATGGGCTTATTGGCATGAACACACTCTCCACTATGTGTGACAGGACATCAAATGAGATGTAAGGGTCTTGATCCTCCAGACCAATCTGGCCCAATTCCACTGGGCAAGATCTTTCAAAAAAAATCGTCAGCCATCCATCCATCGTCCGTCATCCCTCATCCATCCATCCACTGGCGCTTTAAGGTAATGCTATACCTACTAAAAGATATATAAATAAATACAGTAAGACATCATTATTACTACCATTATTAATAATTATTATTATAACATGGAGACAAAGCAGTCAACAGCTGCTTCAATAACAGTCACAGAGACTCACAGATGGATATTAAAAGTGTGTGCGTGTGCACATGTGTGTGTGTGTGTGTGTGCTTATTGGTGTGTGCTAGTTGGTGTATGTGTTTGTGTGTGTGCGTGCATGTGAATGGGCGTATCTGTGTGTATCTGTGTGTGTTTGTGTATCTGTGTGTGTGTGTGTGTGTGTGTGTGTGTGTGAGTGTGTGTATTTGTGTATCTGAGTGTGTGTTTCTGAGTGTGTATATCTGTGTGTTTGTGTGTGTATCTTTGTATCTGTGTGTTTATCTGTGTATCTGTGTGTGCATGTGTGTATCTGTAAGCGTGTCCTTGTGTATCTGTATGTGTGCGTGCCTGCCTGCGTGTGTGTGTCTGTCTGCCTGCTTGTGCGTGTGTGTGTATGAGTGTGCCTCCCTCAGAAGGGGCCAGCCTAGCGTCTCCGTGTCTTGGCAGCCGGCTCTGGGCTGAGCACCACCAGGCAGGCGATACGCTGCTCTCCTCCGGGGGTTGTCAGCGGGGTGGACGGTCACTGCATGCACTCGCTGCCAAGTCAACTAAACAAAGCCGAAATGACAACATCCTGAATCGCCAAAGAATTTCAAAACCCACCACGGCAGGAACCTCCATGTGTACCAGGATGTGTTCATCCAATGGTCACGCATCGAGATTAAACAACCATGAATGATGCAATGATACTTAAGACAGCCAGACGAGCTCAGGGGCAAAAAACATTGCTCCCCACCCGCCAAACATGAATGATGTCCTGGAATGCACAACTTTGTGATCTATAAAATTAAGACTAAGCAACCAAAGGCCGAAATTCCTCCAATTAAACATGAGCATGCTTAAGTAGCTGTCTAGTCACTGAAAGTAAGTTGTTTAATAAAACATATAGACCCTATCTTCTTCATCGTCCTGCCTAAATAGACCAATAAACATCAGGAGATTACCTATACCAAGGAGAGAAAAGGGAACACTGAAGCATAATGTTTCCGTGATGATTTACAAGATGTACACTAGTCATTTGTAAGAACAATTTTGTCCCTGCCATATGCTTTTCCCAAGGACATTCTAAATTGCGATGTCGCAAATGGAGAGAAATCTTCAGCTGGTTGAACACTGTTTCCCTGCCTTTTTTTTCAATGTCAGCTCTGGTTGGCTAAACATAATCTGCGATACAGCAGTCAGACTAGCAGGATATCTGATCAAGCAGAACCAAATATGTTATAGCAGAACTTCTGATCCAGCAGATCTACTATGTTAAAGCAGGACATCTGATCCAGCAGACCTATGTTATAGCAGGACATCTGATCGAGCAGACCTCCTATGTTAGAGCAGAACTTCTGATCCAGTAGATCAGATTGGACCCCTACTATGTTATAGCAGATCTTCTGATCCAGCAGTCCTTCAATGTTAGCAGAACTTCTGGGAGGAGACGGCACAGAGTCTGGGCCGGAACCTGAAACTATGCCTTGTTTCCAGTTTTGTTATTGATATTTTACTGGAAAATACTCACTGAGCGGGTGGATGAAGCATCGATAAAATATTTCTACAGTGGCAGTGGCATGATGTTTCTCCTCTTGAATTAAGGATTTGGATTGTTTTTCAACCACATCCAACCTCAGAATATTAATCTAGACACCGTTTTAGAGTTCTGACTTGTTTGTAAGAAAGTTTATTTCAGAAAGCTTTTGTATTGATGGAGGGGAGCTGTACATTCAGTTCAGTAGGTCATATAGGTGAAGAGGTAAAGAGAAAAGAGGTCAGACTGTAACGTGAATGTGAATCTGATATGCTCCGCAAGGCCTTCACATTTCTTGTAGGGCTGAAGAGAATGGCAAAATAAGAGATACGTACCATTATATGTACAGGAATGGGCATGGAAGTGTGATGAACTGAATCCAAAGTTTTAAAAACAAAATTTACCTCATGTTATAAAATCAATAGATCTGTATTTTTGGGGAATCCTAAGTCATTATTCAGTAACATTGATGTTGAAGCAGCCGATGGATGTCTGTTGTGAATGTACAATCGTAGATGTAATCAAGGTGGCCAGGGGTTGGACACGTTGAAGTGATTAGGAAGTGGTTTACTCATGATACTCAACTATTTAAACTCCTTCTGATTGGATTGCATCAAAAGTTAAGTGCCACTAAAAGTATTCCTTGACCTCCCCTTTCTTGAATCTTTCTTGAATTCTTTGAGTGAAACCCGCACTAGAGCCTTTAAAATATCCAAACTGTTTTGAGATGTTTGCCAATATTTTTTCTTAATTTCTTACAAAGGCGATAGCTGCAAGGAAAAAGTTACAAGAGCAGTTTTTTCTTTTCATTACACTCAATCTCGCAAATGAAAACATTCATACAGTTAAAGGATATTATTACCAAATGGCACATGCTGGGTGGTGTAAGACAATTTGATCAGGGGCTAAGTAGAAATTTGACACAATCATTACACTCTAGAAAGGAATTCATCATGCACACATAATGTTAAATTAATTGTCCATTATTTTGTTACATATAAGTCTTACCCAAATAGTTATAACCATGGTTATTTATAATAATAGTATTACTACTACTACTTCTACTACTACTACTATTACTACTAATAATAATAATAATCCAAAATGTAGTCTTCTTGAAGTAACAAATCTAATAACATATCCAACAAAATAATGTGCCACGACATGCATCGTTATGGGGAAATTCATTAAATTGCAAAATGCTATTTTCAGTTTTCTGTTTCACAACTACAATCAGTAGAGGCTGATGAGGAAGAAAGTGTGTCTTGAGTGGGCCTCGAGTGACTGCACATATTTAGTTCATCAATTCCGCAAGGATCCCGCTGAGCTACAAGTCAGCATTGCTGCTTGAATCAGAGCAAAACTATTACATGAATTAGCTTTCACACGACAAATCGTATTGTGTATAAAAATAAGTAATTTAAAGAAGAAAATGAACAAAATGTCCAATGAACTGTAAGTGCAGGTCTCTTGACATGCTCATGTTTAATCAATTATTATTATTTCTTTTAAGTTTGAAACAAATTTTGGTATTCAAGGAGGAACACTAGCATGGAACCTTGGTAGCTAAAGCAAATACAAAAGGTTGTTGGGGCATGTAATGTGTTTTTTAAGGTCACAGTGCGTATCCGCTTACCTCAATCCTGTTAAGGGTGGAAGGAAAAGGTAATCGCTTGGGACAATGGCTATCATCATCTTTGCTCAACTTGTGTCTATCGTTCCTTCGGTCCATTGGTCGATGCTCAAACAGCATCTAATATATTCATGCACCATCACTCTCACAGGTCAAACACATTCTCAGAGCTACTAATAGGTCCACACTTTAGACCATGTGCTGGTAGTGCTAGGTAGTCTCTCCTCCTTCATCTCACACTTTAGTTTTTCACTGGAGGCGAATGATAAGTCACGGCAATTCCGTTTATCATTCCGGACACATTAAGAAGAGCACAGAGCCATTCCCTGTGGATAAAGATAGCAGATGAGAAGGATGGAAATGGTTAGTGGACAAATCAAAAATGCAATCCAGAGAATCTGCCAGGATACTAGTGCGCTCTGGAAGTTGTTTTTCCTTTCGTATCGTTTTGTTTCATTTTTTCTGTTGGGGAATCGTCATTATACCTAACCCAGTCGACAGACGGTTGTGTGTGGTGTTTCTGTAAACCCTGGTTGCTACATTGCATTAATATTTACCCTAAATCTGTCACACGTATTTTCAGCATTTCTATATTTCCCGAAATATAAGGCCATCACAAAAGGTCATTTATTCATCCTTTCCAACAACTAAAATGGTGCCTCCATGGGTTAAACTTAGAAAAAAGTATATATAATAATAATAATAAAATAATAATATATCTCTATATATATACATACATACATACATACATACATACACATGCATCCATGTATATATGTATGTACATACATACATACATACATACATATATATATATATATATATATATATATATATATATATATACATACATATATATATATATATATATATATACATACATATATATACATATATATATATATATATATATCAAAATGTGCGTTTTAAAAGGAGATTTGCAAAATATTTCTAAATATTTAAGTGATTTGAAGTTACTCAAGTTTAACCAAATTATTTATCTATTCAATCCAAATATATGGCAGGTCACAGCGAAAAGAGAAGGTAGCTCAGGGTGATTAATGAAGCGTGGAAAAAACCTCATCAGATTGTGTGTGTGTGTGTGTGTGTGTGTGTGTGTGTGTGTGTGTGTGTGTGTGTGTGTGTGTGTGTGTGTGTGTGTGTGTGTGTGTGTGTGTGTGTGTGTGTGTGTGTGTGTGTGTGTGTGTGTGTATTACTTCAAAGAGCCTCTTCCTAATCCTAACCAACACCCCACCACTGCTGAGTCTCACCGTCTGAGCTTTTCATTCGTTATTCAGACGCGGGAACGGAGCCATGTCATGCCCAGACCGAGAGATGCTGCATGTGAATGTGTTGGGTTTTAGATCCAAAACAAAGTGGCCAACTTGTTGCAGGCTTTCACACAGTGCTTTTGTGTCCCTGCATGTGCATGATGTGCCCGGTTTCAGTAGTCCTTTTTTTTAATGGCTATGAAATAATAAGAATCCAATATTAATTCAACATTAACCCATTTTTGTGCATATTTTAGTATTGAATTACAGAGCAGCAAAATAGGTTGTTTTTAATGACCAATGGCTCAATTGGTCATTAAATGTCTGAATACATAAATTTCTTAAACAGAAGGCTTTACTTGGGTTGATAATCAAATAGGATTTTCTGAAAATGTCTGGGTTTCTGTGTCCATACAGGACTTCAGAGGACGTCATAGAGCATATGTTTTAGCCAATGCAATATCTCTTCAAGTTACAAAATCCTTTTATTTAAAATATACTCAGAAATAGACAGTATACACACTTAATCAGGAGGAGTCTAATTCCCTACAATGAGAAATGCTGATTTAAGGTAATGAACATGCCATTTTCCTGTGTTGTACAGTACAATAGTCTTAAATTATGCAATTGTATAAACATTCCCATAAAATAAATGTTATAGCTACTGTTGGTTAAAACCTTCGGTTCCAAAATGTTTAATTCACCTTTCCATCTTTCTTTCTTTATTTAAACTATTAACAATCCTGTACAGGAAAGAATAAGATAATAAGAAATAGTCCAGGAAATAGCCAAGGAAGAAAGGTTGATATATTATTGCTATTGTCATTACCGTTTTTTTTTTCACCATTTAAAAGTGTACAAATCCGTAAATAACACTGTAATAATATCCATATACCTATAGTGCATGTGGTTGAGATTACATTTCTAATGTGAGGCAGTGCTGTGATTTAAAACACTGAAATGGTGTGAGAGGAAAAAAGCTTCAACCTTTAAAACCACAGAGACACGTCACAGAATTCAATCAGGAAAAAGTTGACTGTTGGAGGATCAAAAGGTAGAAGATAATGACTATGCTCAACTTTTCTCATTATCAGCCCGGTCTTTGGCATTTTTACACCAGTTGCTTTGTACTGGCAGCTTTACTATAGTCCATCTTATTTTAGTGCCATGACGACCATATAAGAAACCTGCCATGTCAGTTTCCTTCATGTCATATTGTGAGATGACATTGCTATTTTTAGTAAACAAATAAGGGTAAAAACATGAAAGCTATAACTAAAAAATTCAGCAAGTTCTGGGTGCTGATACAAAAAGTGTTACAAACTTCAAGGTCTCTGCTATTTGCTGTGTAGCAATTGAGTAGGTGCATTACCTGAAACGTGAGCTTGTCTCATCTATTTAGCTTTCTAGTTACTCTCCGTCCAAATAAAAGCTAACACAGTTAGGCTTTGTCAGTAATCATAAGAGGAGGATATACCTAACATATTTTCTACTGTATATTGGGAATGGGAAGGGGACGACGACACAATCCACCCATGTCACCGTCAGCGAGAAAGGCCTGGCTCTCAGGTCACTCTCAGGTCACTACTCTGCCGACAACCAACAGAAGACCGGCTGTTGCACTCTGGGTATTACTGAAAAATAACATTTGAAACCCCAATAAATTTCCTGTATGTATTGCCAATTCCAATTCTTTAGAAGTGATAAATACACTTGAAAACTGACAATTATCTTTCCCCACTGTCGTTGCTTAGGCTCTCTGTAGTGCTCTATATGCTTAGACCTGGTTAGGTATGAGCTTGGATGGGCTTTAGATGTACAATAAGTGAATAGACCTTTTACGCAAAGGACATACCTGCAGTGAAACACACCAGAGAGGTGTCAGCGTAGGACACACACAGGTGTGGCTCACAACACAAAAGACGGGTCATCGCTTTTAACGGACCAGGGCAGCGGTACATAAAGGGCACTTTTAAAGGGCACTCTTCCTCGCTAGATTAGTTATCTAGCCGGACCCTGGTAAAGAAAATTAGCAGACCCATAATCAGTGTTCTGAGCGACACCTGTGTTCTTCCTATGAGGACCCCCCTGTGGCGTGCATCACTGCAGTCAAGTGACCCCATTTCTGATCACATATCATAGTTGGTTCTCCAATGAGTGAATATTACCTCAAGTCATACAAGAAAAAAAAGCAATGATGTGGAATTTACTCTTAATGTCTCTCTTCTAAGAGTACAAGTTCCCAATTCAATGTAGTCCAGTTTTACACCAAACTGAAAATACACTGAACTACAGCACTTAATAGAAAGAAAGTTCCAATCCATTTGTAGCTAAATACAGAACCTGCGGCTGAAAAGGTGCCAGAACACACCAAAAACATGAACGCAGCGCTATCATTTAGAGGCCCTAGTGTTGGCAGTGGAGCAAACAACACAGGCTGGCCTTATACCTCTTGGCTAGTTTAATGTTTGATGCCCATTTCTTTTTTTGCTTTGGGTTTTGGATTTCCTGTGAGTTGTGATAGTCCCAAAGGAGCCAATCAGAGTCCACAGATTGTTTTTAAACAAATGACAGAAGCGCTGCTCCAGAAGTGCTAGCTCATTTACAGACGGCATGCACATAATCATGCCTAAAGGTTGTCCTCCAATATGCCAATAAAGAAAGAAATTATAAAATTGTGACTTCCGTGTACCCTATAGGCCTATGCCTCAGTGTATCTGAGGTCCCTCAGCTTTTCTATACTTCGGAAAAGACTCTGGGTAAAACTTTATATTAAAATACTATTTATATTTCTCATTTAGTCCTTTATTTTGTTGTAAATGTATATTTTTGCATGTAAAGATATGTAATACACGTCTTATTAAATCTGTTCTTGTCTAGGAAGTCCCTGTTGTCAGCATCAATCTACAAAGCAGTATTATACACCTGAATATACTTAATTAATTGCTTTTTCTTATTTTCTGAACCAAACTATTTGTATTCAAGCTCCATGGAGCTGCGCCAAAGCCCGATCATTCGAGGCATCCGGCTCTCTGGTACTTAGCCAGCAGTTCCCTAAAGGCTCAAACATACATATTTTAGAGGTTCTAGTTGCCTAACCTCCCCTTTGGAGGTAAGAAACCACTGAAACAAAATAAACATTAGAATTTGACTAGAGACCTGCAAGTTCTACTTCTGTCCTTAAATAATCGTCTTCCCTGATTTTGGAGTGATCAGATGACAGGACATCAGAAAGCAGGATTAAACACAAAGTCTGCAGCTTTATTCCCAACAAGTACGACATAATAAATAACGCCATCATACTAATGTGCTACCAATTCAATTGTTCTTCAGTTGCATGAAACAAATTTTAATATTAGACATGGATAATTGTTTTTATTTATAATAATATATCCACATGATCGGCTAATGACAGCTTTCTCTTGGGGAAAAGACGCAGTAAACATCATTCCAATATGTGCTGTTGTATATAAGTACTTTGATTTCTTTGGAGCCAACGTTTATTGATGGTCACAAAGATCACATAGATAGAGGAAATCAACATGTAGTGATCACCATGTAGTTAGTATGAGTTCACATTTCATTTTGAGCTCATAGGATGCATGAAACATTTCAAATATGACATGAGAGACTCCATTCAAAAGGTTTGCAGCACATTATATAAAGTTCAGCACATAAACGATTACATGACTGTCATTGTATTTCACCCTTTGTTGTATGGAATTTCGGCAGGTAAAAATATTTACACAGCTTTATTTTTAGAAGTTAACTCTATGACCATTTTTGTCTTTTGTGGTGTGGGTTTCATAGATGAGACAAATAGAGTGGCTGCAAATTATGAAGATGAAGGACAATGAGAAGTCAGGATTAACCGAAAAGGTATAACTTTAATATATATTAAAAAGTTGTGCTTAGTTCAATGTAATGCCCTTCAGTTGAATACTTATAATAATCAATTCTTTGATACCATGAAGTGTACACTATGTTAAAAAATGAACCTTCCATAATACCTTGCACAGCACCAAGCATAGTACCTTGCACAGGACCTAGAATAATACTATCATAGTACCTCAGTTTCTAGAACAGTGCCAACCAAAGTACCTAGCGCTGTACTTGGCAAAGTGGATCAGTACCAAGAAAAGCACTTAGCAGAGTAATTTGCACTGTACATTGTAACTGTACCAGAAGGCGCACACACATTAATACAGGGTTAAAAGTAAGGAAGGACTAAATAGAATATTGGCCTAACCATAACCATAACCATAAATAACCCCAAAACATTTATATTCAACACCATGGATTCTGTAGAGGACATATCCAATTCAAGCGGCATTATATTAAATCCCAGGTGTCTTTTCAATTGATCCCCCTAATGAACAGAAAACACACTGCCCACAGATCCACTCTGTGGGTTCAGAATATATTGAAATCTGTCATTTTTGACAGCGTAATCTTTAAAGGGCCCCTTAGTTAAACCCAAATAAGGTCGTCCACAGACAAAAATGAAACTTCTTCTCTAATATGTGGAAACAAGCAGCAAGCATGAGCCAGATTCATCCAGAAAACAGACGAAATCGAAACATACAATATCATTCCATTGCTCATCTAAGTTGAGCCATACAGATGTCATGTGATATACTTATCATCTTTTAGTGGTGGTTTTATCATGGGTCGGACATGTCCTGGTTCTGTGAGACTGCTAGTGTGCTCAAGTTTTATCAAATACCGATTGCACAAAACGGAAAGGGGTCGATATCTACAATTCAATATTGTCTATTACAATTATTATAACTTTGATTGTATATTTACCATTCTAAAGTTTGTGAAGGTAAAGTTTACTAAGGGCATGTGGTTTTAGTATAAAGGTCATCTCGTTATTTTCGTGCTCAACAACCCATATCAACTGAAACTTTTAAACAGAACTAAGCTTATACTTATAACTATTGTTTTTCCATAGGTCTGATTCAAGTGTGACTGCTGACTATTAGTCGTATTTTATTAGTTGATTTCACATCACTGAGAACCCTCAAAAGAAAATAAATGTCAAGGGCACTTCTGAGGACATTGCAAAAGCAGAAAGTGCTGACGTAAGGCCATCCACAGATCTCCGGTTGGTAACATACTTACCAGGAACTACAGGGCAAAGAGCTAAACCAGCATTGTATCGCTGGTGTTCTGCTGGACTCTTCAATTGCATTATTGATCAACTGCTTCTGCTTTTTACCTATCTTCCTCTTCAAAAAAACAATATTGGATTCGGATCATCACCACATAATTATGCAAACAGTAAAAAATAGAATATTCATCCTTGGCACTGTGTGGCAAACAACACAATGCAGTCAGAACAAGATGGGTTTTACAGCCAAACTTCTGTCCTCACTACCATTTAGCACACTTTGGTACACTGTGCACACCATCTGTCTGCAGTGGCCAAAGTTGCCCCATTCGCAGCCAAGATGTAATCATTAAGTTTGTACCGAAAAAACTACAATGGATGCTATCATTTCTCTCTGGTGAGAGAAAGTTGAGAGTCTGTCTAAGATGCACTGGGAATTGGCATTACCTTTTATTTCCATGTGGAGAAAATATAACGAAAGATAAAAATGGATTGATCCAATGGCCTCTGAGGAACTGTAATAAAATACATCTGAAAAGGACGAATGGACTCAAATGCAATTGACTTAGCAGACATTCAATCCTACTGTGGTATGTTCAACAAATCAATGTCACTCAGACGATACCGTTGGAATAGCCTTTGGTTTTCCTCTTCACGATTGCTGGTACAACACAAGAACGATACATTTTCCATCATGAGCGATTTTGACAGGGACCCGTCCAGGGTTACCTCAGAGAGTAGCTCTGCCTTCCTCTCAGATGTGGTCGTCCGTCCCTCTTCCTCTCTCCTCCTCTCCTGATGTGGCAGGGTCACCCCAGGGACGTCAACAGAACTCGATGGATTGGGGACAAAACATTGTGGGAATGTCCTTTAGCAGATCTTCATTTTACGATGTGTTGATGTTTTGTTTGTTGTGGTTGTTGTTGTTTTACAGAGGGAAAACCAGAAAGCCAGAGAAGGTGGAGTACTGCCACCCACCGACCAGGTTGCCCTTCTCCAGTTTCAGATACACCTTGTCCTCGTTTTCTAGCAGTAGCAGGACTCCGTTTGTGGCCGCCTCGCGGGTAACGTCCTTATCGCCCGCGAAGGCCGAGATGACCGGCTTGCCGTTCAGCATCAGGTTGACCTGGAGGAACCCAAACATAGACACTGGGTAAGCGTCGCGCCGCTCAGTAGCTGCATTATGCGAGACTGTTTTAAAAATCCACCTACGTGTCTGGGTGAAAGCGTAGCAAACTCCTGATGCTAATCAGTTTTTCTGACACGTGTACTCTAATGAGTGTTTTGAGGGAGGAAATACTTCTATGGTAGCAGGCCTGCTGCACATTATTCTTTGCGGTTTGAGGTATTTTGGAGCGCCATGTGTTAAGAGAAAAGTCGGAGTTATAATGATTTCTACCAATCACTGCATTCATCAGCATATGATTAACATGAAACATATATCCAGATGGCAGTACATTTAGGAGTAATGGAATGCATCCACACCCAAGATAATATTTCAAATTAAAATGACTACATTGAGAGTTCACTCTCATTCTCTCTCTTGCTCTTTGTGTGTGTGTGTGTGTGTGTGTGTGTGTGTGTGTGTGTGTGTGTGTGTGTGTGTGTGTGTGTGTGTGTGTGTGTGTGTGTGTGTGTGTGTGTGTGTGTGTGTGTGTGTGTGTGTATACCTGTATGGTTTGGCTCTGGTACACCTTTATAACGTGAAAGTTGAAACTGTAAATCCCTTTCCTTGGTGACAAGAAAACAGACTCAAACGTGAAGTAGTTCCCAATATTCACAAGTACCTGCAAGAATAAAACATACATAATATTACATACATGTTTCTCAAGGAGCTGAAGCTATTAAAACAATCAGTTGGTCCAAGGAATCAGTATAAAACATATTTTGTCTGCAACCAAATAATTGTCATTGTCATGTAATTACATACATATATATTATATATCATATTATATATACATCATAAATATAGACATTCGGTCAGAAAGGAGGGACCTCTACGGAAGAGGATTAGGGCCACACATGTAAAAAAAAAATTAATTCTGACTTTATTCTCAGAATTCTGAGAATAAAGTCAGAATTCTGAATTTAATCTCAGAATTCTGACTTTTTCTCAGAATTCTGAGATTAAAGTCAGAATTCTGACATTAATCTCAGAATTCTGAGAAAAAAGTCAGAATTCTGACTTTAAAGTCAGAACTACGGGTATCTGTAAGGACCAACCTCCGTGGGAGAGACACTTTGCTTTATGCAGTAGGAGGAAACCTATGGAAAGCCAAGAAGGCCACAATCCGGCCCTAGAATGGCGCGGTAAAAGTGCACGTCCCATAGCCAACTCACCAAGCTCACCAAGTCCAGTATTCAGAATTCAAAGCATTTATTCACAAATACGTTCTATTTTTTTGACAAGCGGAGCCGACAGTCCTGTGCAAGTATGCAAATTAGCCATGTGCGCCAAACAGAAGATAGACGCAATGTATAGAACTGATTGTTGTGCATTGTTGTGGATATGTAGGCTGGTTAGTTGTGGTTGTTTGTGGTCTTAGTGAAACAGCTTTGCCTTGGAGTTGGAGAAGTTGGAGTGATTGTGTGAATGTGCGAGAGAGAGCGCACCTGCCGTGGTGATGTTGGGCTTGTTGTGGGCTTATATGTGATCAATGATGTATCTGTCTGATCGTATTAGCTGTAGATGGATGGTTAAATAATGTCACAAGATCGGTCATACTGCAGGATCTCATTTGCAAATGCACTGATTGTGTGTCCGTCTCCAATATGCTATATACCTGGCATTTATTCAGTTCGTGTTCTTCTGAGTGCGCAAGAACGGTGCCAATTATTGTCGTGTTTGCATTGTAATGCACAACTTTGCCCCTCCCTGTTATAAAATAACGTGCATCCCAACAACTTAAGCCAATGCAGGCTCCTATTGCTTTACCAGTGTGTTTAACGTGTGTGCGTGTGTGCGTGTGTGCGTGTTGTCATGTAGGCTATAGATATAGATTGATTGTCTTGGCTTGCTTGCATCCATGAAATATTGTAATGTTATGGCCTAGCTGGCTACTGCATATCGAGAACAATCTGGGGATGAGGGCATCCCCGAATATTGAGGGATATTTCGCACACTGCCATCTCAATATGCCTAATAGCCGCGGCTATTAGTTCCGTACGGATTCCGTACGGAATTCTTTTACCGCGCCATTCTAGGGCCGGATTGTGGCCTTCTTGGCTTTCCATAGGTTTCCTCCTACGGCATAAAGCAAAGTGTCTCTCCCACGGAGGTTGGTCCTTACAGATACCCGTAGTTCTGACTTAAAAGTCAGAATTCTGACTTTTTTCTCAGAATTCTTAGATTAAAGTCAGAATTCTGACTTTAATCTCAGAATTCTGAGAATAAAGTCAGAATTCTGAGATTAATGTCAGAATTCTGACTTTAATCTCAGAATTCTGAGAAAAAAGTCAGAATTCTGAGATTAAAGTCAGAATTCTGACTTTTGATCTCAGAATTCTGAGATTAATGTCAGAATTCTGACTTTATTCTCAGAATTCTGCGATTAAAGTCAGAATTCTGACTTTTTTTTCAGAATTCTGAGAATAAAGTCAGAACTTAATTTTTTTTTACATGTGTGGCCCTGATCCTCTTCCGTAGACCTCTCCCTCCTTGCTGACAGACTGTCTATATCGAAAGTACACAATGACAAACGCAGATCACAAGTTATCACACAGACCCATAAATGGATGTAAATGTTTAACAAGCAGCCAAGTTGATTCTTCCTGGCTGCTTTTCAAGAATTGTTGATTGAACTGGACATTCCATGTCCAATGGCCAATGCCATTACCATGGGGATGCGCAGAGTGTGCGCGCCTCACCGCGCCGTGCGTCGTGTTGGGGACGTTATGCACCCCTGTGCCATCCTTTAACACTACGTTTGCAATGTACAGCCCAATCCAACATAATCCCTGCCATATTTTATCGATAACAAACGGATATCAGAATTTTTTTCTATCAATTAACAGATAGCACAGTACCGAGTTGACTGTCCATTCCAAATTGATCAAACGGCAATGATAAATGAACGCCTGGAGATAAAGTGCACAAAAACAGAATTTAGGGAGTTACTTACTTGGTCGAAGTATATAATTCTCGTCTTGTTGCTCATCTCCGAGGGTTCGTGATTGTTGCTGCGGACCGCAGAGAAAGCCACCTTAGAGTTGGCGGCGCGCACCGAGATGCCGAGCGGAGAGGTGGAGCCCCTCCAGTCCGATGTGGGGTTGGAGTCGCACACAACCAGGCACTTCCCCTCCAGGACGATCGGTTCCGTGTCGTTTTGGGCACTCCCGAACGGACACAGTAGAGTCCAACAGAGCACGACGAGAAGGGCATTCGCCCCGGTGACCAGCTGTGACGGCAGCATTTCCAAACACAGCGTCTCCGCACCGAGTCCCCCGCACACTGCTGATCAGTCCCGCACACTGCTGATCAGTCCCGCACACTGCTGATCAGTCCCGCACAATGCTGCTCATCAGCACCACACACGCGTCTGATTCCCCACTCTTATTGGGTTTAGTTATGAGGCATTTTTAGATTTGGTGCTGAAACGTTGTTCATTTTAAATAAACATCTCAAATAACTATAAGCATACAGAACAGCCTATTCTATTTACAATTAGGATACATTGTTATTTAGAGCAATTCAATTGACAAAGTATTGATGAGGGCTCTCGGTCGACCGGCGAAAGCAGTAGGTTGTCTGTAAAGCCCCCCTCTCCCCAAGCTGGCGCATCGGAGGGTCCCCTTATCTGGTGCGCACTGCGTGCACTGGTCTGCTACATTACGCATCTACATGGTGTGCTGGTCGTTATCTTGTTCTGTAGACAGTTCAGCCTACAAGCATCATTCAATGTAAAACAAATGAGCTTAAGAAGAACCATGGACTGAATGAGCTATGATTGACTGGGTGCATTGATCACGATTATATCCGAGAGTGAAGGTGTGTGAGCTCAGGGTCAGAGGATCCTGGGAAAACATGCGCAAGCATTCGCAACGCGGTGCAGACGAGATGTGATGGCAGGTTTGTAAGGATTACCCGCCTTCTTCCCAAATACACACACACACACACACACACACACACACACACACACACACACACACACACACACACACACACACACACACACACACACACACACACACACACACACACACACACACACACACCACCCACCCACCCACAAACAACTAAGTCGGGGCTTAACACCAAAAGTTATCAACATTTTAGGAGGATTGGGTCACTCTCCTTATTGAAAACACTTTGTGTTTCATTCAGAGTCCCATCCCCAGCCTCCCCCCTCTCTTTTGTGTCTGTAACCCTAACACAAATATTCAGTCCAATTGGTTTTGGGAAGTAAGGTTTCCAATATATTCATACATATGAACAATTCTCCATTATATTTGTTCTGTACACATCACAGTTTTAATTCTGTTTATCAATGTTAGGGTTGCATCTGCCTCTTCACATTACAAGAAAGCGGACATCAGGGCTCAGCGCTCACAGTGTCATTAAATGGTTCTCATGGAACTCGCCTTTCACTGTTCTTATTTTTAAACAGAAGTAGGCTACGATCAACGTTAAAAAAGAATAAACCATGTGAGATGTGGAGCAATCGAAATTCTCCTCCAACATGCCTACTGTCAACAGTGTCACATGCTTGGGATGAGTGGAGGTTTTGGGATGATACAAAAACAAATTACTGGAGGTATGTACACTAGGCACATGTACCTTTCAGCATCAGCATGCCTTGTAAGAAATGGTTGAATTAAAAGCGTGGACGTGTGGGATTTAAATTTCCCCTCACTCAAAAGTTCTGCAGCCCTAATCTATTTCAAATGAAGGGTGTGGGACCAACCGTTGGTAGTCCGTCAGCAGCTCAGAGGCCAGTGGGGGCAGCTGCACATACTTGTCTTAATGAGCAGCCTGAGAGAAAATGAGTTTCAATCAGAGGCCGATAAAGAATCTCCAAGTTCTTAGATTCTTTAAGAGTCTCCGGGGATTTAAATCCAGTTCCCTTTTTGACAAGGGTTGGTTAGGGTCTCATCACCATAAATAATACTACTTGACTTCCTTGCTACATGAGTTCATATTTCCACCTTTTTATTGTTTACAATATCCAGATGACTTGTGCAATATACGTTCAGTCTACTTCACTTTTCGCATAAGTTACAAATATACTTTTATTTAACATATGAGCATCTAACCAACAGCAGAATATTGTTGCTAGACACATGTTTGATTTATAATAAGAATAAAAAATATTAATATTTATTTTGTATATTGCTAGTTGCTAGTTGGGTTTATTCTATTATATTACTTTGTCTCTGGCTTGAGCTGAGCAACTGTTATAAAAGTGTTCCTCGCTGATCAATATAGTAATCTGATGTTTCTATATTTGTATCTGTATCTGAGTTTGTATCTGTGTATGTTTCTTCCCTCTGTGAATCTGATGAGCTCATTGAGTGTATAATAAGCTCTGCAGTGGGAAAACATTTAAAAACACGGCTGGAGATAGTAATTTGTTGTTTATTAAATAAATTAACACATTGACAAATAACCTATTCCAAGTGGCCCTTGGTTCAATTGCATGACTTTGATCAATATGCTTACACATAGGAACAATATGTCAATGAAGTGTTTTTATTTTGCATTGAAATATTTTGTTATGTTATATTCCATGTCCTGATTTGTATTGTTATCTTATTCTCCAAATCATCCCATTATCTTTAAATCATCTTGTTGTCTATAATGCAGCTAATTACCTACTTGGGGACAACCAAGATTTACTGCGATACCTTTTACTGTTTGTACACAATGATGACGTAGAACGCATGCGCGCGCAGTCCGGCAACAGAAGTATGGCAGAGATCAACAGCTTGTTAAGCTATGCGAGGGAATTATCAACACAAGATCGCGAATTTTACTTCAACAAGTTGACTTTGACAAATGGTGTTCGACTTCCAGATCCGTGTACTATTAATGAATGGGTTGAAGACGTCAGCAAGTGGCCGAATATACAGTGGCCAGATATATATATACTTATTACACGGGTCTTTTCAACGTTCCGTTCACTTGCATGGGCACTTCACAACTTCCGGCGGTGAATTATTTTTATAAGCCCCGACAGGGCGAACAGGACACCGACGCGCAGCGGAGGTGTCCTGTTCGCCCTGTCGGGGCTTATTTTCTCGATAATGACCGGCGTTCTATACATTATCCCTTACGTATTTCATAGAGAAACCGAGCTTGTACACCAGAGAAATTACGAGCCTATAAGTCACTGGATGATGCTTATGAATACGTTGTCTGTGGTCATGTACAGAACGTCAAATACCATGACATGACTAGAGTTTTATGTGGTGAAATCAGAATTTTGTATTATGTCCTCATTCCAGTCAACACGTTTAATCGCCTGCAGCCACAGACGCCGCCGGTTGCTCTTAAATGGTTGTGATCCTGTCGGAATCCTATACAACTTTAGTCCGCCGGTGGAATATCGATTCTGACAACCATATACGCAACAACCAGACATTTTGATGCTGGAAACTTTTTTTGATCCACTTATAAACTCTTGCTAGTCAGTTGCTACCTCGTGTGTGAGTCTGAACGACTGGGAAACAATACCACTTCTGTTGCCGGCATGCGCACGCAACTATTTGATGACGTTGGCTGTAAAAGGGTCTATTGGACCTTTGACTTATTGGACCTTTGACTTATTGGACCTTTGACCTATTGGAGCTTTGGAGAGATTGGACCTTCTGGGTTAAGTTGTCTCATAAAAACTGCTAGTCATGTTGGATGGATTTCTAGTTGTATTTTGTAATAGCAGGCTACCTAGGCAGGTTGACTCTCGATTCCGATGTTAGACTTTGGAAGTCATCAGTATTGGCCAAGTGCTTCCCTGTGGTGGGAATAGCTCAAGGTTCAAACCGGGGACAAATCTGTTTTTAGAGCACTGACTGAGACCGAGACTGAGATACCTCAACATAATTCTTTTTTTTTTATTCTTTAAATCTCTATTTTGAATGATTACAGTTCTCAGAGAAGGAAAACAATGTTCAACATCACATTTATTTTTAAATGTCACTTTAATTATTCCTTACTTTATAAAATAGACAGATCTGATTAAAATTGGGATTTTATCTGCCTACAAACAACCAACATTCATTATAACATGTCCTTCTGGTAATTTGACCAACTATATCATTCTATGATTAAACTGTATCTCATACAAACATAAAAGTCACAAAAGATAATTAATTCTAAAGAATTAAAGTGTGAAGGAAGGACTGTTGCTGTTGATGCAATTCATAGATCACAAACAAAATACCCAAAGTGACTTAATCATTTGATCTTAAGTTCCATAAAGTAAGTTCAAGCCCACTGAGACCAAACATTCCTGAATACCCAAGCAACCGATTTTTTATATTCTGATTATCATGGTGAAAAAGCATTAATTCTCCTATCCTCGAGCGAGCGGTGAAGATCATCTTGGAAACGAGGGATGAGCGACTGCTGAGACGATCGTGCATGGTTCACGTTGAGCATACACAAAAGGTAGCGGACTCAAGAGTCCTCAAAAAGTCATACTGTGACTGTCAAACATAAGCCTGCTGCATCAACAAATGGAATACAACTCAAATGTTTCACAACACCAAATGAAATATCTCACTCGGCTTGCCATCACTGAGACCGCCCTATTCTAACTAATCTGTGTTGTATAGATGTGTTTGAAATGCAGGTTATTCCGAATGTGCACTTTGCCAAAAAGGGTTGGTTGTCAACGTTCACCCAAACAACTGCCAACACACAGGAACAGTATCTATTATTATATTGAATGCAATGTGAAGGATTTGCTTTTCATTGAATGAAGGAACAACTAAGGCCCTTTTTACATGAGATAAATATCTAGATTCTGCAAAAGTTTTTGAATTTCATTGTATCGATATAAGAAAACTCATGTTTCCATGAATGTTGCAACACCCTTAAAACCGTCTCAGCCTGTGTACACCTGCATACCGTTTGGGAGAGATCCCTGCTTGGTATGTTTATGCACATACAGGTTTCAAGTTTGTACCACATCCCGGTTTTCACCATCAAAGAAAATGGGTGGCGAAGTAGCACCCATGTTGCACCAGTGAGTATTGCTTTGGATAATGCTACGAATCCTCCTTAATACTACAAATACACGGCCTAGGACTCAGAGAATTGTCAGCAAAGAAGACAGAGAACAGCAATGTTAAGGAAGCATCCTTGCTTTCTATTTCCGCCGACCGTTGATGTCTGAGATAATGCTAGGACAAGACATTCGGTCAAGATGACGCCCTGGCTCTGGTGGAATATATAATAGTCTAAAAATTAAGCCCTATTTCCTTTCCTAACCAATTTCTCTTGACCTTGATGGAAAATGTCACGAGGGCAAGAATAAGAGGTGAAGGAGATTCCAAAATAACTAAAGACATTCAATGCCAATGGAATCAGACAGCAAATAATGTTAGGCATGACCACATACAAATGCGCCGGCGGATGTTATGGACGTCTGACTGTCTGACTGTGTTCCGAAGATGGACGATACTAAAAGTAGTCTCAGGAACTCTGCCCCATGCCTTCTGGCCGTATTGTTTCATGCAGGCTATATGCACGACGAAAACTAGGTGAAAAATATAAGACTAGGCCTAATAATTGGATATAAAAAAATTATATAGGCTCCCAGTTACAAAACTGAAACAAAATGGTTGACACATTGAGAATGGTTGCTCACACTCACCCTCCTCTCCACTCATATTCATCGACATAGAAAATGAACACCAGATGTCAGCACACTTGTAGATACCTACTAGTCTATCCACATCTTGAAGTGCATACAGTCAGTGAATAATCTAGACTGTAGAGTATGTATGGTGATGGCCAACAAAGTAATACTTTCTTTATGTCTTGCAGTACAGAACCTACCTGAGAGCATTTAATACACTATTGAAATTCGGCATGTATTTTCTTGAAGTCATGGAGAAACTGACTGATGCACCCAAAAAGTTCCTGCGAGTCTTGATCCATTGGCTCCCCAAATTTAACCTAAACACAAGAAAAGAAAGAAAAAGAGTTGGTTGCAAATTTGTTGGCAACCATCCATCTAGGAACACATTATAATGATTGGAGGAATAGCAGCATATTTGGTTTCACCGTTTGATTTAGATTAGCAGAGCATGTAGACAGCATATGACTTTGGACCAGTGTGTTTTGCGGCGGCGCTGTTCGCCAAATCTCCCCACCCTTTTTTAATCTGCACAAGGACAAGCGATAACTATGCGTAAACTACATTGCATTGATAGCTGTATTACTGGAATCCCAACACCTTCACAGGCATTCAATTATTTGATCTTGCATTTTGAATGGCGACTGCTTCGGTAGAACATCAACATGGATTTAATGCAAAGCAAACAGACATTGATGAAATAACTTGGAATGCTGTTTTCTCCTGCACCTGGAGGAAGACCAATCAATCGTTGACGTTGAGAAACACGGTTGACTCAAACCCCAAATTTTATGTAAACAAATAGCAGGAAAACTCTGCCATTGCATCTTTAAAGATATTCATGTATTGTACATATATATTTTCATTCGGTTGATGTCTATGTCATTAAAATCAAACTAACCCCAGTACAATATAGTTTGGCTCGCAGAGCCTATTACTGGGCATATGGCATGGCATGCTTGTGAAACCAGCTGCGGAATAATGTAACACATAGGGTGTTCGAATAAATTACCTGTGTTTAGTTATAGGCGTGAAATCATTCTTGAGCGCCTCTCTGATGAATACACTATTCACTCCCTTTTTAATTGAACATAATGCCTGATAATCTCTATGCCTGATATTCAATCATGTTTTCTGACATCTAAATCTCCCAAACTGTTGCATTGGGGGACACAATGATAACGACTTTATCTGCTCTCTATATCTCTCTGATAATGTTCGCAGTTTGTTGCAAGGCACATCTAGCCTGGGCAGCCCCGCCCATTCTTCCGGCAAATTGAGTTTGCCCTGCACAAGGGTCTGAAGAAGAGCAATACATTTCTTTCTGCTTCCGATACGTTTTTGCGGGAGCCAAACACAAAGCTGGCTTTTCCCCTTGGCACGCTATTGGCTGGTTTAACACAATGACGACAGGGAAGCGCGTGTACAGAGTCAGTTGAACTAGGCCCGTTGATCACGCCTCTTGTGCTGAAGAAAATGACGCTTCAGCTTCCCCAGACAAACGTGCAACGTACGAATCGCTTGGTCTGGTAATAGCCAGGCTAAGGCACAAAAGCAATGGCATAAAAAGTGTAAATACAACCCCCTACACTCTTCCTAATGGAACACAAATTGCCAAAAACTTCATGACCTTGCATTAAAAAAACTAACAAACAGGTTGCTGTTTTTGCCTGTCAAGTGGCATTTTGTACAGGCCATTTCGACAGGAAAGACCATATCTGTAGTGATGATCCTTCCATAGGTAATGATTAGGATCATATGATGATGTCATGATGCTGTATGTCAAATCATAAATAACATGATGTAGTTCAGCTTGCCATTTCTTTGCCCCTTTCCCTATCACAAGTGATTCATACTGGTATAACACAATGGCCAGTGTGGTAAATGTAGGTCAATTTAACTACATCTGATACTTGGACTATTAAGGGATGACCAAACTTGATTTTTGTGTTGTACTTTAGAGTGGCCAACAGGAGTTGACTGGTGTATGTATGTCTCACAGATTTGGATTTGTTTAAATAAACATTAGAAAGTAATGTAAAAGCATTACTGGCGTGATTTATTTTTCATTCCTGTTTAGAAAACTCCAATTAACTTAAATAAGTAAACATCATCAACATTAGTAAGATCAAATATAACATTACAATTTGCAATTTGCAGTGCACACATAATGAAACAGCTAGCAGCTGGCTCAAATAGTAGTTGGAGGAGGATAAGGACGCTAAGGGGCTGACTATCTATATTTTTGTAATGATGAATAATACCTCACTTTATCCTAATTCAGTACTATTATTTACTGTTCAAAAAGGTCAAAATCCCTGGGAGACATTTACAATATACAAAATTACAGAACTAAATGTGTAACTGAACATTTTTAGCAGTTAGGGAATGAAAATCTGTGGCTCAATTTCAACCTACGCCACGGAAGTGTGATCGACTCTGTTCGGCCCCAAGGACTAAAGGACACCAACTATTCGGTACAGAGAGTAACCTTGGAGTCTTTTCACTCTGAAATGTGTCCCAGCATCTTAATATGGGACGGAGGCGATAGGAGGAAAATCAATTAGAAAGGGAACCCACATTGGACTGAAATTGGGGGATATTTTTAGATTAAAGACAAAAACTAAGATGCGAATAACTCTGGGAATTACCAGTAGCTCAGAGTAGAGTTTCTTCATCTCCTCACATTTCTTCGACAACAAAGAGATATCCGTTTTGTACTTCCCGATGGCCATCTGTTGCAAATGAAGGTTTGTTTTTTAATTGGTCATGTTTATTCATCAATTTAAGTCATTAAGTTTCAAATGGGTTTTAGTGAATCGAAGTTCTCTCTTGGAGGGGCTAAACAGCATATTATATAGCTGGATTAAAATAGGGGGAAAATGTTTGATATTTATATTCTTCAAGCATTACAAAAAAGCAGAACACCGATATTATACACAAAATCCAGACAATTTCAACATCGGAGAATGAGAGTGTGCATGGTTTAGCTAACAGGAAGGTACTTAGCATTTGATTAGCATACTTCACCTTTAAGTCTTTGGAGAACTTTTGATGTTGATCCATGCTATTTTCTTTTTTGTTCACTTTCCTGTAGTGCAAGACTTTCTGAAGCTCATTCTTCAGGACTGCAAGGGTGACACACTTGAGTTACCATCCATCATCATTTGACCCAACCAGCAAATCAAATACAGGTCTCCTGTCAGGTTCGTTCGCAAGCTGTATTTTTTTGTCAGGGTCAACTGTTGCATTATCATGTTATATCAGACACATGGTCAATTGTAAATTAAGCTAATGCAAATTATTAATGGAGCTAGGCCACTTATTTCAGACTCAAAAGGTTTGACAACACGTCAGTGTTGTTGCCATCCGGTGTGCATAGTCAAAGTGATAACAACAGTTTGTCAATCTGCATAGATACATGCCGATAAGAAGAAAACTGTAAAAGTAACTGGAGGTTATTAGGGCATAATATCTATAATAAGGATTGACATCATACCTCACTGACCAATGCTGAAATCATGAGCCTGACCAATCATAAACGTTTTATCTACCAGGACCCGGGTCGTTGACTGTGCCCAGGTCAAAACTATAGGAGACCAATAAGACTTATCATATTTAATAAAAAAAAAAAATTGGAAAACTTTGATGGATGTCTTATAAAAACATCCACCCATTACCCAGTTTGGATACGGGTGACCAGGGACTCTAGAATGAGTACAAATTAATTCTTCAAGCGAGACAGCCATTTATATTTTGGTTGTAAGACTTCGCTATCCTACCACTGCCCTTGTCTCCAGAATATTTAGAATATCTCTGATGGATCAGACTGGGGAGTCATTTGTTTTTGTTGTCTCAGCAGATGCTAAGAACAACAGTCTGGGACAGAGAGAAGTAAAACCCTGATTCACCCACCGTCTACTTCTGCAGTCAGTCCTTTGATGGATGCTGTCCAACAACAGAGAAACACACGATCGTGCACACACACGCACACACACACAAAGGAAAAAGATACAAGTTTTAATTATACCAGCCTCCACCCAAAAGAAAACAAAGAATAAGTCAATCCACGGATTTCTCCAAGTTTGATCAAAATCTAACTTATACCTCCTGGGACAGTTTCAAATTCTTCCAGCTCCTGGATAAGCATGAGCATGCACGGTTGGTGCAACATGAGCTGCTCCACAAGGGCGTGGAGCAAGGTGAAGGTCCGGTCTCTCCCGCGGAGCTGGGCGAGCTGTGAAGGATGAAGAGAGAGAGGGTTCAGAGAGGAAAGGACCCCGGGCACGCAACGACCTGGGCCGAGCCCTTAGGGGGAATGCCCCCCTCACAACACACACAGGCAGCAAGGCAGTAAACAGACAGGGATGTTGGTGTGTGCAAGAGCAAGAGCATTCATTCACAAAGGGGTCAATAAAGGGTAGCCTCTTCTTTGGCCCAAGGGCAGGGCGGCTAGAGGCATGTGAATGTATAGGTTGTTTACCCAACTGTTTTTGTAAACTTGTTGGCAGAGTGCTTTTGGGCTACTAACACAATGTTCCAGCAAAATGAAATACAATATAAAATAATCCCATTCAAATAATCCCAACCATAGTCATCAGAAATTAATCGCATTCTGATTGTAAAAAATCTTGAATAATCATATTCTGATTCATTGATATCGTCTTTTGCGTTGATTATGAGTATCATAATGTATTAATCTGGAAAGCCTGCTTAGAGACACACATGGGGATGAGTGACACTGGTAAGCATGCAATCGTGACTTCCCTTTCGCCCAGACCCCGCCCCCTATTGTGGTGATTGTACAATCGACTCATTGTCCTATTCCCCCATCAGAATTGTGTTTGAAAGGAGAGGCAAAGTAAATGCAGAGTCGCCCTGCCTCTTCTGACATCACAGGTGGGCGTGGGCACGCCCACCTGTGATGTCAGAAGAGGCAGTTTTTCAAAATGGCTTGTAACATCTAGTCACACTCACAGCGGGTGGTATGATATGTAACCTTCAATAAAAGAAAACCTGTACCCAGGTCCGCCCCCCATAGGCCCGGGCGCCTTACTTTGGATAAGGAGGACAGACGGAACCCCTTGGCGGCCGTCTTCCCGGCGTTCTTGTTGAGGAAGTTTCCGACGACGAGCAGGTACTCCAGCATGGCGACGAAGGAGCCCGAGCCCAGCAGCTCCGTGCACATCCTAATCTTCTGCTCGATCAGCTGAAACACAGAAGTGGAGGACGTCACTGGATTGGAGAGAGAAGAAAAATACAAATAAACAGCCCAAACTTGTTTTCCTTTTTCCGTTCGATCGGCGTAAGCCCTTGGCTGATAAGAATAGCCCCGGGCTCCGCTCTCCGATCTTTGATGTCTTGCACGAGTTCATATTCTCACATGTAGTCCTGTCGACTTTTAATTTGCATTCGAGAAGGCCAACACTGATCAACCCCAATTAGTTGAATTTAATTCAGGGTTTTGATTGATTAAAGTATTCTGTAGTACACACTCATTGTATACAACATCTTCTCCTGCTCATATATAGCTGCTTATAGATAGTTATGAGCAGTTGTGGCAACAAATGCCTGCCGTATGCTAGACAGACCAAAACACTACTTATAATTGTATTATATCTCCTTAGTTTGTTTCCTTGGTGATGACGGCAATAAGAACAAAGCGAACAAAAAGGCCAAATTGTTATGTCTCTCCAAGAAGAGTGACCTTCTGTGTCAGAGCTAGGGCTGTAACGATACGCGTATCAAACCGAAAATCGCAATACTCAAAGCCACGAACCTGTCTCGCGGTGTGAGAAGGCAGAAGCGCGATATGCCCTTCCTAACTCTTCGATCAAATTGTCCGATTGAAATTTGCTAATAATTGGTCTAAATAATAGTCTGCTGACAGCGCCCCCTACTATCGATGCCGTAAATATGTGACGAGATGCCCTCTCTGTGATGACAGCTCTCCGTGGCTACGGAGGATTGCATTTCTCCACAGCCGTCGAAGTCCTCATATGCGATATGAACGACATTTATCCAGAGTGGGCCAAGCGCGAAAAAATGTGCCTGTGTGATCCTGTCTCTATTGTTTTGTGTGATTTGACTGGCAGTTTGTCTGCTTATAGGTCGGAATGAAGCGGCCACCGATTATTGACAGGATGGGTACTTTGTTCTACCGGACTCGTTCGCTTCTTCACTAGACACACGCGCTACCGCTCGCTCTCCTCGCTCGTCCACTCACTCGCTGACGTCACTCACACACGCATACGCACACTGCCATTCTCGCGCATACACATATGCTACTCGTAACACTATGCCTCGTTATTGCGACGTTCATGTTTTTCCTCATCTATTGAAAGTTAGGCTATTAAACATGTTGCATTCTATACGGCCTGATTATGTCATTATTTAAGCTACATAGCCTAATAAGAAGCGCTAATAAGGATATTTGAATAAACCAACCAAACAGTTAAAGGGGCCCTATTATGCCTACCAGCAAAAGGCATCCTCCAACTGCAATCTTTGGTTATTTCTTTATTAATTTAGCTATACTTTAATAGTATTCTTTCGGTTCAAATCTGTTCAGTGTTCCAAATTATTTGTTATTAAATGTTACATTAAGATAATTGGTATTTAAGTGTTGTTTAAATAAAATGCTTTTTAAATTTAAAAGAATCGTGGGATGTATCGAACCGTGGGTCAAAAATAGTGATACAAACCGAATCGTGAATTTGTGTATCGTTACAGCCCTAGTCAGAGCACATGTTTTTGGGGCTCAGGCTGCTCAAGTTGGCTCCTCCGTTGCAGCTCAATAGACAACTTTATCGAACAGAACTGCTTGGAGATGCGGAAGATATTAAAGAATACCTCAGATTTAAATTTTGTTGAGGTTGAAGACCTGGGGTCTCATTTATAACCGTTGCATACGCACAAAACGGGGCTGAAATTGGCGTACGTGACTTTCCACGCCAAGGTTGTGATCTATAAAAAACCAACTTGACAGGAAAATGTGCGCAGCCCTAAGCGAACTCTGACCCATGCGTACGCATGGTTTGGAGGAAAAGGAGAATTGGCGACACAGACGGTGTGGTGGTGAACTGAAATCAGACCGATGAATTGTAGAGTGAGAAGAACGATTATGTTTCATCATCGCCCTTCATAAATTTAATTTCAACCCGTATCATGCGTTAAATCCTAATCAGAATAATTTAAGTCAACTGTGTTATTTCTCAGTTGTTACTCCAGAAACATCTCCTTAGAATATAAAAAAAAAGAAAAATCTCTATATTTAATCCCGTCACTCCATAGGCCTACTGTCCACTGACGGTGCGACTGCATGGAATAAAGCATCTGTCCAACATGTGTCAATAACATAAAATTTGTATGTGACACTGTAAACACAATCAAATGTCAATTAAATCCCAAGTGTGGAAAACCAAGCCACACTCCTCATCACAAACGTTGTCCGTTACTCTTGATGCTTTTCATGACAAATCACGCATTAAAAAGGGGTTATGTTCAAGAACATTTTACGTTGGTGATTACAAACTGATTATCCAAGGTGTTCTCGGTCAGTCTTATTACCGTAACCCTATAAATACAGAGGTCTGCGCCGTGGTAATGCTGCACTATATGGCACTTCTGGTGGTCCATGCAAATGGCAGGATTTGGAGGGAGAGGGTATTTAGGGACCATAACAATTTATTGGTAGGCTACATAAAAATATGTAACTCTATGTCAGACCACTTCTTTTTTAATTCTGGGACTGTGCGCTCCGTGCTACTGACAGAGTTCACTGCTGCAGCAACATGTTGCCACTCACTCTGCTTTTTGTTGTTGGCGATCCCAATCCCGTGACCGCCGAACAAAACTACCTTTCCAAGTGTCTCCACTTCAACCTCCGTGTAATTTCGCTTTTTTGCTTTTCTCAGTACTTCTGCCATTGTTTCCGACAAGACATAATACTTGCATCTGAGTCTGTTTTATATGCAGATCGAATTCATGAGGTCATTTGCATTGACCATTTATGGTTAAAAAGGGGCGTGTACAGGGCGGAACGTGAAGCTGATTCAGCTGCGCACACTTGTAGGCACTCTGTGATTTATAAAGCAAAGATTGCGTACGGTGTGCGTACGCAGGGTTTTATAAATCTGAATATTTTTTGGCGCACGCAAAACTTGGCTTCTGGGCGTACGCACATTTTTTAGTAACGATCTCACGCACAGTTTTATAAATGAGACCCCTGGATTCTATAAATGTGGTTACACTCACAAAACATTAGCCTGTTCACAAGTGTTGAGTGAAAAAAATTATGTAATAAAGGGAAAGGGGGATAAACATAGATGGTCAATGTAACGATTTGTAGCGTTCACGTTCATTGATCGACAGTGATACATTGTAAGAAGCGTAAACAGAATGAAAACAACAACAAACTGTGTTTGGTTCCCAATCAATTTGTCTTTCTTTGATGATTGTGCTTGCTGAATATTATGACGCTGTTTATAGATAAAGGGTTTTCAGGCATTTCTTCCGTTTCCCAGCAAAGGAAGGTTTTTAAAGTGCCTCTTGTGCCAATCTGCATGAATACAGAGCACTCAAAAATAATCGAAGTCAAACTGAATGTTGGAAAAAAGCTTTTAAGCATTAATGCCACTGGTCCCACAAATGTCCTTTTGATTTAGGACTAAAACCATGATGTATCTGTACATTAACATTTGCATTACAGACAAGAATTTGCATGCATTTAGGCTTTTCTTTCTCCTCCTGTGAAGGGATTCTTCGACTTTGAACTTCACGAGATTCGGGGCCAACAGGTTTGGTTTTGACACGGTTCACTTTGATTGGCTGAGAGGGGGAGGAACTCACGGGCTGCAGGTCTTTCATGCTCACAGGAAGCTCCCTCAGGGTGAGCAGGATGTCGAGACGCCTGCTCAGGTAGGAGATGTTGCACATCTGGAGTGACACATGTTGGAGAAGGTGAGAATGACATGTACAAATAGAGACAAACACAAACACACACACAATCACACACACTCACACACACATGCAATGCATGCATACACACAAATACCGTCTGAAGCAGACCCGCGTTTGAGAAGGTGACACCCACTATTAGTGTCTGAATCTTTTTTCAGACACACAAACACACAGATACCTGTATGCTTGCACATACACACACACACACACACACACACACACACACACACACACACACACACACACACACACACACACACACACACACACACACACACACACACACACACACACACACACACACATCCCTACACACACGTACATTAGACACTGATCAAGTTATGTCCATCACATTATTCAGATTTAGTTTGAAAAGCATTGAGCTGAAACCTCGGGTGCTTTTATTATGGAATGGCTGCTGCCCGGTCGTACGGACCAAGGACTTCTGGCTCCTACCGTGGTGGGGGAAGACAAGCCTGTCGACAGGCGGATTTAGCAGGGAACACACACGCCTTACACCTTGAATCAACCGGCTGGGCTGCTCCACCCTTTGTGATCTCTCTCTCTCTCTCTCTCTCTCTCTCTCTCTCTCTCTCTCTCTCTCTCTCTCTCTCTCTCTCTCTCTCTCTCTCTCTCTCTCTCTCTCTCTCTCTCTCTCTCTCTCTCTCTCTCTCTCTCTCTCTCTCTCTCTCTCTCTCTCTCTCTCTCTCTCTCTCTCCCTCCCTCCCTCCCTCCCTCCCTCCCTCCCTGGTTGCCTCCTATCAGAGAAGGACTTGAGATTCCAAGCTAAACTCATTCATCCATGTTTTATATCTGCACATCACAAAATCACTAATTAAAGGGGCAGTGTGTAGAATCTACTGGCATCTAGCAAAACACACAAGGAACAAATCAATTATAAGATAAGTAAGTATGTTTTAATACGTTCAAGTTCCCGTGAAAGAAAGCAATCTTTGTGTTTTCATGACTTTAAAATCAGCCCTTTATATCTACTTAGGCAGCAGAGGACCCCTCTCCCAAGGAGCACGCTATGTTCCATGCCATGTCTTCTGCGGAAGCCCAGAACGGCCAAAAGGCTCTACAGAGGACTCGTTTTTGATTCACAATTAATTCAAGCGTTTTTCATTCATAATCGCTATCTTACTTGTCAGCTATGACTTTTGAGTTTTATGGGCTAAATAACTAATTACAGCTTATGAATCAATGAATCTGTTAACTCGACACTTGGCTACTCTATGCTGTCGCAGGCGATGAAATCATTTGAAGGACCAGCTGCCCCCATACACAATGCAGGCCAGTATAGGCGTAGCTTCTCCGACGTCGTTGGAAGGGAGAGGTGGGGCCGGCGGTTATTTGGTCGGTTGCAATCTGCAACCTCACCTCCACATGCACCTGACTCCTACACACTGCACCTTTTATCAAATCCATTGAAGAAAATAGAGAGAGCTATTGCACTACATATTAGCATGGACAAAGTGGACCACGTCCGCTGGACTGTAACAGCATGGCCACACTTTAATCCACTTTTCTTTGAGAGGATAAGGTCAAAACCCTTCCATTTATATACCATTTTTCCACTTAAACTACAGCCTCTGTTTCTCTCTAAGGAGGGAGCAGACCTTTTATGTTGAAATGCATCACAGAGTTACAGGATTCACCGTGCAATTTGTTATTCTCTTGTATTGTTGATAATTACACAGGTTTAAAATTAAGTTATGGCAGAATTGCCTATTGCAGAAATAAAATGCACATAAATCCTAGCGACAGTGATAATCACCTCATTACCAAACAGCGAGAGTGGGACAGAAATGGACAGTATTCTAGTCGGTAACTCGGGTGACTTTTGAGGTATAACTTCAATTTGCACTTCAACTCCCAAGAGGGTTAAAGATGTTACATCTAGCTTGATTAATCATGGAGTCTGAAGCACTCATCCGGCAACCACTTGCTCCCTAAATAGTCACACTTTCCCACATCAGCGCACGCACACGCACGCACACGCACACACACACACACACACACACACACACACACACACACACACACACACAGAAGGAACATCATCCACACCCACAAATCACCTTCTCTCTACTGTTTCATAATTTTGTTTATCGGCTGGTGTCGTAACCATACCTACTGTTTATCATCAATCCTTCTTCTGCCTGAATGTCAGATCTTCCTGAACAGGAATGTCCATTTATGGGTCTGATTGCGCGGCACCTTGTCTGCTGACCCTTGACCTCCGCTTGCAGCTATGGGGCACTGGGGTTAATAATTACTTCTAGGGGCCTTGCGTTGTTCAAGGTTGTTCCATGTCAACACCCACCTCCATCATGTATCGGTCCACAATGTGCAGTTCAGCCAGAGGGCCCTTGTGGGATTTATACATTTCCACATCGTCAGGGGTGGGAACATACCTTCAACAAACACCCACACAATTATTATTATTATTATTATTATTATTTATACTACAACAAATAACAATAACTCAGGTCTGCATCAGGCATAGGGATCCTTAAACATATAAAAAAAACCTGTTTAATAATAAACAGAAGAAATGAAGTGCATTACAATGTTCTTATTTGAATCTTAATTAGAAAACTCAAAAATAGCATTTACACACGGTTATAGCATTTAGCAATTATAATAAAATGATATATTTAGTAGTAAACTTAAACCACATACCAAGTGGCTGCAAGGCTAATAAGAGGCTAAAAGAATAAGGGATTAGTCAATGTTTGCTTGTCTAACATATCTGCACAAATAAATGAACGATTTTCACTGTATCTAACCTACACTTCATTTGAGTGCAGTCCAACCCCAGAATTCAATTTATGTGAGACAGGGTATGCACTCTGTTCATTAATATTGCAGCTTCTGTTCGGAAGAGTAGTCCTTCTGGAGATATTATTCCCTCCCTATACATCTCAGGCAGTGGAACAAATTAAAACACAACTTTCATTTTCATAAACGAGTTGAGACGTGCGAGTCTCTCGACTGTGTGCTACATTAGATCCCTGGTTCACACTGGGTCACTTTAACCGAGTAAACTAAATGGTTTGAATGTTTTTTTCCCCCCATACCCACTTACCATGTTAGGTGTATATCAATAGTGTCCGCGTCCGTAAATATCCAAAGATCAAAGATTTATGAGGAGGCCACTCTGGTAAAAAGGTTGTGTTGTTTTTAGTGTGGGGATGGCTTCAAGAGTACGGGCCAGTCACTGAGCTGCGTGAGGCGCTAGCAGGAAGGTACATGTGTCACATTTTCCTGAATGGATAGAGCCCAGGTGTCCTGAACTTTCTCATTCATGCCAAGGAACTGCATGTAGGGCCAAGGAATCCTGGCTAAAGCACCCTAAAGCATCACCTTAGTTTAGGTCACCATCCTATTCAGGTCTGCAAAACAAGCTACATGGTTTGGTTTTAATACATGCAAGCTTTTGTGTGATACTTAAATTGTATGCTTTTAATAAATTTATTAATTAAGATCTTGTTGGATATAATTATTATTGTATAAACAACCTTCAATTTGTTGTTATATTTATCAAGAGGTTATACTATCAAACTAATTCTGAGGGTCAAAGTTTCATTGCTCGCTTAGGCCCACGGAAGAAAATCAAACATACTGAACCTCAAGGATCTTACTAAGCAGCTCAAGATAACAATTCTACTAAGCAGCTAGAGCTAACAGGTCTATGAAGCAGCTAGAGATAACTGCTCTACTGCGCGGCAAGAGCAGTAGAGTTCAACTCATCAGGCAGATTCACTATGTTTGCAGCTAGCGTTTTAAGCCCAAACCATAGAGCTCCATTGTGTTAAAGGGCTAAAAAAAAGTGTTTAAAAAAAGAAGGTGTGACAAGATGGTTGAAAGCCAATGTGTGTGGTACCTCCTGAGGGAAGCGATCTGCTCGTCAGAGAGTCCTCCCTCGGCCTCGTTGACTATGAACAGTTTGTCCTTCAGCTCTCCTGGTTGGACCCGAAAACTTTTGAGGAAAATGTCTGGAGAAGAAATAGAGACAACAAAAAGACTACCTCTGAATTCAATACACATATGCAGACAATAGAGAGGTGGGCAAATAACATCCTGCCTATGCAGAAGGTTCTTTCTCCAAAAATAAAACTACATTCAGGAGACAAGGGTGGTTTTGCTTTCTTCCTTCGTCTCAGAGGTCTAGGGAGAAGGGCTCTCATTTGCATCCCATGAAATAAAAAGTGCTGTAATCTTTTTTGTTCCACCTAAAATCCCGCCTTGAATATGCAGGAGCTGGCAGACATACAATTCATTAGTCTGGTGAAAAGACTCCATTGAAATCAATGGGATGAGAAACGTGGGAGCCTGACATGGAAAGTCAAGAGATTTCTTGGTGCAGGTGAATATCTCATAGTTTCACAGACCACTTCTGGCAGCCCTGCCTGGGAGCCGTCTAACCGTTTGTGGAAGTGGCTGAGGATTTATTTTTGGATTTAAACAATCCATGGAGCATTTTAACAATCCATGGTGCAGGGTTGAAGGGACTAACTTTGATTCTGTGGTAACAATAGGGAACTATTGATATAGAATCAGTTATACTTCAAAAATAACTGATTGTTTTATTAGGGCCATCCACCAGTGAGGGCATGTCTTTGTTTGTATGTAGCCTATTTGAATAGGATATGACGTGTTTGATATTTTCCACACAGTAGAAATCCATCTCAACTTTGATGTAAAGGCAAAGTTATACCCATGACAACATCGATGAAAGAAGATAATTTCTGACAAACTTTACATTTAATGTGATGAATTTAACTTTGCACAATGGCGTCTCTAAATGAGGCCGGAGCAGTGACTTTGATATCCTATCACATATTAAAGAGAAAATGTAGATATGATAAAAAAAGCCTGAGATTTTAGAGTATGCTTAACACACACACACACACACACACACACACACACACACACACACACACACACACACACACACACACACACACACACACACACACACACACACACACACACACACACACACACACACACGCAGAAACAAATGAACAAAACTATAGTCTGAAGCAAGCATGGCCAAATGAGCAGAATGTACCACCCTGGGTAGAGGAGGACACAGGTGGCCTTCAAATGACCCACAAGACGCTCCTCACTCACGAGACGGACACATTGGATCATGGCTCTCTGTTCACGGGCTTCATTAGCCAGGGTACTCAGGTGCCCTCGCGGGAGATTACACAACCACAAAAATCTGTCGCAATGAACGCACAAGATTACAAGCATGGGTAAAAAACGACAGGAGAACTAAACAAAACGCCACAGTGGTTTGCTCATTATGAATGGCGTGTTATTGCAACTTTATAGCCCTCACAGGGGTGACTGGGGTTGTTTGTTTTGATATATTTCCTATCACTGACAGAAAGGATTTGAGTAACCCGTAACAACGGAATACCAGGTGAGTGATTAGCCTTGGCATTATTTGCATCAGTCATGCCAAACGTTTGTTTTCAACGCTTTATTGTCATTAAGTTAAGTATCTGCTTGTCTTCTCTGTGCTAAGTGCTTGGTACATCAAAAAAACATCCCAGTTTTAACCCCAGAGGAATGCCTCTTTTAATTACAGCCATGGAGGCAATACTGCCCCAATAATGCCATATTCTAGCGTCATGTGGCTATGCAATAAATCTTTTGTACTGGATATTACCTGAGGCTAAGGGTAAGGTGATTAACTCAGACTAATTCAGCTATGGATGATATATTGTAGATCCCAGGCCAGCTATCTTGTTGATACGGCATGGCTTGTCTGCCTGCATGCATGGGATTGTGTATAAGTATATATCAAAGCCATTTGAACAAAAACTAAGTTATGTAAGAGGGAAATATTTGAATGAACAAACATATCTACAACACATTAGTAGTAGTTACATAACCAACAAAAAATTGTCATTGTAGAAAAGGTTATTTCCTTATTATATGACACAATCATATTATCTTGGGGTAAGGGTCAGGGTTAGGTCTAGACTAGACGCAAAGAGAGTTTCTATATCTGAGGGTAGGAGGATCTGCCAATCTGAGTATTTCATGCATCACACAACAAGCTGCTGTCAATAACACAACAATCCACATTAATATTGGATCACTGACTGCACCATAATGATGAGGCGGTCTGCCGACCTGTACCAGAGGTATCTGGACCTCTTTGCAGATCCTCTGCACCTCCCCTGCACCTACTCAGGAACAAAGAGTTCTCCACATGTTTTGGGTCCTTCTCTAGTAATCTGGCTATATTTAACTCCCATGAGATGCAGAGGATTGCATGGACCGATGTGATGCATGGCGATGTGCAGGTCTAATAGGTTAAATGCTGCCCCCTGTATGCAGCACAATGTTAATACCATAATGTGTAGACTAATGTGTAGATCAATATGCAACTTTGAGCTAATGCGAGTGAATTGTGTGCGCGTGTGTGCGTGTGAGAGAGTGAGTGAGTGAGTGAGTGAGTGAGTGAGTGAGTGAGTGAGTGAGTGAGTGAGTGAGTGAGTGAGTGAGTGAGTGAGTGAGTGAGTGAGTGAGAGAGAGAGAGAGAGAGAGACGCAGGATGGATGTGGGTGGACAGCCTCTATAAATTTAGCAATGCACATTGGAATTAAACAAAATATGACTGATGGTTACTTTATCAAAATACACTGGGTGGTGTTAAAGCTCATCCCAATCTCATCATAAATTATGCCCTTGCAACGATCATTGGTTGTTGTGGCTTTTCATTGAATCCAAATGTATAAAACATTCATAGACACTGCCCAGGGACACTGTTCACAGCCCTACTTTAGTCTGTTTCTTGGTGCTAATTATGCAATAAAAGTCAAAAACAGACAAGAATATAAGTCAAACATTGTGACATTAATCTGTGTGAGCTAGTGCCCTCTGGTGGTGTTGCACTTCATTACTCTGCTTCATTCCAGAAATGACTTGATTTCTTTCGATGACCACAACAAATGTTAAATAAATTATGATTGGATAAATAATAATACGGCATCATGATTTTGAGGATTTGATGAGAAGACATTTAGATTGGTCGGTCTGGGACCCATGAAGTAGTGTTTTATCTTATTTTACTTACTGAAGTTGTGTGCAATCTTTGCGTTGAGCATAATATGCTGAACATGTGATGGCTCTATTGCACCAAACTTTCCCAAATCTTGAACAGCAAACTGTTCATACAAGCGCTCCGTGTCAAGCTCTACCTTCCGAGCGCTCCCATGCTTCCAAAATGACTTGTCAATCTGCCGAACAGAAACCACATCAATATTAGGCAGAATTCATTATTTTATAGTTTTAGTCATTGAGGACATTATGAAAAACAAAGCCAGTGGAAAAAAACGCCAAAGGGAAGTGAATCTGTGGAAAGTGAAGATGATTGTTTAGTAACTACGCGTGTTCAATCTGTTGAGTAATCAACAGAAACTATGCAAGTTTCAGTTCTATTTTCCAGGATAGTTTGGATGGAATGAGGTCTGTTTTCAGTCACCGAAAAACCACTCGCACTGAGATGAGACTCTGTTGAGACTTAGTGGTAGGTTACCACTAAAGAAGGAGAAATGATCCCCGCTTTCAAAGTACATGTTACAGATATGGCAATTTGGTAGCTGGGTATGGCTTTCAAACTGGCCACTCACTGTGAATAAACATCCAAAATCATTGAAATCATTGTTTTTTTGCACACTGATACACTGATGATAAATCCGTTCACGATTAATTACTAAACAATGACCAAATAGATGACCTGCATAATAGCTAACATTCCAACTGTCATTTGGATGTGACGTCTCCATGCATGAGCCCCATTGATGATGAAGTCATACCTTATCGGAGCCAACCTGGTCCCAGTGGAAGGCCTTGGTTCGTCGTTTAGGGGGCTGCGCCTTGGGTTTCAGCGGTAATGGTGGCGGAGGAGGGATCCGAAAACGCCTGGCTGTTACCTCTGACTGGTGGCCAGGGGGCGGAGGGGGAGCAGGGGGCAGCTGGCTGAAGGGAGAGGGGGTGGTGTCGGCGGGCAAGGGAGCATGGGTAGTGGGTGAGGGACTTGGAGGGGTAGGTGTAGGTCGAGGAGAGCTGGGTAAGGGACTAAGACTATTGGATGAGGGAGTAACAGAGCTGGGTAGGGGACTAAGACTATTGGATGAGGGAGTAGTAGAGCTGGGTAGGGGACTAAGACTATTGGATGAGGGAGTAACAGAGCTGGGTAGGGGACTAAGACTATTGGATGAGGGAGTAGTAGAGCTGGGTAGGGGACTAAGACTATTGGATGAGGGAGTAGTAGAGCTGGGTAGGGGACTAAGACTATTGGATGAGGGAGTAACAGAGCTGGGTAGGGGACTAAGACTATTGGATGAGGGAGTATCAGATGTGGGTAAGGGTGTAAAAGGGGTGGGTAAGGGGCTAGGAGAGCTGGGTAAGGGACTAGGAGGCATAGGTGCAGGTCTAAGAGGGGTAGGTAAAGGTGTACAAGGGGTAGGTAAGGGGCTAGGAGGGATAGCAGGTGAGTCTGACACAGGATCATGGAAGGTGGGGGGTGTCTCGGCGACCCCCTGCGATGCTGGGTGAGGGTTGAGGTCCGTGGGTACGGTCTCCGTCTCAGGAGCTGCAGGCATCGAGATGCTGCTCGGTGTAGTGGTGGGTTTGGTGTGTTCGGCCGGCGAATCGTCCCCATACCCACTCTTCACGACGGCTGCTGGAAGACCGCCGCCACCTCCACCACCACCACTGCCTACGCCAGCTGTGTCCTCATCGCTAAGATCTGCAGCCTCATAGTCCGCTGGAGGGTAGCCGTGGTCCGCATCTCCCGCCTCTTGACGACAGCGCTCGCTGCCAGACTCCGAGAGACCCGTGGCCACTTGGGGGCGTCCCTGAGTCAGGGAGTCTGGAGTGTAAAACAACTGGGACTTCCTCCTCCAGTCCTTACAGAGCCTGCCCACGGCCTGGACCCAGGCGTCCCTTGACTGCACGATGGACATGGGACCCATGGTCATGGCTGTGATGGGCACACGGAATCTGCAACAGCATGTGGGGATGCGGTCGTGAGCATATGCTTCCTTGAAGCTCGGACTATAAACATTTCAAATTCCATCATGCATGCTGTACATCTTCCTTCTTCGTGATGAATGAAATATAAATAACAAGAAGCCTATTTTGATAAGCTGCCGCTGTAGCTGTGTAGTGCCTTGACTCGTCGTTACAGAGAAGTAAGATGTACTGCATGCACGAATACAATGTGGAAATGCTCTGAAGTTTTATATTCCCCGCTTCACAGAAGGGGAACGCTTGTGCCTCGTCCACTTCCTTGCAGCTAATGCACAGCTGCATAATCGCCAAATTTCTATGTACAACAGTGATATTGTTGTCAAACAGACATATTTTTATGTTGGGACCAAGACAACAGGCCATATTCCTTTAAAGGACAGACCGACCCCAGCACCAGCGTGGAGCTTGGCAGAAAGAGGACGAGAAAGTTCAAATTCCAAAATATGAACACATTTGGATATTGACTCCATCACAGCCTGCCAGTTAACAGTATTAGCTGTGAGACCCTGAAATGTAAACAACAAGATTATGACTATTATGAAGACTGGCTCTGTGCGGGCTACTCACTGATACTCATTCTTGTGTGTGATAAGTGTGAAAGTGTCAAGGCTGTGGCTGCGCTCCACGCGTGTGTCTCCGTCCGACAGGTGGAGGACCTTGGAGTTGTTGAAGGTGGGGGTGGACTCTCCTTGGGGCAGCACTGCAGGACGTCCCGCGGGCAGCAGGATGAGCTGACCCGGGTGGAGCTGGGCTTCATACCTGGCGGGGGGGGGGGGGTATACTATGGTGTCATAATGCAACTTTGTGATTGGTTCCTCCCTAAAGTATAGGCATGCAAGGGACTTGATACCATGCTTTATATCCGGCTGCATTTGAGATAGCATAATCACACTCTTTCGGTGGCTATTTAACCATGTTGTGCTCCTTTTGAGGAAAACGTCAAACAACCTTTAGAGTGTAGGCCTATTTTACAGAAGTGAAAGTATCCATTTCCAAATAATCGTTGTGCAAAATGACACAAAAGAGAATTTGCCATTCATCATTTAAAGACCTCAAGTTGCACTGAAAAATGAAGAAATCACAATGCAAGACTATTGAATCACCCGCTGGACCAAAGGATATGGTTGTCTTTTCTTCTAGTCGAGAGGTCTAGCAGGTTTTATTGCTGGTGGAAGGTCTGAGTGCACGGGTTTGAGTCCCGTGGTGGAGAACTGGAGGCATCCCAAAGAAATTTGCTCGCATCAGTTCAAGCCGTCCTGATTTCAGTTAAATTAGCACGTTGTATGCTCTATGTGAGGGCAGCAGAAACATTACTATTGGAAGAACATTTAAGCCTGCGAATGTGGAAATAAGGAAACACGTTGGAAAAGTAGATTTTTACTTCTCATTCTTGCATGGTACTCATCCGTGACATATGTATGACGTTGTAAGGCCTATACCTCTTGAGTATTATTTACCTGATTATTTCAGTTCCCATGATGTCTGAAAAAAAATCTTTACAAGATTGGTTATGAAACAGCCATAGCTTTCAAAGCATTTCAAGTCATTTGTACCTTGTAAATGGGCTCAACAAATGATGCAAACCTAACCCAGTTGCATGCTTTTTCTATCTTCAGCATGATGCACTCAGGTTTCCGTTCAGTTTGCGTTTGTAGTCCCTGTAGTATTGACTAATCACGTTTGAGCAGGCTTTGGGTCCATGAGTTCAAAGATGTTTGCTCTCTGTAATCTTGAAACTCAGACTATCGTCTGAATTTATCTGTTTATAAAAAGATATAGTTTATTTATTATTTTTCTTTCCTTTTTTTTTATTATTTCTTTTACTTTTTATTATCAGGACCTGAAACACAGACACAATTCAATTACCCTTTGGCCCCAGAGGTAAATCTTCGTCAGACGATAGCCGATGGTTTACGAGATTGGGTGTATGTTATTGAGATTGCTGTGTGTGGCCTATACATTCTCACACATTCACATGCATTTAATTCCTAACTTAAAAGGGGAGTGAAAAGGCACTGAGCCAGAGGTATTGCCAAGGTTTTAGAGTATCCATACTTCACCCATTTGAATGATGCCAGGCCTCCCCTGTGAAGGAGCAGGACCCCCTCCAGAATGCATTGGGAGGGTGTCGGAGACTGTGGGTGGGCTTCTGACATCACCTCCACGGGGGGACAGTAGATGTTTCCATAGATAATCTGATTCACAAGCTGCATCATCTACAACACAAAGAGAATGGCCGGAGGGAACGCCAAGAGGGGGTGTTATTCATGGAACCGGCTGATGATGAAAAAGTGAGGTTGAGTCGAGTTTCAACCAAAACTAAAATAACCTGTTTATGTCTCGGAGCACACACCCTGCCATACCGTAGGGCATGGGTTTCCAGCAAATGGGGTGGCATACCGGTTGCCTTCAGGCAAGGATGTGTGCTGAGAATTTTCTAGTGGGATTCAATAAATATTTCCTGATAGAGGTAACAGTGATGCTAGTCAGCGATTGAACAATAACATGTTTTTTCATCTATCAATCATTGTCGATTCATTATTCCACGGACGTTAAGGTTGGAGATCACGTTGCCTTGCTTCGTTTTAAAACATTTATTTGACAATTAATGATCATTAAGTACCTGTAGTGTATCCACCACCTACCACCTTTTATAAGCAATGTGCTTTCTGTTAAGTAACGTGAAAATGTCTACTGACGTCATGCTAGTAATAATATGTGTGAGATTTGTTTTATGATCCTTCCTTACGACTTCAAGTTGGTGTGCCATTTCAATTCTGGTTGGTAAGGTTGGTAAGGGTCGGACCCAACTTTGAGGTTGATTGCCGGCTGATCACTGGCTGATCCTCTGGCCAATCGCTTGCTGATCACTGGCTGATTGCTGGCTCATTCCCGGCCGATCGCTAGCTAACGCCATGTTTTTAAAGATCCCATGGCATGCTACTTTATGAATGCTTTTATATAGCTGTTAGTGGGCCCCTAATACAGTACTTGAAGACGTTCAAGAAATTCAGCCTTGGTGCAGAATAACAGCCACGACGAGCCAGTCCCATAATGAGCTTCCCACCACCGCCCCACGGCGCTGGTGCCTCGGCAAACCTCATAAAGGGAAATGTTCATGCCATGGGACCTTTAATGAAAATTTGTAATAAACAAATGGAAAATGTAGTTGTTGTTTTTTTTTTTTTTATAAATAATCAAAATTTAAATAGAGGTTGGAACAGACAGCCTAATGACTCAAGGCCACAAGCATACTACTCCTCCTAAATACTTCCTAAGTACACCGGCTTGAAAAAAGGTCTCGGGACCATCTGCCTTCGGCGAATATTCCTGACAGCCAACCAGCCGAGCAGCCCCGTACACGTTTCAGAGGGTTTGCAATGACCTGGGGGTCAGTGACCGGAAGCTCACCTTGTGCTTGTCCTCCAGTGACGTGGCCTCCAGCTCGTAGTCATGGTGATCTCGGAAAGAGATGGAGAACCTGGAGCCCGCGCCGTCATCGCAGTTCTTCACCCGCGAGAAGGGGAGCTGCCGGTTGACGATGCCTTTCTCTATGCTGCACACCATCTGGGTCTTGAAGTCAATCTGCAATATGTTTACGTGACAGAAGTATGGGAGCAACATGCGTTATTGGGATGTGTTCTGTGAGAACTATGGGGAAGACATTGACGGCCTAACAGAATGCATTACCCATTACATAAATTTCTGTTATGATGACATCATGCCATCCAGGGTTATTTGTTGCTTCCCTAACAACAAACCATGGATAACCAGCAGCCTGAAGGCCTTACTAAATGAGAAGAAAAAGGCTTTCAGGGAGGGCGACAGGAATAAAATCAAAGAACTTCAAAAGGAACTGAAGGTGAGGATTAAGGAGGGGAAAGAAGCATATCGGCTGAAACTGGAACAACAGTTGCTGCAGGATGGAGTGAAGCAGGTATGGGCTGGAATGCGAAAGATCACGGGCATGAAGCAGAAGGGCAGTACACTGCCGCCCCTACCTGGTCTGCTGACCAATGCTGCTTCCTCACCACCCCCCCTCCCTCTCTCCAACACTCCTGAGATGTCACCTGTCGGGAGTCCCCTCTTCTCACCTCCTACTCCACCAGCAACCCCACCTATGACTCTCCATACTGCCCAGGTTATGATTCTGCTGTACAGGCTGAAGCCAGGAAAAGCAGTGGGGCCCGATGATATCAGCCCAAGGCTACTGAAGACTTGCTCTTCAGAGTTGTGTGGTATTCTTACACACCTGTTCAACCTGAGCTTGCGCCTACCGAAGCTCCCAAGGCTGTGGAAAACATCTTGCCTGGTACCTGTCCCAAAGAAGACCCATCCCACACACCACAATGACTACAGACCAGTAGCGCTCACTTCACATATCATGAAGACATTTGAGAGACTTGGGACCCTTTACAGTTTGCTTATCAGCCTAACATCAGTGTCGATGATGCCCTCATTTACATGCTGCAGAGGGCATACACACATCTGGACACCCCTGATGCATCTGTAAGGATAACATTGTTTGACTTCTCATCTGCCTTTAATACCATCCAGCCACGTCTGCTAGGGGAGAAGATGGAGATGATGAAGGTGGATCCATTACTGGTACTGTGGTGTTTGGACTACCTTTATCTCAGACCACAGTATGTGCGCCTACAGAACAATATTTCATGCACCATCCTCAGCAGCACAGGGGCTCCACAAGGAACTGTGCTGGCTCCATTCCTGTTCACCATCTACACAGCGGATTACAAACACAACACTAACAGCTGCTTCTTGCAAAAATATTCAGACGACACAGCTGTTGTTGGCCTCATTAAAGGGGGGAAATGAGGAGGAGTGCAGGAGTACAATCATCTCCATCTCAACACCACAAAGACAAAGGAGATAGTTGGATCACAGGAGGGGGAGGAGGAGGACTCAACCAACACCAATCAGCATCAGGGGCACTGTGGGGGAGATGGTCGCCAACCACAGGTACCTTGGTGTGCAGCTTGACAGTGAGCTGGACTGGGAAAGTCATATGGAAGCGGTGTACAAGAAGGGACAAAGTCGACTCTTTTTCTTGAGGAGACTAAGGTCATTTAACATCTGCCAACCCCTACTGTGCACTTGTCTACCACTCAGTGGTGGCCAGTGCTCTGTTTTTCGCTGTGGCATGTTGGGGAGAAGGCGCCCGCACAGCGGACAAAAACAGACTGGACAAGCTGATCAGGAAGGCCAGCTCAGTGGTCGGGGATGAGCAGCTAAAGGTCCAGCAGAGGCCAGCAGAGGCCAGAATCCTAAACAAACTGGCCTCAATAATGACTAACCCCACTCACCCACTCCACGCCCTGAAGGTGATCAAGAACAGCACCTTCAGTCAGAGACTAATTGCACCAATGTGCAAAACGGAGCGGTACAGGAAGTCCTGTATACCAGCTGCCATACGGTTTTATAATGCACAAAAATAACTTTGCACTTTGTAGTGTTTATTATTGTATTTATTGTTTAAGTATTTAAGTATTTTAGCTATATGAGGGAATGTGTGTTTGTTATGTCTGTCCATACGCTGTTGTGACACTGTAATTTCCTGTAAAGGATTATTAAAGGATCTCTCTATCCATCTATCTATCTATTATTTACCTGTATTTTTCTTTGGATGGATCATCCAATGAATGATTAAATGTGAATTACTATTGTTATTGATGTTGCTGTTGTGGTTATTTATTTTGTTGTTATTTTTGTTTATTTTATTTGTTCCTAGAGTACTGACTTAACTTTGTTTCTTCTCGATTTTATTTTTGCTCTTCATTGCTCTGCGCAAGGTTTGCACAGAGTTTATCAAACATTTGATAAAATAATCTTCAATATTAGCTTATTATGGTTAACCAATACAATACACGTATCCAGAGAAAGTCTTCCACTTCGTCTGTCAACCAGCGACTTCACTCAGTGAATGGTTTAATATTTATACAGTGAAATGCTCACCTGGAGGACTCGCTTCTGCCATCTGTAACGACCATGTTTGTGAACGCTGAAGTTGTATTGTGACTGTGGCTTCACCTGTAGCACCCAAAGAAAAGCAACTGTCACGCTAATTACTGTAGGTTCAACCCAACACGTAATAAAGTCAGTAATTAAGTCATTCAACAGTAATAAAAGACCCAGTGAACCCCAAACACATATTCTATTAATTCACCAGTGTTCTCATTCCACCTTAAACAATGGGTTCACTCTTTAAATAATTTCACTTTGAAAGATATTAGAGTTGATACATCTATAACAGTGTTTATTTAGAAGTGCTCTCTCTGGGAGGGCGAGCATTTCTACAACAATTACAACATCAATTCCAGGAATCTCAGAACAGGGATCTAACAGGAAGAGCAACATATTTCATGCGAGGTATACCTTCAAAGGAACAAAAGACTACATCTCCAGAAAAAATATGTAAAGTCTCATCCACACAGAAATATAAATACATGCTAATAAAAACAGTCCAACAGGCTTTTCTTGAAGAGTTGTGATATGCATGTTGTCTTATTCTCCTACCTCCTCAGCCTCGTCCATATGCTGGAGCAACTGCTTCCTCTCTCTCTCGGCCTGGTGCAGAGCGTCTTCGATGGACAGCTCACCATTCTTCACCTTGTTCATGATGCTCAACTGCATCTCGTTGCTCAGCTAGCAAAAGATTAAATATGAATTCCGAAGACTGAGTCCAAAAAAATATCAGAATTTCGCATCACTAATCTAAAACTATGAAATAACTACCCACAGATTTCCACATACCAGATATAAATCTGGCATTGTGAAATTAAAGCCCAAAAAAAAAAAAAAAAATGAATATACTATTACTTTTTTTTTTAATTTAAATATTGATTTACTTATGTATGTATTTGTCAATGTGTTTATTGGTTGTTTGTATTTGTTTGGTCATTTGTTCATTAAAAAGATAATGTAGGCTACTGCTTTCCCACACATCAGGTTCTGCATCTACAAGGCAGGAAAAGGGCAATAAAATGTATAAAATTGTTGCTATTTTCTGTGAACTTCGTATATTCATAAACATGCTGTGGTTTCTGTGTTTAATGACAGTGAACGAGGAAGTCACAAGAAGAAGTCAAAAGAAGAAGTGTCCTAGAGATTAACTCTCGTGTAGCGACTAGCGAGTGGATAGGATATTATATTGTCACATGGTGGTCTAGCTACAATTATTTTTATTTAGCATGCTAAAACGTGATTGTTAGCAGACACTTTTTTTTGCCATTTAACGCATGGATTGTAGACACGCTAAGTAGGTATGCCGTGTATCATTTTAAGCTCTGTATTATACCTGTGGCAGCTCTTCGGTGACTATGTCCATCCTGAGGGGATATTCCCTTTTCTTGAGTCCTAATCCTTGCATCATGGAATATGAAAACAAAAATTTAATCAATAAAACGTCTTTCAAATAACTCGGCTACCTGAACTTTTCGGAGGGATTAGTCAAGTTGACTGAGCCTGCTTGAATAGCCTTCCCCTTCCCAAATTCCAGGTCTGCATGGTCTGAGATTTCACTTCTACAATAGAGTTTTACATTTCTCCCTTTCCACGCCCACAAACAAGACGAGGCTTGGTCCAGGGGGGAATCTTTCATGAAATCTCAGCAACCATGTATGACATGCAGAGACTTGTCGCTTGCATTATTTTGGGCGCAACAGCATATGAACACTGCTGTTGTCAATCTGGGGATTCCCTCACGTGTTGGCAGTTATATTGAAATGAATATGAAACTATTTTTTAGCCGCGTGGGTTAGAATGGCTGGGCTTCTTGCAACCAGATCTGAACATACTGTAATTACCTCGCCGGTGACATAAAGATGTCCAGTCATGAGTACTTGAAGGAACTTTAATGTTACAAACCAGGTCACTGAAACCCGTAACCAACGGCAAAAATCCACACTAACAACAACCGGTTACCCTGGGAATCCCCAACCCGAGCCCTGTACCACGAAGCTCGCTTAGAGGGTTAGCGAGGTATGTTGAGCTCCAAGTCTGGGTTAGTTGTACCACGAAAGTCGATCTCTTTTAGCGTCGCTGTATCACCATGGTGACTTATGCTCGCAACCAAACCTGGTCGGGAGCAGTTTTTCGGCTTAGTCTAGCCGGAGATCGGCTACTTAAATCGGCGTGCGCAGCTTCCTAGCCCCTCCTCTGACAATGGCGTCACCATTTGTGGGTGTTCCCGTGGACCCCGGCGCACTTCTCGTACAGGCGTCTCTCCGGAGACAGAGGGTTTTACGGGACAGAACCGATCCCTTGGCATTGTCTGACGATATTCAGATTTCAGACTTTATTGTCATTGTGCAAACAACGAAATTGGGGTTCTTCATGAGAGATACAGATTCTCATCAGAGGGTGTTCGTTATTTGATCGTCCTTTTGGACCTTATGTAGACAATGATTACTGTTGCGCATTGTGTCTCCGTGACAGTGTGCTAGAGTGGAGGTAGCGCGTCAGTCTTGAATTTCTGCGTGGGGGGGTCGACTCCGAAGTGATGCAAATTTATGTGAAGCTTAAAAAGTCCTAATTCTCATGCATATGGAATACTTATTCACTAAAGCTTATGGAATTATATTTTTGTGCTTATTTCGAACTTGAACCCATATTTTCAAGGCCGTGCTGGCACCACATCTATGGGGGTAAAATGCATGATGATAGACCGGCGAAATTGAACCCCGGTCGTTGGCGTTCGGGTCTTATACCAATCCATTACGCTAGAGCCGCTACCTCTCGGCAGTCGAAAACATGCCATACATTTCTTAAATTGGGTGTATTTAAAGTGAATTCCCTAAATGATAGAATAAGGCAGGATGGACGTTGCTTATGCATTTTTAAATCATCATCATTCTATTTGGATTAATGGCGAACAATTCTGCATTTGGCATAGTTATTTTACAGACAATATGCAGAATATTTTCACTTCTACGCATATAGACTGCTTGATTAATAGTAAAGGTGAGAAAAATGACGCAAAAAACGCCCCTTTCACGTGAACGCGCACTGAACCTAAAGCGGAAAACCTGGTTCAACTAATTGAATCTAAAGTGAGCTTCGTGGTACCATTTAACTCTGATTGCGAGTTGCGGCTCTGTCGAGCCAGGTTTTCCCAAGAAAGCCTGGGTATGTTCAGCGAGCTTCGTGGTATAGGGCACTGGGTCCAGTTGCACCAGCAGAACGTAAGGTCCCACTTAGGCCACGTTGAACGTAAATCACCCAAACGTTCGACTTTACACTCTACTAAAAAAATAGCAGTTGCACCAAGCAGATAGTTTTAACGTAACACTAAGTTATAACTTATCTTTTACACCTCCCCTCTAGCTGGTGTAAGTTCCATACTAACGATAAAACCGTTAAAAGAAAAAAACGTAAAAAGATTTCAACACTAACGCAGGGTAAAGATGGCTATTCGTTTTGAGCAATGGGAAGAGGAGTTTCAACGCGGTTTGCGCCGGGAACGGATTGTCCGTGACCGTATCGATCCATTTCTTTATTATGATGATGTTGAATTATATGCGCGATTTCGGTTTTGCCGGGCGGAATATTATATTTATTTATTTATTATAAAATCCGCCATCAAATAGCTTAACCTCACGCCTATACCGTCCAAGCAAATTTTAGAGAATAAATTACTTAAACTGTTTTGTTTGCCCTCTGATTTGGGTGCTAACGCGTCTTCACTCCGGTAAGGTGGAAACTTGCCCGTATTTCCTGTTTACATTGTTATCTGTCAATGATTGGCTTGAAATTATCTAAACGTCATTAAAAGCGACACTAGTACACTTTATGCACTACTAGTAACGTTACAACTTAAGTTATGGTGGTGCAACCAAAATTTAGAACACCTTTAGTTTGACACTAGCTCCGTCGAGCGTAGGGTTAAGGCAGACTTTACACCCGAACTTATGATCGGCTTTACGTTCTGCTGGTGCAACCGACTGCTGGTCCCTTCAACTTGCAAGCCCCCACCCTCCTGTTCTCCCAAGGCCCTCCCCCAGCTGACCTGATGATTCGCCCCCCACACTGATTGACAAGAAGAACATTCCAATGTATGCACATAGAACAACTGGCATAACGGACAACGAAATACAATGCAACACATATTACACAAACTCTTAAATACCTTACTCTGAGATAATAATTGAATCCATTTTGGTGCAACCCATCCTGAATGTGTTAAGTCATTTTACACAGTAGCCTATAACAGGAAATGCTCAAAGGTAAATCAACGTTATTTAACACTGACTGCAGCTTTTTATAGGGAAAGAAGCAACGATGATGGACCGTACTAAACGCCCTATCCATTGTATGGGTCTGTAAAATGCTAACATTTAAAAACCAGATGGGGGGAGATCTTAAGTTTTATTTATGTTTTTGTCATGCCTGTCTACCTTCAAACACGTGCATGTTGCAGAAAATATGCAACAGCGCCCCCTGGGGTCACCCTTTTCGGTGCTTCGCAGTCCAGAATCAGGGGAACTACAACTTCGCTCTGCTCCGCCCCTATGGCGCTATCCAGTTTTCTTACTTTCTTTTTCAGGATTCATGATGACTTCGAGTAACAACCAGAACCCGTATTTCTACACTGCACCATTCTGACAATCAGCACTCGACATGTCCTGGGTGAACTACATTTTGTTTTTCACGGTGAGTAGCCGTAATTCACTCGACCACACAATATTTCCTTCATGGTTTTCACTTCAGTCCTGGTCATTTGAGATAGCAGGCTAGCAGCTGTCCTATTTTAGAAACAGCATAATCTTTTAACAGGGTTTTTTTAAAGCAATTTTTTTATGTAATGTAACCGTATGTAGTGAATTCAGTTGTGATATAAGCTAAAGCACAATTGCATTGCTTTAAACTTGTGTCTAGTAACAACGATTCCCTAATATGAGGCGAGCCTGCAATTTTACTTTCAGTTTCGTTTTCCCACAGATTAGTAGTACTAGTTGGAAGTGTTGTTCAGAAGCCACATAGCTACATTTACGTGGTTCTGGCATGAATACGTTTGACAATTTTATGCATCACATTGTTATCCTGCGTTGTAAGGCCATGCACATGTCAATGAATGCACTGCAACGTTGCCACATCCTCCTCTAGGGGAATTCTGTGTATCTCGCCAATCTGAGTGACGTTATGACCAAGCATTTGTTTACAGGCTGGTGCAGCACTCGCTTGCGATCCACAGACCCAATACCATAGAGAAGATGGCCAGTGTTGCACAAAATGTCCTCCAGGTAGGCTGCAGAACATGTTTAGGCTACTCTTTTGTGTGTCTCTTTCTTCCTCTCTCTCTCTCTCTCTCTCTCTCTCTCTCTCTCTATGTCTCTCTCTCTCTCTCTCACACACACACACACACACACACACACACACACACACACACACACACACACACACACACACACACACACACACACACACACACACACACACACACACACACACACACACACACTTCCATCTCTATAAGGTCTTGCAGACTTTTTAGTGAATTGCCAGGAACCTTAACCCTATAGCCCATCTTTGTACAATAGGAACCAGGATGTCGGACAAGACAAATTGCGTGGATCCCCTGTGCAAGCCATGTGATGTGGATGAGTATCGGATGGGCCGGACTGTGGAAAAGAAGTGTGACCTTCAACCGTACTGTGACCCCAGTAAGTCTGCATCATACTCCACTCCATTTGAAATGCACCGGGGTTAATAGCTTCTACACATAGCATCATCACCTGTCCGTTGCAATCTTTCCTCCTCACAGATAAAAACATGGTCCACGATGGACCTGTTACAAAGGAGAAGCTAAGCGTGTGCAGGTGTCGTGACGGGTTTCACTGCCCCACCGAAGCGTGCATTACCTGTGTGGCACACTCCCTCTGTGCAGCCGGACAGAGGGTCAAAGACAAAGGTATAATGAGCTGCAGTGGGTTAGGGTTAGGGTTAGGGTTAGGTGTGTTTTCTGTGATCTATTTTGATTTGGTGGTGACTTTTTCGCAGGGAACCATTCTCTTGACACAGTGTGTCAAGATTGTCCGCCCAACACATTTTCTTCTGGGGAGCCTGCAGACAGTGACTGCCATGATTGGACTGTGTAAGTAATTCGCCAAACCAATGGGGAGTGTGAGGAAGTCTTTAATAACTTTAGAATGGTACCTTAACTGTAATGCTGTAACTGTAGTACATTAGCTGTAGCCCTTTTACTGTAGCTCCTGTAACTAGTACTGTAGCTGTAGATCTTTAATGTGTATATATATATATATATATATATTTATATTTATATTTATATATATATTTAAATCAGCTAGTTTGTCTCTTTGTGCCTATAATTCCCAAAGATTCTAACAAAATAAGGGATTTTTAAAGGAATTGTTTTTGTTGAAACTCAATATGTAATGCTTCAACATTTCAACAGATGTGAACCTGGACCCGGAAACATAGATGGTACAACCACATCTGACGCAATCTGTGGTGAGTACTGTATAGATGTTCGTCTTTTTTCTTTAGCACTTGCAATGCCATCTAGCTTTTTGTGGCTCAGTAGTAGTAGGAGAGGCGTAATTGCTCTTCAGTAATCTAAAGTGTCTTCCAGTGTGGTTTCTGCAGGCGTGACGGGGTTCCCCTAAGGTGTTCACACCCCTCCCAAACTGTTCACACCTTCAACAGCCTTTAGTCATATTTTGAGTATTTCAACATGCCAAATTGAAGCGAGTACATACAGACACAGATATATTTCAGTTAACAGTAAACCAATGACAACAATGACATTAATGCATCTCCTGGTGACCTTTACACAGGGGAATATTTTGTTCTAATTTAAAATATTAAACAGTGGCTGAAAAGTAATCTAAGTGCCCCCAAAGACATTTATGTCTATGATCTTTCATATATGATTTAATTCCAAATGGTTTGTACATGTGAGGGATATGATACTTATGTATTTGTTCTCTTGCCAGAGTCAACACATCGTCACCACGTCTTTTTGATAATCCCAATCCTCATATTCCTTGCCCTGTTTGCATTCACATACTGGAAACTAAGAGGTAAATAATAATAATCTTAGTTTGAAGTGCTGGATTCCTAAATTAGTATGGCTTGACTAATGTCTTCTCAAACTTGTGTTTTTTCTGTTGTGTGCCAGGTAATGAAGATAAAAAGGTAAAGAAGATGTCCTTTATGTTGCCTTACAACTCTACTATTGGATCTGCAAATTATTTTAGCAGTAAAATTGACACCAACTCACCATAGATTAAAGTATTCAGAACATGTTTTCCTCAGCAGAGTTTTGAAGAACTCGGCACTACAGACGCACCCGTGCCCATTCATGGACCAGAAGTAGCCATAACGTTACCAGAAGAGAACGACTACCCGCTGGTCCGTCCTCAGCCACCTATGGGCACCAACGGCAGCCCCCCAGTGACTGACAACGGGAGAGTCGTAGCACAGGAAAGGGGGAAAGGTTCCGTCGTCCCACAACAAGAATCCCATGATCCCTTGTTGCTTATCAATCCTTTTGACGAACTTCAACCATGTTATTTAAGTAAAGCTGCTTTAACATGAACTATCTTCTTCCAACATGGTATAGAGAGTATTGTGTCACTGTGTGGATTGAGTATTGTGTCACTAATTGGTAGGCTTTAAATGTACTGCCTTATGCACTTACATTAGTCTGTGATAGATATTGTAAATATATAACATGTCATAGACTGACTTTGTTAAGTGTTAGATAGATTTTGTACATACTTTTTTGTTTGTTTGTCATTACGTTCTTGCGATTGTTAATATGTTCTGAACAGGAGGAAATGCGACCATGTCATGACTATGTATTTCCTTAAGGGGGTACTAGTGATCTGCTAAAGGGTTTTGGAAGTACCCTTGAGCGTGAGGGTATCTCTACTTGATTCACTTGGGTAGCCTTTTAGCAACTCGCTGGATCTTGCTGCATAATAGCAATGCAATATGTTAAAGGTTATAGTTGGTTAATGAGAACCATATGTTCTCAGGTTTGTTCTAATGTGATTTGTTATTAATTTAATTAAATAATGATTACAAGGTGAAAAATGCTCGATTTAGACAGTGGTGTGTGTATGTGTGTAGATTGGGCCAAGCAGAACAAGAAAATCGGATTGATTGTTAATGGAAGTTTAGACCATGGCGGAGGGTTTAACGATGAAATAGGCTCTTGTGAGAATGGTAGGAATATCCTATTCCCAATTTTCTTATTAGAAATGTCTGTATAATATTTGCTTTACTGTGTTTGATTTTACTAACAACTTCGTCTGATTATAAGCAGCCACGCCGAGTCAGTATAGGATGTAGCCTAAATGTAGGCTATATCTGATATCTTGTGTCTGATCTGATCGATATAAAAAAATCCACGGTGTACACATAAAGTTAATAAAATGGAAAACCAAAGCGATTTGTTACAGAATTTGATTTTAAACTAACGTAATATCTTGTTTGATAATATCATCGCAGTTGGTAGGTTTGGCAATATGTGTAATAAAAAATTGGTGGATCATTCGCCGTAGCCTATATTCTAAATGATTTATAAACACTTTAATAAATAATTTTAACTAATAAATAAGAAATGTAACTAGGCCGATAGGACACATACGGAACAGGACAATTATGTTTTGTTAACTTTTTATTAAAGCAAAAATAATTCTTCATTATAAGACATTGGAGATATAATTTACAGATTGGCATTTGAAAAAATACAACTACATATCAACATGGGATGGTTCCTCTTTGGTCCCCAAAAACACTGAAGGGAAAAACAAAAGTTTCCCAACAGTGAAGTGTAAAACTTTAAAGTGCATCAATGCGGGGGAAAGTCTCTGAATTGGGTTTCAACTATGGGTTACAATCTCCCAGGATTGGAATACATAAGCGGGATGTAAAACCCGTTCCTCGCGGCCCAGTCCGCCCAGAGGAGGCCCACATCTGCCCCATGGAACCGGTGCGTGGTGTCCACAGCCTTCTTCACTGTTTCACAAGTGGCCGTTTCTGCCAGGGACCAGATCTTAGGTTTTTGGCAGGCGATAATGTCTTCCCTCTCCAAAGGAGCGGATGTCTGCTCCGTATCACTATCACCTTTGTGCACAAGTGCGACTTCGTTGTCTTTACGCGTCGTGTCGACTTTCTGTTGAACATCTGAATTATCGTGCAGAGAGCTGGAACTGCAGTACACGTGTCCGGCTTCCTCGTTCGCGTCCTCGTCCACAGATCGGACGCCCCTCTCCTCCTGGTCCTCCAGACGACATGTCCGTAGAGGACCCTCGTCTCCATCACTATCTCCATCGTGCTCTTCGTCCTCCTCCTCCTCCTCCTCGTCTGATTTTCCTTTAGAGGCCCAACTCACTCGGTTCTCCTTCTTCAGCCTTCGTCTCGCGTTGGCAAACCACGTGGACACCTGCGTGAGGCTCATCTTGGTGATGATTGCCAGCATGATCTTCTCGCCCTTGGTGGGGTAGGGGTTCTTCAGGTGCTCGTTGAGCCAGGCCTTCAGCGCGCTGGTGCTCTCCCGGGTAGCCACCTTGGCGATCCTGCTGGGGTCCTCGGTGGGCCCCGGTCGGTAGGGGGAGTAGAATGGCCCCCCTCGGGCTAGGAGTGCGTGGTGATACGGGGAAGCTGCCTTCAGATCGAACGCAGCGTTCTGAGGGAAGAAGGAAGGACGATAGGTTAGGACCAGAAGGTTTACACCTTACGCGTATGCGTAATTGCGCACGTTGACGGAAATCCGACAAACTGACATGAATGGGAGGGGAAACCCCACTTTCCTGCACTTTTCCATTTTTAATAATAAATAATAAGATGTGGCCTATACTGTGTTTTTTTTTAACTTACCATGTGAGCAATGTGTCTATGGTGAGGGTAGGGAATGAAGTTGTATCCTTGTAGTCCCGAATACGCGAGTGGAATCCTGGCCGACATCGCTCCCAGCGAGTGGGGTGATGACTGTAAGCCTGACGGGCATCCCAAGAACGGTATCTGGTATCCAGTTGACATGTTAATGTTTCTTTCCAAAATATTGACAAATCCAGGTTGGGCGGGCATGTTTGCGTCCCAGCGTCTCGTGTGAGTGCCAATGTAACTTCCCAGGCCGTTTATATACACATGGCGGTATGTGTTGGGGGCGGGACCAGTCCAAGGGACTCAGAGATGCGCTCAACACAGAGAGTCAGCTTTCACTAAAAGCAAATCCCATCAAAGACTCTGTCCGTTGTTCCTTTTAACGTTTGCCCTAAGATGCGAAATGTTTTTTTATTATTCACACTTCTCCTACAATTTATAACTCCTGTTTAAGGAACGTTTTTTGTGGTTGTGTCGTTAAACCTTATTAGATAGACCTCTAAAAACCCATTTTAACTTTCTTTTCATCTACGTTTCTGTAAATTGAGAAGTGTTGATGATTTTTGGCTCCCTGCTAGATAGTCAATTCATGAATAGGCCTGTTGATTTAGATGTCTGACACTTACTGATTTAGCGGCTATAACATTACCTAAATATAGTTAACAACATCATGTCAATCTCTGATGTCTGTGGCTCAGTATCTGACACTTCGGCCATAGTATTGCACGCGGATCTCTGCAGTTGCATGTCAATTGAATTACCCTCCCGATTTTAGCTGCTTCAATGAAGGATAATGAACTATGCAAAGCGCCGATATATTTAATTTAGCCACATCCTTCTGCTAGATCTTTTTTATCTAAATTGATCTTTTAAGTCTAATTTCACCACAAACCGATAGGCCAATGTATTAATTTATTCATAATTTCCTCAACGACTTAACTGTCCCCCGCCTCCCATCCCGCCCAACCACGAGTGTCGAAATAAATCAAAAGCAGGCCTAAAGCAAAAAAATAAATAAAAAGTCAATGCGTATAGGCTAATTCCATGCGTTTGAATGCAAAACATGTAAAAAATGGATTTAACACATAAATGACCTGCCGCGGGCGAATACCTTTTTATTTGTCAACATATCAAGAGAACAACAACACACTCTCCTTCAAAAGGTCGGATGGTTTTGTTTTCACTCAAACATTCCGCTTGAATAGTCCTAATTAAATATAGTTAAGTGAAACAGGTGTCGACTAATGTATATGATAATGCGTATGATAATACGTATGATAATAGTGAGATAACAGATGCAAATGTGGGGAGGTCAGGAGATTGTTAAAGATAGCCGGGGAACACTGCAGTTGTCCTGCCACCAGCCCCTTTCATGTGCTCTGATAGAGCTGGTTTACAGCGCCCGGGGCACTGTTTTCTTCACTGTAAGCCTTCATTTGAGCATATCGGCCAATAGGGCAATATTTTATTCTGACTAATAAAAGTTCAGATGTGGGAGTACAATTATGCAGGGCCAATATAGCTTAGATCATATAATGTACTTTTATACTCATTTTCGATGTTCCAATTATTTGTTGTAATTTTATAACTTTATTTTACAAAAGGGTTGAACATTAAATGTACTTTTTATTTGTTATTGTACTTTCTTTCGGTCTCTCTCGTTCAATGTTACATTGGACGTTTCTTGCAAATATATATATATAAAAATATATATACATGTATTATCAAACAAATATATTTATATAATGTATTACTACATGACTTTAAATAATATTTACAAAGCAAACTTTCGAAATTAATAATTAAGAGAGAGAGAGAGAGAGAGAGAGAGAGAGAGAGAGAGAGAGCGAGAGAGAGAGAGAGAGAGAGAGAGAGAGAGAGAGAGAGAGAGAGAGAGAGAGAGAGAGAGAGAGAGAGAGAGAGAGAGAGAGAGAGAGAGAGAGAGAGAGAGAGAGAGAGAGAGAGAGAGAGAGAGAAAAAAAAACCATGCGGGGGGGGGGAGTTTGCGCAAAGTGAGAAAGATAAAACATAAAAAGGGTGAAGACGGCTTGTGGAGATGTTGGCGGGGGGGGGGGGGTTCACCGGGCCTTGAGGCTTCACTGGCGCTCCGGCGGAGGAGGAGGAAGCAGAGAGCGGCGGATTAGAGCATCAGTTCCATCTCGCCAGCGTCAACAGCTCAGGGCCCGCTCAGGGGGCCTTTGTTGTGCTTGTGGACGTGTCTTTCTCCGGGTCTTCCTCTGTGCGCGAGCACCACACACAGATCCACAATGCATGGGGAGGCCAGGCAGGTTGAGCCGTGTGTGTTTCGTGTTTGCTCTTAGGATGTCACTCGTTTACAGAGTAGAAGAACAGTGGAGCAAATGGGAAAGATGAGAAGCCTTTTTTTGTGTGTGTGTGTGTGTGTGTGTGTGTGTGTGTGTGTGTGTGTGTGTGTGTGTGTGTGTGTGTGTGTGTGTGTGTGTGTGTGTGTGTGTGTGTGTGTGGAGGGGGGGGGGGGGGGGTGCGGACTAAAGGGGAGATCTCCCACACCCACCCCACATCCCCCCGCAGTGTCTTGACGATCGGGACATGTCCGAGCACCAGTCTTATCCACGCTCCACCAACTCATCCATCATTTACATGGCACTGTCGTGCCGCTGGTCGTTAGCATCATTGACAACACGGTTATCAAATGGTATCAGTGTCGTAAAAGGGGGTGGATCGAAAGCCTCCCCCCTACCATCCCCCTGTTTGGGAGACATTCTTGGGAGGACAGGACAAGGGAGCTAATGAGTTTGTTGCTACAATGGGCTTTAGGTGTGACCTCAATTATAGGCCATCACCTACCTGCGAGCCGACAAAGGGGGCATGTCATTAGAATAGCTCCCGGCTAGGTGTGAGAGATGCAACAAAAGCACCGCAGAGAATCCACAGTCTTACAACACCTTTTACATGTTAGTTTATTTTTACTTGGCAGATACTGGTTGCTCTATTCTGGCCATTGTTTTGCAATTGTTGAGCCTTTCCTTAGATATGTATTGAATATTTAAGCCCAACCCTTTAAAAAAAAGTATTTGACCCAACAAACAACATTAAAGTGTTAAAGTAAATTCAGGAATTTGAAACTAGTGCAAGTTGAAGATTATCTAACTTTACTTTGAGCTTTTATTATCCTAATGTAGTAAAATTCATTGCAATACTTTGGTCATGATATATCGAGTAGACAATACTTTTGTTTGACCTCAAGCAGACCTTTTTTTTCATTTAATTTACAGATACTATATCTAACCATGTACCACTATACTAGCCTTGTACTTTACAGATACTATATCTACCTATATACCTATACTTTACAGATACTATATCTACCCATATCTACTCCACCTTGTACTTTATAGATACTATATCTACCTATACATAGCTAAACTTTACAGATACTATATCTACCCATATCTACTCCACCTTGTACTTTACAGATATTTGATATACCTTTATTTACCTATACTTTACGTTGTATTTTAGAGATACGTTATATACGTATACTTTTCATTACTTTACAGATACTTTATAGACCTATAATGTACCCATCAGCAAAACTAAATCCTAACATAAGCCAGTGCTTGGTAGCTCTGGTAGAAGGAGCAGCTCGGTGTGTGAAAAACGATCAATCCACCACAACTACTGTATCGTGATGAGTTATATAGTTAGGTTAGCTAAACCCTGCCCTGCCCCCCCCCCCCCCCTCCCCCCCCTAGCAGGACCTCCCATTCTCCACCTTAATGGGATTCTCCTGAGATGCAGACACGAATGGAGAAAGATGCATAGGCAGAGCGGGGAATGTTATCAAGATCCGACTAACCAACCTGTTTGCAATCTGTCCCTCCCTCCTCCTCCCCCCTTCTCCTCCTCCTCCCCCACCCCTCTCCCCTCCACCCCTTTGTCCTTTGTCACGACACTCTTATCAGGATCACTCTATCATTCTTTGAAAAGTGGTTAGCAGCAGCGCTCAAACCGCTTGCAAATGTGACCATGTCTTTGTTTACAGCTCTGCCAGCGGCCCGCCTCCCCCCCACCCCTCCCCCCCTGGGTGCATCACGATTGATTGACGGCCCACCGCTGGGTGAGTGACAGGCGGCGTTCGTTAGCCGAGTGACGAGCCGAGGCGACAGCTGGGTCTGCTGCTGCTGCTGCCATGTTGGACTCTACATACACCCCCTCCGCACACAAACACGCGCACAATGAAGAAACACAAACGGAATCTACTAATACACACACACACACACAAAATCAACACATCCACACACACACAAAACATATCAACAAACATGCCGACGGAAGCTGGGCCCTGGATGTATCACGGTATGGACTGGACAGCTGGGCCTTTGGCCAGAGGAGAATTTGACCCATTCTTTTTTTGGCCGATCTAGAGCTTCTTGCAGGAGAGATTGTTCCGCTACATCCATTCGATCTTTAAGCAGGAGAGAGGTTGAGCCTCTACATAAAGCCTCATGCAAAGCAGAGAGATTCGTCCTAGAGTTTCACGCAGGAGAGATTGTTCCTCTCGTCTTAAGCAGACCAGAGAGATGGTTCCCCCTCATACGGTGGAGCTCCATGTAGGAGAGAGATCGTTCCTCTAGATATGGCAGAGCTCCATGTAGGAGAGAGATCGTTCCTCTAGATATGGCAGAGCTTCATGTAGGAGAGATCGTTCCTCTAGATATTGCAGAGCTTCATGTAGGAGAGAGATCGTTCCTCTATGTACAGTAGAGAGATCGTTCCTCTAGATACGGTAGAGCTTCATGGAGGAGAGATCGTTCCTCTAGATACGGTAGAGCTTCATGGAGGAGAGAGATCGTTCCTCTAGATACGGTAGTGCTTCATGGAGGAGAGAGATCGTTCCTCTACATACGGTAGTGCTTCATGGAGGAGAGAGATCGTTCCTCTACATACGGTAGTGCTTCATGGAGGAGAGAGATTGTTCCTCTAGATACGGTAGTGCTTCATGGAGGAGAGAGATCGTTCCTCTACATACGGTAGTGCTTCATGGAGGAGAGAGATCGTTCCTCTACATACGGTAGAGCTTCATGGAGGAGCGAGATCGTTCCTCTTGGAGCTTCAAGCAGGTCTTCTCTCTCCTCCATGTCTCAGTATGAATTATTGAGACTGATGGCTGCATGTAAACAAAGGAAACAGTTGTTCTGATGCAGATGAGGACACAGTCCTGATGAAGATAGACATCTGTACAGCAAATTGATACCATATGGAAAGGAAATAACTTTTTTGCATTAGCAAATCGACCGAATCATTTGAATAAGAACAATTCAGCCAACGCAATTATTCCTACGTCGATTCAGTTTTTCTCAGAAAATAATCATCTGCTGTGGATTGCATCAGCCGTTACAAACCAGCAAGGGAACTTCATGCATGCATTATTTTCCCTCCATAGCCTCACAGAAGGAGCTAATGATGTTATTGGGCATCTGTGACATGACATCTACATTTTGGCCTATTTGTGAAACAATGGCTACAAGGAAGCCGGGGACATGGGCTCTGTGTTTGCAACTCAAAATAACAATGCAGAGCGGCCACTGGTGGGAGGCTGTGGTCACATGGAAATGAGCAACCAAGCGACAATGTAGCTCCTAATCTCTTCAGAGAGAGGAATCAGTTACACAGCAGTATGCACCCCTCAATGCTTTTCATTAGACCAACCACTCAACCGCCCTGGCACAGACACACACACACACATGTATGCACACACACACACACACACACACACACACACACACACACACACACACACACACACACACACACACACACACACACACACACACACACACACACACACACACCCAATGGGTAGCCACACACACTCCTCATACACATACCAGAGGTACAAGGTACCCCCCCCCCCCCCCCCCCCCCCAGCCCAACAGAAGGGGTTGAAATAAGTGGGCCAGAGGGAGGTGTGGGGCTGGGGTGAGGAGCTAGGCCTCAAAGCATAGGATTAGAGTTAATGTGCCCTCCCTGGGTTCTAATCTCTTCAGAGGGGGACTTTGTTGGAGGGCTTGAGGGCAGTCAGATAAGTATCTATTACAGAAAACTCATCTTATCCCTGATAGTCCCCCAACCTCCTCCTTCAAGATGAACCTCAAAAACACTTGCCTCTGTTCTCCTCGTCTCCTGATATCTAAGGGTAAAACACTTGTTTCTCTTCCTCTATGTCTTCTGATATCTGAGGGTAAAACACTTTTCTCTCTTCCTCTATGTCTTCTGATATCTAAGCGTAAAACACTTGTCTCTCTTCCTCTACGGTTTCTGATATCTAAGGGTAAAACACTTGTTTCTCTTCCTCTATGTCTTCTGATATCTAAGGGTAAGACAGTTGTCTCTCTTCCTCTACGGTTTCTGATATCTAAGTGTGTAACACTTGCCTCGGTTCCCTTCGGTCTTCTGATATCTAAGACCCAATAGCAAGTGCTGCCCTTTTCAACTAATCAGGTATTAAGGTCTAAAGCCGTATGGAGAGTTGCAGGGCCCATATTGACTCCATCTGTAGCCAAAACACTCAGCTGCTTGAAGTGACATCAAAGGCTTGAAAAGGAGAAAATTCAAGTAAAAGAGAAAATAAAGAAATTGACATTATTAGTTAGGACATTCAATTTTTAATCAGCATAATCAAATGATCATGAAGTCCCTCCGTATTGTGTCGATGTTGTTCCAGATGTTCACAAAAATATTATTATGGTACAGCTCCTCAGATAAACACATACAGCATGTGCTCACTATTCATTCACAAACATTCCTCTAATAATAAAAATCTGTGACATATTATCGTCCCGCGGGACACAAAACAAAATAGCTTTCCTTCAGAAAATGCAAATGATGCACTAAAGAGTGCAGCAGGGTGAAGTCAAGTCGTTTCAATACATTTTGCAACCAAGGAAACTGATACATAAATACAACAAGTGCAAAAGTCTGAAGGTATCAACATGAAATACTGGCTAAACTGATAAACCGAGCGTAACGCCTGAGACGACAACAGTCCTGTAACGTCAAGGTTCTAACATAGCTTTGGGATTACCTCTGGAATGTTCCTTTGGCTCAGAATCGGTTTGTGGGTGTGAAAGGGAGATTCAGATAAGCTTATAATGTGCTCTTTACCTGCTTGTCAGATTTGTTCACTTGGGACACAGAGGTTTCTGACACACAGGGAGAGAATCCTATCCCAGCCTAGCATATTGGAAAAAAATAAATGAAAGGTAAATGTTCAAACGTTCAACAAGAACCAGTCAGACCACAGTGACAATCTTTTAGCTAGCACGAATGTGTTGATCATCTTAAGCAAGGCACTGACTTGATCAACTTCTATTTCTTTTGAAATCCTTCAAAATGAACCATTTGCATGAGGAGTTTGCTTGCACGCATGCAACAAACTGTGTGTGTGTGTGTGTGTGTGTGTGTGTGTGTGTGTGTGTGTGTGTGTGTGTGTGTGTGTGTGTGTGTGTGTGTGTGTGTGTGTGTGTGTGTGTGTGTGTGTGTGTGTGTGTGTGTGTGTGAAACCTATTCATTTATATTTATCTTTGCATTGTAAATCAATTAAACCTCTCATTTGGCAAAAATGCAATCTAAGCAAAGCACTTCATTAGTCCCTCGTTGTTATTAACTCCTATGATGTAACACACTTAGACAAGGTGTTTTTTTGTGTGAGTTAAAGAGCAAGAGATAAAGCAAGATATAGGGATTTGGAGGGAGGGAGGGAGAGGGAGAGAGCAAGAGCGAGAGCAAGAGAGAGGGAGCGAGAAGGAGAGAGAGAGAGAGAGAAAGTCAGCAAGAGAAAGGGCACGAGAAGGAGAGAGTGAAAGAGAGACAGCAAGAGAGAGGGAGCGAGAAGGAGAGAGTGAAAGAGAGAGACAGCAAGAGAGAGGGAGCGAGAAGGAGAGAGCGAGAGAAAGTCAGCAAGAGAAAGGGCACGAGAAGGAGAGTGAAAGAGAGACAGCAAGAGAGAGGGAGCGAGAAGGAGAGAGTGAAAGAGAGAGACAGCAAGAGAGAGGGAGCGAGAAGGAGAGAGCGAGAGAAAGTCAGCAAGAGAAAGGGCACGAGAAGGAGAGTGAAAGAGACACAGCAAGAGAGAGGGAGCGAGAAGGAGAGAGTGAAAGAGAGAGACAGCAAGAGAGAGGGAGCGAGAAGGAGAGAGCGAGAGCAAGGGAGGGAGAGAGAGCCATAGATCATGAGGTAATTAACCATGCGTCTTGTATGTGAGCTGAGACGGGTGTTTGGAGGAGCTCTCTTTACTACAGTCTCTGGTGCGTTCATCGGGAGAACTTCCTGGGCCTGTAGGCGGGCAGCAGCGGCTGTGGGGGGGTGGACCGTTCCTCCTCTATGGGCGCCAGCTCCTCCGCAGAGCCCCACTTCTTCTTGGACAGGAAGAGAGACGGCAGCTTCCTGTTGCGGCCCCGCTCCCTGGCCTGGGCCGCTTGGAGCTCTAATGAGACACAGAGTATGTTGGGTGTTAAGGTTGCTGTGTAGTAATTAAAAAAAGAAGCACATACAAAAAGCTCATTACTGGCAGGTATTACGTTGGCCATTTATTCATTGATTTTTTCTGTTTTTCAAAAATATACAAAAAATTATATCTGAATTAAAAAAAAGTGCAAGGGGTTTTTTTTGCCAGAAGAAGCTTACACAGAAAACCCTTGGTAAGACTCAAACCAACAACTTTTAATCCGTAAAAACATTTGGGGTTTACGTGCCCTTCAAGGTACGGGGATTCAAACTACTATTAGCTCCAACATCCTTCACTAATTGGACTTTACTTTTCATGCTCAGAGTAATTGAATGATGGGGCATCTAAATGGAAATCAAAGCTCACGTGTTTCGCTCTCCTCTCCTGGCTCATCAGGATCCCGGTCCGTCAGGTACTGGCTGGCAAGATGGCCGCTGTAGTCCCTGAGGTTCTTCTTTGCCCCTGCAAACCGGAAAAGACCAGACGGATCATGGGGTCTGTGGGAGCGCTTTCTCCAAGCACTTTTCGTAGGTTTTGAGAAGTTTGAGATGAACCACACTCGGGTTCCTTCTCCTGCTTACCGTATGTCTGGACGAGCAGCTCAACCATGTGCTGGTGGCCGTGCAGCGCCGCTATGTGTAGAGGTGTGTATCCCTGGGAGGAATTTAGGAAAGAAGGAAGGAAGCAAGGAGAAAGCACAGCGAGTGAGTCAAACGGAAACACATTAGCCGTGTCGTATAAATTATGTATTCACTTCATGAATCAAATTATATCCAGTGTTAATTTTTTACTCAATTATTTATTGTATACCGCTCATATTGTATCGCACTAATGTTATAATAAAAACACCATCTTCATCATCTTGATCATTATTTATCTTTACTTTTTAAATATATTTTGCATGTTTAAATGTCACCATGCCTTTTGCGTATTTATCTACCAAACATTTCTGTTGTCATTGTGTACGTATGCGTGAGGCATGTGCGCTTTCGAGAGTTAATGTTGGTGGAAAACGGCCATCACACTAAACGCCCTTTGTTTATTTATGTCAGTTGAAAAGCAACAAATGTTGTTCCACCTCAACCATAACAACTTATCCCTGCAGCTGATCCCAGCCACGGTGGGTACCCAGCCCTGGGACATCCTACCCTGGGAGGGACACCCTGCCTTGGGCCCCTTTAAAGGTTCAAACGGTCTGTGATGTCCGCAGCTAAACATGCTGTACTCTGTAGAGAGATTTCAGGAGACAAAACGTTGGAAAAACGCTGGAAAAGTTTAACACCTACCCCCTAGATTTTCCCATGGCCCACAGACATCCAAGGAAAACACCGGGGAGGAAAGAAATATACAAATTAGCGAAAGGTTATGACAACACACGATAATGATACAAACATAATTGGTTGGTAATTCAGTGAAATGGGGACGTTCTAGAGCTGGGCCCGCTGGCCCGTACAGACAGTGTTTTGGGGAAACAATTAATGTGACATAACATGATTTATTAGCCATGTGGTAGTTTTAGGAGCGGCAACACGTGTTGGTGTAATACATTTTCACAGCTGGATCTTCACACACTCTCTCACACACACACACACACGCACACACAGTTTAGGAACAGTAATTACATCACTTGACAACTCCTGCCCGCTCCGACCACAGCACACAGGGGCTCTGCTTCAACCCACTACCATGTCCAGATTTAACTACTTACGTACCACACCACTTCCTGTCTTAAGCGCTGTGATTAAAAAAACGAAAGGGCACCCACTCACGTGCTGGAAGAGAAGAGAATGGAAGGAAAAGAAGGTGAGTGAGGGGCTGCAAAGGACACACACAAAAGTGAATTCCAATGTTGTGTTTCTTCTTATCACGGGGCTAAAACTCACCGATTTGGTGTTGACGTCAGCGCCAGCCTTAACCACCAGTGTGGCCATGTCCTCTTTCCCATGCTTTGCTGCCCAGTGCAAAGCCGTCTAAAAACAACAGAGAGAACGGAGAGCGGGTGTGACCATGTTATTAGATCACGTTAATTGCTATAACCACGTTCTAATCAAGTCATCTTGGGCTCATGCGTGATAACTAAAGTATCCCTCATTACAAGCCTCACTGCTCCTCACAGCACTTTGTTAAGACCTCAAATGACATTAAAAAAGCACCGGCAGACCGTATCCCTAGCCTAGCATGTTACCGCGTTGCAATGCTACGGCGTCATCCGCGGTAATTGCCACAACCTCATTACTGCGCTAACAAGTTTGTGCGCGAGGCGGGCGGCGCGGGTTAGCCGTCCCTCGTCGAGCTGATTGAGGGGCAGAGAGCCAGCTGTGCACAGCAGGGAGCGCAGGGGAGGGGACGTAGTGATGGAGAGAGGGGGAGAGAGAGAGAGAGGGGGAGAGAAAGAGAGAGAGGTAGAGAGAGAGAGAGAGAGAGAGAGAGAGAGAGAGAGAGAGAGAGAGAGAGAGAGAGAGAGAGAGAGAGAGAGAGAGAGAGAGAGAGAGAGAGAGAGAGAGAGAGGTAGAGAGAGAGAGAGAGAGAGAGAGAGAGAGAGAGAGAGAGAGAGAGAGAGAGATGGTTTCCTGCCACCTAACAGAGCCTAATTACAAAACAACACAGCCCTGTGCCCACAGTCGGGGGTCCCAGCAGCCTGTCACGGTAGCGGAGGGGGGGGGGGAAGATTGATGATGTTGGTGTGACCCATGGAGACTAGACCCACCCAGGAATCACAGCACTACTGTCAACACACACACACACACACACACACACACACACACACACACACACACACACACACACACACACACACACACACACACACACACACACACACACACACACACACCACCAGCAAATGTCCAAATAAACACACACACATACATTTATACGCAGATTGATGCCTGCACCTAAATGACACACACACACACACAGACACACACACACAGACAAACACATCAGAGGTCCTTCAGACCACATCAACCCTGTTCACCTGCCAGGTGTTTATGTGCAGACTGTGGTGGTCAATGGCTCTGGCCATGTAAGGACGTTCCTACATACTCCTCCTGGCCATGTTAGCATGTTCCTACATACTCCTACTGGCGTTGTCATGACGCTCCTACAAACTCCTACCAGCCTTGTCAGGGCGTTCCTTACTTCCCCTACTGGCCTTTCTAAAAGCCTGCAACAGGTGAAAGCATGTTGCAGTCGAACAATGTACAGTAAATGTACAGCATCAAACGGTAGAAGATTCAAGATTCAAGATGCTTTATTTATCCCGAGGGAAAACAGTTACAATACAAAGGTGGGAAAGTAATACAGGGTTAGAGTCAAAATAGATAAAATAGATGGAAATAAAATAAGTACAAACTAAATAAGTGAAAAGGAGTGATTGGATAAAGTGGTATTAGTGGTAAAAGTGATAAAGTGATAAATATTATAGCAGCAATTGTTGGCAGCATAAATTAACTAAAGTGATGAAGTGAAAATTGGAAAATTAAAGAAATGGTTGGAACTACAGAACTCAGACCGGTAACCATGGATCAGTCCAGATATTGTATTTGACTAGATTCTTTGTATTATCAATGTGGAAGCAAAACAATAACTATACCAGCATTTGAGGGTCTCAGACCAGCATTAGAGGTTCATGGTCTCAGACCAGCAGTACAGGGCTAGGGCCTCAGACCAGCAGTAGAGGGCTAGGGTCTCAGACCAGCAGTAGAGGGCGAGGGTCTCAGACCAGCATTAGAGGTTCATGGTCTCAGACCAGCAGTAGAGGGCTAGGGCCTCAGACCAGCAGTAGAGGGCTAGGGCCTCAGACCAGCAGTAGAGGGCTAGGGCCTCAGACCAGCAGTAGAGGGCTAGGGTCTCAGACCAGCAGTAGAGGGCTAGGGCCTCAGACCAGCAGTAGAGGGCTAGGGCCTCAGACCAGCAGTAGAGGGCTAGGGCCTCAGACCAGCAGTAGCTCATATTAGATCACATGGCGTCTTAGGGAGAGCGAGGGATCCAGTGAGATACACCTCCTTCAGAGTGGCTGACAAATTGTGATCGACGGCGTCTGGTAGGAGAAGCTCCATAGCTCCCCCCCTCTCCCCCGCCTCCCGCCACAGCCCCAAGACAGATGTGCGCGGCAGCCCGCCGGCTTGACGGGCAGCCCGCCGGCTCTCCCAGTGGGTGCGGGTGATGGACGACGAGGCCAAACAGGATGTAGCGTCATCCCCCCCTTCCTGCCCCCACCAATGACTAGCAGGGTGGCTAGTCACACACCCCCACTTCAAGTAAGAGGGGCAAGGGTCTTCTCTTAGACCAGGCACGACAGACACGTCAACAGCTCAGGGACCACAAAGGGTCGCAGCGACAGACCAGGGGAGCGACAGCAACGAGTGATGGACGGATGATGTACTTACAAACTGTAGCGCACAAGAGCGAGAGGAAGTCCGTCACCGCAGGGGCCAGGGGAGCCACGTCACAGGAACAACACCGCGGAAGACAGGAAGAGAGAGGAAGAGAGAGCGAGAGGGACGGAGGACAGGATCGTGAGGCTATGAGTGATTAGCGCGAGGAAGTACAGTTGTTGTGGTTCCAAATGAACGGGTTCCCCTTTAAAGCGCTGCCCTGTGAGTCGTAGGCTACGCTGAAAAGCTTGGATCATTTATTCTGGCTTGAGCTTTTTAGGCAATTTGATTTTAAACAGTAAGCGTCTCCAATGACTAAGCTTGTGTGTTATCATGGGTAAGCAACAAGGTCATTAACGACAGGTAATATCTTCAGGCCGCCCGATGACCCCCACACGGCACTTCTGTCCAGTATCATCACTTCTGGTACGTAAGAAACAGTAACCGGCTGACCTAACATCAGGATTTATTGACTCCTGGCTTCAAAAAGAAACACATTGGACACCAATGACTTGTGGCCTGAGCCGCTCTCTGATGAACCCCATTCAACACCTCCTGAACAGGGAAAAGCCGAAGGGCTGAAGAAGGAACATCAAAGGGTCCTGCAAGGGTCTTAGCACCTTCCCGAGGACACAGCACGACATTGTTCTACAATTAATCCCAGCCTGCTCTATTACTTTCAGATTATCTTTAAGTGGGTGAAGTCTTTGTGGCACATTAAGACTCTGCTTAATCCCCTGCCCCCCCTCCCTCCCCTCCCCTCCCCCACCCCCCTGCACTTCAATGGCGGTGGACATGCTATCTTGTCCGGGTGGGGATGGCAGAGGGGCTTAGGGCTTCTCTTAGAAGGTGGTCTGTCCTTGGCCATAGGACGGTGGGAGAACTTTGAGCCTAGGGGAGGGACAACAAACATGAGCTCAAATCTCTTAGGCTCACAGGGAGACAAATAAAAGGGATTTGGGTTGTCAGGGGGCCGCAGGAGCTAAAAAGCTATCTTTCATAATCCTTTTGATAGTGGACCTTTGAAATGCATGATCTGGATGTTTCAACACAGGCCCCTCGGAATACAATTAAAGGGGGTGGAAATCTCAATGGAATGAGCTTGTGAAGTTTATACAAGCTAAAACTGCCAGGAAAGGATTTCTTCTTCTTTTTTCGCAATCGCGTTGACAATGCGTGAGGAAGAAACCGTTCTGCCGCATGCTCCGCTCGGGGCTATGGCGGCGGGCTCGCCCACGGCGCTGTTGTTTGTGCGAGCGTTTTGATTTCCCCCAGATCTCAAGAGGCGGTGTGTAATGGCAGGGCTACGGCACGGGAGTCGCCCGTAAACTTACCCCCTGGGGAGCAGGACCATGGAAACACGCAGCAGTCAGGAGAAACACAGCACATGAGGATGAAGCAAATGGGGTGTCAGATCGGCTGATCAACAGGTTAACACGTGCAATCCATTTGCAGTGTGACTTTTTCAATAGTTGTCCTCATGAAATAACTAATGTGCAGCAGGTCAGGTACTTACAGAGGTGAAGTCCTGATGCGCCCAGCCCAAATAAACAAAAAAGAAAAAACACCAAAGCCATTTATTAGAGGGATGGCCAGCTAAAGCCTCATTACATTACATTACATTTCCATTGCCACCATGACTGTTATTAATCGGCAGACAGCCATTGAGAGGCAGAGCGTGTTCTCGGTGTGTGTGCTACCTTCTTGTTGGCCAAAGAGGGGTCCTGCTGCAGCAGTTGAGACAGATCGGGCACACGTGCACTCGCGGCCGAGTAGATCCAGTCCTTCTCTATGGGGTCGAGCTACCACACGCACGCACGCACGCACGCACGCACACACACACACACACACACACACACACACACACACACACACACACACACACACACACACACACACACACACACACACACACACACACACACACACACACACACACACACACACACACAAACAGTGGAAAATGCTTATTAGCACAGGACAGACTCATGTATATGCCTACACACACATTTACACACACACGCGCTCTTGTGGTTGTCCACTTCCTGCTCTGTTTTCACTGATAACTCCAAACTTTGTTCTATCAGTGATGTTTGTCTCAACGGAGCCGGCCTCGGCTAACTGTCGCAGAGGTGGGATCCGCCCCCGGTCAGAGCTGCTCATGGTTTTAGATTATAGTTTTGGAGTTTTTGTTATTTTTAAATAGTGATAGTATTTCCTAGTTTCAGCCTTACTATGACAGAAGGAGCTTAGATATGGTGATTGACTTAAAGATGTATTCTTCTTCTAGATCTATTAAAAAAAATCAAGCCCTGCTCGATGACATAGATTATAACTGGCTCACCAGCACAAGTAACAAGGGCACTGGGTTGTGTCTGGCTGCCCTGGGATGTTCAGGGAGAGAAAGGGAGAGAAAGGGAGAGAAAGAGCGAGAAAGGGAGAGAAAGGGAAAGAGCACTCACAGCGATGGAGGTCGGGCCCAGGCTCTCTGCGTCCTGCTCCGAGTCGTACTGAACAGAACAAGAAGACCATTAGACCAACGTGTTAAGAGTTAGAGAGAGTCACCTACACAGAACCTTACTCTTACACATGGATCTTCAGACACACACACACACACACACACACACACACACACACACACACACACACACACACACACACACACACACACACACACACACACACACACACACACACACACACACACACACAAGAAAGACAGACAGACAGATAGTTGATTTATGTGAGGGTCAGGGGGGGAAAGCAGGTGTTTTTCTTGTTTTTTCTGCCCCATTTTCTGAAGGAGGCCCTCGATTGCAAATTGTTCTCAGATCATACTGGGACATGAAGTCAAAACACTGTGGGCTTTCATGTATTCTGCTTCAACTGTCACACATCACTGTGTGAAACAGGAACATGCTAAAAATAGTATTACCACATTGACACATGTTCGTGTTCCCCTATACTTTGCCGAGAACATAATACAGGCCGCAAAAGAAAATTAAAGATCACAGGTCATGACAATTAGGAAAACTGACCTCTTTGTCGCAATTTTCTTTTATACAAGCAGTAGTAATCACTGAATCAACATAATGGTAAGATTAGATGCAGACACACATTCAAATGAGCTCAACAGGATAGTTAGTGTGAGCCGGTGAAACTTCAGTGGAAAGGGCTTGGATGTCTTCAATGGGCTATCTATTTTATCACACACCTAATGCCTGAATCAAATAATCTAAAAAAATATTCCTACAATGTCTCTCCATTAGACATGGAAGGAATGTGGAATATTTTGGTATTTTACATATTTATAAAATAGTACCTTATGCAACATGTTTTGCACAACGACAATTTAGGATTTTATGTTTCATATGAAATTACCTTTTACCACAGATTAATTCATCTTTCAGGAACGCCATTTAACACTTTACATTTTATTGTACAGTGTAATAATCCTTGAGAAATAATAATTTTGAATGTTAAACTTCAATACAATTATATTCCTCCTGTCTACCTATTTTGAACCTAAGCTATTCATTGAGCACCCTACATACAAAGCCTGATGGTTACATTTAAAGATTAACCCCACACACTTCGTCTGATTGTGTGATTATGGCCCACATTCACATACTCACATATGCTATCTGTGTGTTGTCCGAGGCATCCACCAAAGCCCCTTTTTTTTCAATTCTGGCTGACTACCTATTGTTTTAATGGGTACAAATCATTATAATCTTTCTAATGAGCTTCAACATACTCCTGCTTAACATAATAACAGAGGACTTGATTTAAATGCAGATTGCCTCAACCCCATTTTGTGTCACCCCTCCCACTTAAACGGAGCGCATTGGTTTCAAATCCAGCCAATTTACTTAGCACCACCTGGTGGTGAATGCAAGAAATTCGGATGAGTAAAAGGTTATGCTATAAATGACTTCTCTCGGAATTTCAGACGCTCTTTATTTTTTGTATCTACCATTACATCTGTGACATCTTCCTGACACCTGCAAGGAATAACCAGCTGAATTATATGAACACACAATTTTGGTTGCATTATCACAACATTAAGAATGTATTTCATACACAATTTTTTTTTCTGAACAATTGAAATGAGTAGTCCCAAGTAGGCCTTCTATTTATTTTAGTCTGTCTAATAATATTAATAATAATATTTGGATTTTGTACTTACAGATTTTGTACTTACGGAAATACTTACGGATTTTGAGATTCACAGATTGTTGGATTGGTGATGGTTTCCACACTAAGCTTGTGTCACTCAAAGACAACCCAGACACTCCCACCCTCATGCTCATGTGCTTGTCTTGATCAGGCCATGAAGAGATAATGATTTCTTTAGCGTCGGTCACGGTCACCATCTCTCTTTTGCACGGACACTTAGCAACGCTACAATGTGTTAATCTTACATTAAAAGGCTGCATGTAATGATTCAGCTCATCACATGAACAATGTGAAAAGCTGTTCTGTAGGGAATACTTTAGCTGGATTATTTACCATTCAACCCATGTCCTTTGTGGATTTTGTCCATTGTGGAGTATGAAATGCTCCCGCCTTTTATGTAAGGTCGACATCAGCCCTTGTTGTCGAGAGGTCATGAACTATCTATGTGTACGGATCAACTTGAGGTCAAGCATGGCTAAAATAAGCGTATTCCCGGGCGGTCACGTGGACTGAGGTCAGCGCTCCACTACTGCCCCACATGTCAGCGATGACACTGCCGCGCTGAAATTAACGCTGAGTCATGACTAGAGAAGAGAGCACGGATGCTGGGAAAGACCAACACAGGGTCCTTGTTTAGAAACAGAAAACCCCTTTTACAAGGACAGTGAACGCGCGTACAGAGCAGCTCTGTAGTATTCTAGGTTCCTCTTTACAACCATTACACAGAGTGTACTATTTATTTACAAATGAAGGCGGACTGAACGCACAAATCCTTCTTTTTTTGTTGAGTTGACCACAAAACTGGAATGAAAAGTCCATCGTACCGATCGGGTTACTTAAGGAATGAATATGGATCTAATGACATACTGGAACCATCCAATCAATCCAATCAATACAATAAAGCAATCAACAACAGACAGTCAAACATGGATTCAAGGAGATATATATTGATTCAACGACACTTCCACGTTGACCCTGTGACACGTACCTCCAGTGACGACGGCAGGTCCGCACATTCACTCGGCCCCCCGGGCTCCGGACCCCAGGAGGACGGCCCCCGACCGGACCCCCTGTCCTCACCCTCCAGGGGGCGCTGCTCTGCGGAGATCTCCTGCAGGGGCCTCTTGGCAGGAACAGGTGAGTAGGCCTCCTGCGCCGGGGCCTCCCATCGGGCCGTGGCCGGCGTCCTGGACGGGCCGTCCCGCTCCACCAGCATCTGTCTGTACTTCCTCCGGAGCACCAGGATGTTCTCGCCCTGCCGGAGAGAGAGCAGCGTCACCACGAGGAGAACCATGGGGGGCGGGGGGAGCATTGATTGACTGGGTCCAGCCACTGGTGAGGGACTGCAGCAGATACGATTTCAGTTGATGCCACGTGAAGGACAGGGCCTTAAGAGGGTCCTTAGGAAGCATCCCAACCAACATTGGGCTCATACTAGCAAACAGATGTAACCCTTTATTTGAGCCATTGTGTACAGCTGTTTTATGTACTTATTGTTTGTAGTAACCTTAAGATTTGTAACACAATAGAAAGGGAAAAGTATCTGTTGTTGGAAATATGCCTCTGTGCTTAAATATGATTTCAGAATTGAAAGCTTCAGAGCGCATGTGTGTATAAAAAGAAGAGATAAACAATACTCCCTACTTACATTCTCTGATTTCATAACAGCTATTCTGTCCATGATGAGCTTGAATTCCTCCCTGTATTTAGCTAGAAGGAAAAGAAAAGTTGTTATGAGAACTCCCAATGTAGGCCCATTTATCACACAGAATGTTAGACGTAACATTTTAAAGTGACAGGTAAAAGGAGTCCTTGTTTGAGGGCCAAAGTCTAATGTATATGGGAAAGATTGACAGATAATCACAAATCAAAGACTTGGTGGGTAACAGCTGCTCCATGCCCTGTTGATGAGCCTAAATATTTATCAACCCTGCTGTAGTAACAGCTTAAAGCCTTCCCAGATGTTGATGCCACCAATCTGTGCTTCCCTGGCCTGTTTTACAAATACCACACTGTGATGCTGTGTTTTTACATCTGGAGGCATTAGGCCTGTAGGCCAGAGGAGGTCCATTTTAACATGCAAATGAGGAACCAAAGGCAAAGAAAAACAGGGGAGATGCCTGGAGTTGCATAAACTGAGAATAATGCTGCTAATAATATGCCATGGGGGTAAGAAAGGGTATTTTTTTTTACCATAATAGGCAGAAGAAGGAGAAATTGCATCATGGCATCTCAAAGAAACACTCACGAGTCTCTCTAGAGATTTGGCTACTCTCTCCGATGGAAATCAAATGCACTATGTTTGGTTTACTGATAGACCACTGTCTCCTCAGGGGAAGAGGGAATATAAAGACTATAGTCTTCAATAATATATGAAGGACTACTGTCTTGAATAGGTATGATTACAGTGCTCTGCAATGCATGTATAATGACTACACTAGCCTTTAACGCCTGAATAAGGACTACACTAGTGCATACAAACACTACACCCCGGCAGCCTTTGTCAGCCTAGTATGCATGTATTCAGTCTTTAATACATGAAGCCATAACGAGGCTGGTCCTGAATGACGTGAAGGAGTGGTCTGAGCAGATAGGCGGACCACATGGGGTACAAATTCCAGGACCATTGAAGTGTTTCCGTTTCCCCCCCAAACGGTGAGTGGAAAGAACGTTCGTAGTGGTACGGTTCCACAGTAAACATTCTCAATGCTGAACAACAGGAAATCCACAGGAAGTAGGCACTCGTGTCTATCTCAACAACAGGATTCGTGGATCCCTCAGCCCCTCTGTCCAGTGTGAGTATCACTGTATGAATACTGATTACTGATTAGCTAGGAGAATAAGAAATACATCAGTTAAATCATTGCCCCCCCCCCCCGACCTCTCTATCTCACACACACACTCTATATCACAACCTCACAGACATCCACACAATCACACACACACCCTTTCTATACCAAACTCACAGAAACCCCCCCAACACACACACACACACACACACACACACACACACACACACACACACACACACACACACACACACACACACACACACACACACACACACACACACACACACACACACACACACAAAAGGTCTTCCTCTGCATGTGCGTGTTAATGGTTTACTTTGTATTTTAAGATCACGGAGGAAAGAGTTTCTTATCCAAGAAGGTTTGCAGCACATGGCTGTGACAGACTTTGGGCATGGAAGAGGCATTTATGTAATTGAACAGCCGTGTCAGATGGCACACTCTGTGAAAGCAGCTTTCTAAACCTCTGTCAACAACTGCAGTGCTGAGCAAGCATCTGGGGATTAGAAACCAACAACTGCAATCAAGGTCACTTTAGAAAATGATTTGGGAGGAGGTTTTGATTTGGTAGCTTACTGTCGTTAGGACTGTAGCCCTTTTCCCATACATTTATTCACCCATCATTACGAGAGATGGGGTTTGGCAGAATTCACTATTAATGCAGTTCATGTTTACAGGCAATAGGATCAAACACGGGCATTGGAAGTAACGAGGATCTGGATATGACCAGGATCTGAACATAGCCAGGATCTGCAGATAGCCATGATAGTGAAGAGGTTGTGCAGCTGCAGTGACTCCTTGTGAAGTCCCATTGAGCCCCAACCGGCCGCACAGAGGAAATGACTGCTGCTGCACACTTTTCCCTCCATTTAATGAAAACCAGATGCGTGTGCTTTTTTTCAAGAACAATGAAAGACTGAACCTCGCAGAATAGCAAGTTCTATATGTTTTTCAACGTGCATAACATGAGTGTAAGGACGTCCACCCAGTAACCCAGTGAGCTATAATAATAATAACAGTTACTCCGTCAGGGGGCGACGGCTGACGTCATCCATCGCTAGCGACCACAGATTACGATATTTTGATGTCGACATTTTATGGGAAAATTTTAATAAATCGATGAGGTGAGGCGGTATTTATTTGCTACTTACCACGTAATTGTAAATCAGTATGACCGATATAAGGCTTATATGTCTTCAATAGATCAGCATTTTTTACTTTGCCTGAATCGCCGCCGGTTGAGTAAAAATAATCCAACAACGACTCTTCTGTCACATCGCCCATCTCAGCGTGTTGGTTCCAAGGCGTACAACCGCTAAAATAACTTGTATTAGTCGTTTACTCAAGACATAATGCCCAGTGTTCACCCCCTCGGCTAATTTGGGAGGAAAACCCCGTTGCATATGTCCAGCTTTACTCCACCCATGTACTGTAGCAGCAGGACCCCCGCTGGTTCCCTTAACCATTTCGTCTCCGGTGGGAGTCACCGCCTCTTCACTCAGATCACACATTGTTGAATTTAACACATTGACTAAACTGATCAACTCATAATTATGTTAATTGGAGATAACAACAAGATATCTCTGAAAGAAATGCCTATTTTATCGTATATATTTGACAAGTTTGGTCAAAGTGTAGCAGGAGGCTATAGTTAAGTGACCAGAATAATCGAGAGGACTCCTTGTATTAAAGCCTCTGGTTTCAACCAGAGGGCTGGGTCTGATTTATCTCAGGCCTCCATCGCCCACTATCAGATTAATTGTGTCAAAGCGTTGTGAATATTAAATGTGTTCGAATTACATTTTAATCCCCTACATTGCATTAGCAGATAGGCCATAACCTCTCACCGAATGAACGCCCCTTTCCATTTAATTAAGACGTCTGCAGGTAATTTCAATTGATGTTTTCCCTAGCCCTAAAAAAACAATATTGAAATAACAGTAAGCTTCTTATCAACTGATACAATTATTGAGGTGAGGATTTTATCTGCCACATGAAAAATGGGACCTTATGCTCTCACAATTTATGAAACAACACAACTTTCCTGAGGGTTTGATCCCCTAAACATATGTCTAGCTTATGTGGTATGAATCTATGTCAGACAGCAGCTGGTAATACATTAACCCTGTAGTGGTGCTGCCGATACAGAGCATAAGTATTGCAATACAGAATACATTTGAATTCTAGGAAACTCTATTGACATACGTGTATTTGGTGTGTGCAATTTTGGTGTGTGTGTGTGTGTGTGTGCATGAAATAATTGCACATTTGTTAAATTTCCATTGGGAACATGTGTGAAAAAGCCATGCATCTACTATTGTACGACTTGATTGTGAACCCGAACCCCCCCACCGTCTTCCAACAGAAAGTTGGCATCACTTATTATGCCACACTTAACTGTGTTTATACATAAACTGTTTCATAAACCCAACCTTATCAACCAAGACACACTAATCTCAAGATGCAAGGACGATGATCCCAAACTGCTTAAAACACGCGCGCACACACACACACACACACACACACATACTGGGAACTGTTAGCTTGGTGGTCATGTTTGGTGGACAGGCGTCAACGGAGCCCACAGGGGCCAGATGTTCAGCGAGGGCCCCTGAGCAGCATGGCATATGAGGGTCAGCAGGATAAATGCCTATGAAGGTCAGCGGGACCGGCCCGCTAAAGCCCACCTCGTGCCTGGTACTGATGGAGGGCAGCTGTTCACAGGGGATATCCAGTCCGTATGGCTGCTGCTTGTCCCTGGGCCTTTTCACAGCACAGCCCTTGTAAACAAGCTGTAGTCCCCATGTTCTCTGCCCTTTTTTCCCTCCTCCCCACTCCTGTTAAACATGCCCCAAATCCAATCAACCGCGCCCCTCTAAAGGGGATGATGTTGATTAATGGGAATGTGTATGTGTGGTAGTAGTAGTGGCCGATAAGCCCCCCTCTGAGATTACACCCAGGCAACCCACCGGCCAGCCAACCAGCCTGTTGGCGGCCCACCAATGCAGGGAGGCACCAGGAAGTGGGCGCAGCTTAGGGCAGGGGATTGTTTTAGACAGACAATGGTGTCTACCTGGTTTTAATCCCTGCTCCAAGAGTACAGAGGATTGGCATTGGAGTTTTAATAAACCAAAGTGCTCCTTTAATCAGGATTTGCCAAAGTGCCCCTTTTGTGTTAATCTGACATTTTTTGTTACAGGATGATTTTTGACATCTGCCATGTCGTGGATGTTGTTGGCTCTCCATCGCCCCCCCGATGCACAAAGTTCTCTGTAGAAAGGGAAAGGTGGGGGATGCAGAACTAGAACACACTCAAACAACGTCTAGTGTTGAACATCAAACACGTTCAGTAGCAGTAATTCAGAGCAGCATCAGTAAGAACAACGTCCCCATTCACAACAGAAGCCTGTCGACTCAAACAAAAAGAGTTGAAATGAAGGCAAGAATGCCATGCCGAACATGGTACAGTGCCAAAAGTGGTTGTACGCCTGCTGTACCTTATACCATTCGTGTATGCATTGTTATGTTTGCGTTCAGATGGCTACGGCCCACCACAAGCTAATAGATCCCGAAAGTTTAATTACTTCACGAAAAAAAAAAGGAAGCTGCATTTTAATAATTAAAGACCCGCATATCAGCCATAGAACATCATAAAATAGTTTTAAAATGGAGGATTACAACTGTTAATCCAATGGGGGGCCAGATGTGAGAAGGGGAGGGGCCCGGTCGCGTCCAGGACCAGATTAAAAAGGGGGGGGGGGGGCGCACTTGCCTGTGGATTAGGGGCCGTGTGGCCTCAACATGCTGTAATCCGCAGATTAGCCGATATAATCACCTGTAAATACACCTTGGCCACGGCGCTGACTTGGGACATGAGGTGACACTCTTTGCCAGGAATGGACGGGGCACACCTGTGTAAAGGACACACACACACACACACACACACACACACACACACACACACACACACACACACACACACACACACACACACACACACACACACACACACACACACACACACACACACACACACACACACACGGAGGGGGGCATCGACCCACATGGTCAGGTATTGCGCAGTGCAGTACTTTCCGAGAACCGCCCCCACAACGAAGAAGAAAATAACTAGATAGAACTCCCTTCTTTGGTATCACTACAAACCTGTGCACTCCCGTCTCACTCAACAGTTCAATTGCGTCCACACCACCAACCCAGTCTTCACATGACGTATTAATCCACGCTCTGCTGACACATGTGTTCTTTTGACATTTGTTTTAGCTGTATGAAAATGACCTGTGGGAACCCAAACCACAGGCTCCCAGAAACCTGCTCCATTACAACGGATTAAAACATTCAAACAAGGATTACCACATACATATTTTTAGCATTTTTGTTTTATTTTGTAAGACACTTAAAGAGACATTCCTGAAAGGGGCCACAAATCATTTTGGTTCATAGCAGTACATGATAGCCTGACGAGAAAACGAGACAACAATTATTAAGACTACACAGACAAAAACAAAAATCCTTATGGAAAACTATATATAACTATATCTATACAGATATAGATCTATATCTATATAAAGACATAGGAATAGATATAGATATTTATAGATAGCGCAGGCATAATAAATATTACAATATTTCAAATAGACAAACTAAAAGTAAACAAAGTTAACCTATTTGGTTGGGGAAACCTTTGGGTTGTAGAAGCTATCAGTGTGTGAGAATGTTAATTCATCGGGGTGGACTAATGTGTCTGTTGTCCTATCCTTCCAGGGCAATAGAGTAGAAACCACCATTAAGCCTATGGAACCGCTCTTAACTCATCAGTCAATTCAACGGCTCCTTTTCATCCCTGTGCTTAATACAAAACCAACTTGTCATCAGTTCATCACCAAACTCCAGTAACTAATTACTGGACCGATTTGCATCTCGTGGCCGTCTCATGACATAAACAGATACTGTATCAGGTGGCTGTGACCGTTATTCTCTTGGGTTAGCTTCTACTGGCTACCAAGTCTGCCTCCAAATCAATTTGGGCATGCTAGCAAATAATTCACAGATGCAAAATACATTTGGTTCAGTCAGGAATAATGGACTGTATCTTTCACTCACTGATACGAACGCACAACCATGCATACACGCACGCAGACACACGCTCATGCGTTCGCACACTTGCACACACACACAAACCCATGCACTCGCACGCGCACACACACACACACACACGCACGCACGCAGTCATACACAGTGGAGACACAAAACGGCAAACAATTTGATTGAAATTCATCGTGTCACTCTAAATATAATTTCACCCCTTAGTGATTCTTCTACCTAACAAAGATAATTGTGCAAGATTAATTTATTCTCTCTTTTCTCAAAGAGACCGAGGAGCAGTATAAATACTAAAGCGATTGGTGGGTGCCATTCGGTACTTTGGTACTGTGGGAGCTGCGTGGCCCTTTCCCCGTGACTTGTGTGAAAGGTATGTGGACTGGGAGCTTTGGCTGACCATCCAGCCCGTGCCCCACGTACCCCCTGCCCAGACTGGGCTTTGGAGCCGGATGAGGCAGAGAGACCATGGCTTCTTCTTCTCTCCCTCTCTCCCTCTCTCGCATTCATTCACGCATCCCCTGTCCAACTCGCTCGATGGGGCCTGCAGCACCTTCATGTCTTGTATTCCACCCCCGGTCCCAGTTCAACATCAAGGATCCAGCCCCTTTAAATGCTACTTATCAAACAAAGTGCAAAGCAGTTAATGTCTCACTCTCCTCTCCCCCTCTGTGCCAATAGAGAAACAATAGGAAACCAATGCAACTGGAGAAAAAACGAGGGGGTTTGTTATCGTCCCAAAGCAAAGTCAACGGTAAGGAGAGTCCCACGGCTTATCCACGGTCACACCGGAAGGGAGAGGGCAGCGAGAGAGAGTGCATTTGTGTCAATAGGAATTTTCAGTCCAGCCACATGAGACTCAAAAAGAAGTGTTTGCTCCTTATTCATGGCCCGCGGGAGGCTGTTTCGCCACAGTGGTTATACCTCCCTAGGATAAAGAAAAGACACAAGGTTAGGTGGGTTCCGAGCGACACAACAACCATTAATAACCGTGATTTGAAAAGAGCTGGAGCAGAAGGCACAAGGCACGAGAGAAGGAAAAGAAAACAGGAAATGCAACTCACGACGCAGTGAGTGTGGAGTTCAGGACCAGGGTGGTGCGTATCCGGTACAGCTGCGCCACAGTCAGCTTCTTGTGCTGCGGGCCCGGCGACTTCCTGCTCTTCACGGAGGTCTCTCCCACGCCGTCGACCACCACCGCCGCCGGCCCCCGCCTCACCTCTAGCGAGGCGGGGGCCGGCGGCGCCGTCGCCTCCGTGGCCGCGTCTCCCGAGGGGTTGTCCGACAGGCCGGCCTGCGCCGCCGCCGCCGCCCTCCGGGCCTCCGCTCGCCTCAGGGTGGCGTCCACCTTCTTGGCGGGGGGGCGCCCGTCGCCGGACGGCACAGGCTCGGACTGGAGCAGGAGCTCCATGCCGTTGTGGTGGCCCAGCTCCGTCAGGCTCCGGCTGTGCACCATCGACGGCGGGGGGCCGTCGCCGGCCAATGGGCTGCGTTCCGACGGGCTGCCGAGCGCGCCCCGGGACTCCGCCGACTCCCCGCCGCCGTGCCAGCGCTGCAGGAGGTTGTCCTCCGAGCGGGAGACGGTGAGGGCGGGGGGCCCCTGCAGGCAGCGGACGCGGGGCAGGACGTGAGGCCGCCGCCGCGGTTTAGAGGCCTGGACCACGGAGAGCTGGGAGCCCAGCGAGGTCGAGTCCTCCTCCTCCTCCTCCTCCTCTTCCTCCTCTTCCTCCTCCTGCTCATGCCGCGGCGCCTCCTCTACCTCTGTTTTAAACTGCTCCCCGTCCTCCTCCTCCTGCGGCTCTCCTCCCGGGGCGTCCCGCCGCTCCCCCCCCTCGTCCTCCTCCGAGTCCTCGCCCTCGCTGTGGCCGGGCCGGGCCCCCAGCTCCTTCAGGAGGGACTCCGGGGAGAGGGTCCCGTAGGCGCTGTCCATGGAGCGGGAGCGGCACTGGGGGTCGGGCTCCGGCCCGTCGGCCCCCGGGCCCCGCTCCCGATTGAGGTCCTGGGGGAGGCTGCCGTGGAAACGCTGGTGGCCCGCTAGCTCGGGGGCCTGCAGCGGCCTGCTGGGGCCGCCCAGGGCCGTTGTGGGGGTGGGGGTGGGGGGCTCGGACAGCTCCTCGATGTCCATCACCGACAGGGTTTCCGTCGAGCCGTCCGATTGGCTGACAGAAGACGAGGGTCTGTCAGAAAATTAATTGAACCCAGACACGGAAAATGTTATCAATATATTCCAAAAACAAATAGTAACCCACAGAGACGCAATTCAAGAACATAAATGGGACACGGCTGGGCGTATGGAAGAGGGCAAGTGTGTCTGTGTGCGCGTGTGTGTGTGGGTTACCTGCTGCTCGGCTGGTCTGTGTGTCGGAGCGAGGGGGAGCTGGCGGGGGAGTTGCTGCTGGCGTCCTCCTCCTCCTCCGGCCCCCGGGCTACGGGGGGGGGGCTGTTCTGCAGCCGCAGCAGCTCGGCAGCCCGGAGCTTCTGGAGCTGGTTCTGCAGAGGGTCAACCGGGCCAGCACACATCAGTACACACACACACACACACAGACGCTGGGAACCACCCCCCCCTGGTCCCTCTCAGAGGAGCGTCATGGACCCAGAGGGGTGGAACAGCAGCTTTAACACCTCTGTAGATCACTATTATCATAGGGCTGCCTTCTTGGCAAGGTCATTCTTGGAAAAGAGATTTTAACCTCAATGAATTGTTGCCTGGTTAAATAAAAGGATATTGATTGATTGATTATGTATTCAAAATAATAAAGTCATAGTGATCCTCAAAATTATGAAAGAATATCTAAAATGCTAAACTTATTTCAAGATATAGTTTACTACTACAACACCATAAAAATCAACATTAACAACAATTTAATAATCAGTGTATTACTGTATTAACAAATAGATTAACATAAAATAATGGATACATAGACGCCAAATTAAGATTTTTCCTTTTACCTGGACATTGCAGATGGCATCTACCCAGCTTCGCCCCTGGGTGGCGCTGTTGGCTTGGAACGTGTAGGCGGCCACAGCGTTCTTGAACTCATTGAGGTAGATGAGGATGAATGAACCTGCAGGAAAAGATAAAGGCAACATGAGTCAACGCTGTTGACAGGAGGAGGAAATGACACCATTGGATATATTTATAGGACCCTGCATGTAGACTCATTTCCCCGTTGGACCAAAGTGGCTTTCTTTCTTGATTCCCAAGTCAAAAGGCAATATGTGTAAAAGGTGGGGAGGTTTACGTGGAGTGAGTAGTTTTACAACTGCAAGAGCGAACAATGAACCGCGTCCATGTCGAGTTCTCTACCTGGCATTTTGCTTCTTACACATTTGGTTATTTATCAATGAAAGACTGAATAAAAATAAACCAATAGTAGTAAAAGATGCCAGAATCAGAAAAACATAATTAGTATGGACGATGAAGTGTTACTGAACAAAGAAAAAAAGTCAACAAATACAAGACTTTCAAAAACTCTAGTTAAAGTACAATGATATGCGGGTCTAAAAGGCTCTTTTGTGTTGGGCCACCTTGGGCCACGTGCGCGTGTGTAATGCAGCAGAAGGCCTCACCGGGGTCTTTGAGCTCCTTGCAGACCACGTTGTGCACGAGGAGTGGCTGGCGGATGACCTTCACCTTCTCCACCCGCTTCACGCTCTTGGTGATGAGCAGCTGGTCGGTGAACAGGAAGCAGTACACCTCCATCTGCAGAACGGGAAACAGCCACCACATTAGAACCCCCGCATCCAAACCGGCTCTCTTAACGCAGCTCTACAAGAACACAGCTCAGTAACTGCAGCTCTACTAAGAGGCTGTTGAGGAGGTAGTGTTCCTACCCGGCTGTCCTTCCCCTCCTTCATTCTCAGCGCGCCCTCTAGGTGGAGCTGCCGCGTCTCGTCTGGCGTTGTACCCCTCATGGGCGCCATCAGGTCGAAGTGGTTGAAGTCTTTCAGGATCTATGAGAGGAATTTCAATCCAATGTTAAAAAAAAATAAATAAAAATGCAAACGAATCCTTTCCAACTTAATGCACTTGAGAGAGGAGAGGGCGATGGGAGAGGATCATAGAACACGCTCTGACCTTCTCCACCTCCTCGCTGCTGCCCTCCACGGCCTCGTACGACTCGATGCGGGCCGACATGGTGGCCAGCTTCTGCTTGTCCTGCCGCTGGCGCATCTGGGAGTCCACGCTGTTGATGAAGCACTCCACCGAGACCACCTATCAAGAAGAAACACAACAGTTCACCTCAGCTCAGGTTACGCTCCCAAGAGCCTCTGTTCAAGACGACTTCATCTCAGAACCTTGCTCTTGGATGCCCACGCAAGGTAAGCTCTGGTTCCCAGACGGGCTGGACGTCACACATCCTACCCACTAGTGGATCCTGCCCCGAGGCAGTGTTATTCTGTTCAACCAGTGACATGGGGATAACCCCCCCCGCCCCCCCCCCTGCGTGGACCCTGGGTAGGGGGTGCAACTCACCATGCTGCTGACCAGGTCGCGGGCGTCCGGGTCGTCCGTCTTCTTCAGGATGCTCTTCAGCAGCAGGGGGTACTTGGTCAGCCTCTGGTGAGGCTTGGCCAGCATGTCCGCCAGCTTCAGCCGGTTACATTGCTTCTTGGTCTCTGCCCACTGAAGAGAGGACAGACGCACACAGTCAAGATGGAACCCAGACAGAGAGACCGACAGACGCACGGACAGACAGACAAAGACAGAGAACTTCCTTCGCTCTTTCTGATTGGCTAATGCGTGTGCCAATTTGAGCTAATTAGCAATAACCAGTGCTTGACGCCAAGTGGGTGGCCCCATTCAATGTAACGGGGTTGTAGAGAGAGAGCGAGACAGTGTGTGTGAGTTTGAGGGACTGACCGTGACGTAGGTCCTGAAGAGCTCGTTGTCTCGGTGCTGCGTGCGCATGTACTCCATGCTGGCCTCCTCCTCCATGCAGTAGCGGATGTAGGGCTGGAACCTTGAGCCAAACTGGACACAAGAAACACCAGGCGATGAATACTGTTGTTAGGGTTCTACTGAAAATAATACTGTTGTGCGGGTTAGGGTTCTTTACTGATAATAATAATTATGTTGTGAGGGTCAGGGTTCTCTATTGCTCATAATACTGTTGTGAGGGTTAGGGTTCTTGAGATGATGACGACTGAGTTCATCAGATGAGGATGACGACGAGTCCCCAGCAATACAATGCCGCAAGACTGTGATTTATTTAATTAATTTGGCATCACGAAATATGATCATTTATATCATATCCAGTATTCAACTGATTTGCAGCTCTGCATCGTAGGGTTGACCAGCCAATGTGCGTTAAACAAGTCTCCTCCCTCCTCTCTCATCTCTGTTGACGATGAACAACCGACGCGTCCGTGTACAGAATGGCCGGACGGCGGTATCAATGTCGGGGCCCCGGCTCCACTCACCGTGTTGAAGCCGTGGTGGAGGGCCACGGGGTCCAGCAGGGCCCGGGCCTGCCGCGCCTGCTGCAGGGCGGGCAGCATCACCTGGCCCCACAGGGCCGTGTGCAGGCGCACCAGGTCCTGGATGTTGCTGAACATCTTGGTGGGGTCCACCTCCGTCAGCAGGCCGCTCTCCTGCAGGTTGAGGAGGCCGCTCAGGAACAGCTGCCCGGGGCGGGAGAGAGACATAGAGGGAGGGAGAGGGAGAGAGGGAGAGAGAGAGATCAACATAAATAATAAGTGCATAATAAAAACAAAGATCACCATGTCCCAAGAACCGATCCAACCAGAGGTCATTAGGATCGGGATGGTTCACTAAGGTTTGGACCTTTCATGAGTGTCTCGACAATTCAGTATGGCTGAAGTAAGTGGGCATGATCACATTCTTCCCGACCGTCACACAGACACAATCCTGCCAGGAATCCCAGGTTACCGAAAGTTATCGAACGCTGGAAAAATCGAACCTTTCTATTTGAGACCTTGACTACTGGAGGGGGGGGGGGGGCAAGGCCAGGTTAGTCAGTCAGCGAGGTAGTGCGGCGTGACTCATCAAGCATCAACATGCGACCTGCCCCTCAGTCTGGCCTTCTACAGTTTTCTCTGGTGTGCGTGCAGACGCTGTCCTTGCTGACCCCTGACTTACATCGGTGATGACTCTGAGCTTCTTGATGTACGTGGCCTCGGTCTGAAGCAGCTCCCAGATCGCCTCCTGCTGGTGGAACTGTCGCCTGGTCAGCACCTTCAGCCACACACACACACAATAGGTTACACATGTGCATCGCATCATAAAACAAGACAGTGAGGTATGTGCCTTATCAGAGTGGGCTATATATCACATACTGTGTGGTTTACAGGCAGGAGATGTGAACACATTGTGGACCAATATTAGCACAAGATGATAAACACACTCAATAGCAGGACAATGGCCACTCAGGATCTAACTAATCAGAGGGACAGCTTGTAGGAATCCCATGATCCTCAATTCCATAGTACAGCAACTCTTACACGCACACAAAAACACACTTACACACACAAACAGACACACGCACACAAAAAAGCACAGGGTGTCTTTGTTCCAGAGCAGACGATTCACAGACAGTTTATCACAAGGTAAATCGATAACAGCTGCCATAAACCGTCTATCAGCCTGTGCACTGGAACTCTTGAGTCATACGGGATGTGCAAAGAGACCAGGCAGGTCAAACGGGAGTCAAGGTTTAATTTAAGAGAAAGTCAAAACCACGTATTTTGATGACATCCATACTTCTGAGCTAGTGTTTCCCATCAGAGGGGGCTCACTAAACTACAGCATGAGAGACTGGACTCCTTCATCGACACTCGCGCGCGCGCGTGTGTGTGTGTGTGTGAGAGAGTGAGTGAGTGAGAGTGTGAGAGAGTGAATGAGTGTGAGAATGTGAGAGAGTGAGTGAGTGTGAGAGTGCATGTGTGTGTGAGAGAGTGAGTGTGTGTGAGAGTGAGTGTGTGTGAGAGTGTGAGTGTGTGTGAGAGTGAGTGTGAGAGTGTGAGTGCGAGTGAGTGTGAGTGTGAGAGTGCGAGTGTGTCTGCGGGGGTCTACCTCGGGGCTGTCCAGCAGGGTCTGCCAGCTGTCCTCCAGGGCCAGGTTGGTCTCCTCGTCCTCGTCCTCCCCCCAGGCGTCCTGGTGGAAGGCGAGCTGCCGCGGCACCTTGGGCAGGCCGAACAGCTGGTAGGAGCTCAGCTTGTTCTGGAGCTGCTCCCCGCGGTCCAGCTCCTACCGGGGGGGGAGAGAGGGGGGGAGGGAGGGAAGGAAAGGGAGAGGGAGGGAGAGGACAAAGGAGAGAAATAAAGAAAGAAGGAGGGAAGAGAAATAAGAAAGAGAAAGAAGGATAACAAAAATAAAGGGGAAAGGAGATCGAAAATGAATTAAATAAAGAAATTGAGAGGGAAAATGTGACAAAGAAAGGACAAGAGAAAAAATATAAATATCAGACGATTACTACGCTACATGGCCAAAGTTCAACTCAACATAAGCGGGGGGGGGGGTTCAGCTGAATTAGAGCCAATTAGAAACCCAACAGCATGACAGCAAGAAGAAGACACCCTATTCCTACAGTGGGAGGGACGCCATTGTTCCTTTTGAAACTGTAGGGGAGGACACGCGCGTTAGCATATCCCTCTGCTCGCAGGCGCCAGCCCCCGAGTACACTCCACCTCTCCGTGGCCTGCTGTCGGCCCACTCTTATGTAGTTATGAAAATGAGCTCTGTGGGTTGAGACCTCAGAACAATGGAGGGCACAGGGAGAGGGGGGGGGGGGGGCTCGGGTTGTCAGGGGTGATGCCTGAGCACCACGACAGATCTGGATCATCGCCCGGGATTTAACCGAAAACGGTGATGTCATCTTGTGCCGAGTGTTTTAAAGATGAGGTTGTCTTTCTTTGAAAGGCGCTTGTTTTATTGGAGCAGGGCCGGGGTGGCGTTATGGCGGCGAGTTGGGGGGGAAGGGGGTGAGAGGTGCTGGGCAGAGTGAGGGGAGATGAACTGCTCCCTGACAGGTGACTGACAGACACGCTCAGAGTCAAACATCTGCTACTGTGCAGGATGTGACCTCAGGCATCGCAAAGACAATAGGACTGTGTGTGGGGGCATGTGTGTGTTCCTGTGTCGCCGGTCCTTTGTTTGTGTGTGTTTGTGTGCGTGTGTTATTATTTTGTGTGTGTTTTGTCATTTTAATTGTAGTTTTTTTGCAGACTATCAACAGACTTCAGGGACTGGGTCAATTGAAACTTCAATCACCTTGTGTATAAACTTAAAAGGAAATCCTAATACATGACAGAAATGTGAAGTATGTAGGTCAGAGTGTGCAGGGGAAGCCTCCCCTCACACACTTCAACCGCTGCCTCTAATGGCCAGTTGGTTGGCTTGTATGGGCGTAACACCACCAACACCACCACCACCTACTACAATGGTCTCAATGCTTCAGAACAGAATCAATACCCTGCCATAACATACACATGCCTTGAGGCGGACCCTTTCATTAAACTCTTACAGTACCAAGCACGGGGCATGGGAATCGAACCCCCTAACCCATGTCGAGGGGTGTGTTCTTGGTCCGTACCTTGCCGAAGGCGCCGGCCCCGGCGGTGGAGCCGAAGAAGCCGCTGAAGCGGCTTGCGGCGCGGTTCTTCCAGTTGTCGGGCCCTGCCCCCACGCCTGGCAGCGGCGTGCCCATCTGGCTCAGGGAGTCCGGAGACGGGATGTTGGAGTCTCCCAGGAACTCGGTGATGTTCTTCCTCCGTCTGGCCTGATGACCCTGCATGGCACGGGGGGGGGGAAGATACGTTAACGCGTGTCACAAACAAAGACATGGAGAAAGGAAAAGCGCAAGAGGACAGCGAGGTGGTTATGCGACCGGTGCTCCGCGCGATGACGTCAAGCGCCTTCCACAGAGACGATGAGGGAAGTGAGCACAGACGGGATCAACAGGAAACCGGCTTTTGGAAGGGGGGGGGATTCTACAAGGAGGTGACATCAGCAGGACCGTTAAAGGCTCTGAACGGACCGTCTTTCCACTGCAGGAAGGAAAGAAGGAATGCCCGCTTCCTGTCTTAGGGAATACCGCTTACATCACAACAAGAACCTGAGAGAGAGAGAGAGAGAGAGAGAGAGAGAGAGAGAGAGAGAGAGAGAGAGAGAGAGAGAGAGAGAGAGAGAGAGAGAGAGAGAGAGAGAGAGAGAGAGAGAGAGAGAGAGAGAGAGAGAGAGAGAGAGAGAGAGAGAGAGAGAGAGAGAGAGAGAGAGAGAGAGAGCGGGCAAGAGTGAGAGAGAGAGAGCAAGAGAGAGAGAGCGAGAGAGAGAGAGCAAGAGTGAGAGAGAGCAAGAGAGAGAGAGCGAGCGAGAGAGGCAGACAGAGAGACAGAGACATATACACAGACGTAGGGTCGGGCCCAAGGAGGGCCAGGGGTCTGAGCATTGTGTGGTCTCCTCCATTGTTACCCTGTCAGTACGGCATCACACACCCTCCCCTACACACACACACACTCTTACTTTAGGAGCGGTGGCAAAGCAAACAAGCGGGTGGCGTGGCGGTATCTGAGGAAGCAGTTGTTGTGGTTCGGCGACGTGGTGCGTGGCAGTGCTGAAGAACGCTCTGCTCAGGAGACACGGGGCAATCTACCCTACCGAACCCTACTAGTCTACAATTAAGATTCAAAGTGACCTCCCCCGATGCAATCTGTGCAAGATGTTATTGTGAACACGGCCGGGTAGCGGATACACGCATCCGATGCAGACGCCAAGTGTGGCTCTTTTGTTTGGTTTGAAGGAGGCATTACGTGGGCTGCATGTTGCAGACTCATTAGAGTTGTACATGATGTGCTTCGACTATGATGGGAGCTATTTACTGAAGTAGCTTAAAGTTACCATTCGTCGTGATGCCTTCAATTACAACAACTATTTTGTTTTAAAAAGGAGGGGACTGGTAATGTAGACTTGCGTGAAGAGGTGTTCCCCCCAAGTCATTCATCCATTCATCATCATCAAGTGTTTGGAGTTCCATATTTAGATGCCTTGGTCAGCAAATATTGAATGAGGGATTTTTCTGGGGAAATCCGACTGAGGTCACAGGTGTGAGGAAACACTCAGATTCTGCTTGGCTTCCCAGTGGATCTGGTTTGGCTGATAACTCAACACTGGACAGGGGAGTAGAGGAATTACTGTTGACCAATGGCACACTCACGGCCATGCTCATGTATTTTCCCTGCCCTATGCGGTACCGTTGCCACTGGTTTTCCATCATGTACTCTATTTACCAAACCTGCTTCCAGGATTGCCCCTTGAGGATAAATGCAGTTTTTATGCAGAGTATTGCTGTATGGCTTCTAGCAGTTTAAGCAAAATCTAAGAAATAAAAAAATAAAAAATTCGCATTTCGAATATAAACTTGTTTTCAAAATTTAGAACACAACAAAGAGGACTAAAGTTGGATAAAAAGATCGATAAAAACCTTGCACAAAAACTATGCAATGAAAAGGAAAAGGCGTCCTGGTCATTCCTTAACTTAATTAGAGCAACAGAGAATAGAGCAACAGATCAGCCGTCATGCTACTCACCAATGAAGCTAGACGCATCTCAAACACCATCCTAATCCTTCAGGCGGACTCAGAGTACAGCCCGTGAGGCGTCCAGCCGCCGGCCCCTCTCAGAACCACCCCGCACCGGCTTCACTACTGCCGGGGTCACGGTGTGGACACCAACACACACCCAGGGAGGGGAGTTGGAACCGCACAAACAGCCAGAGGCTACACGTCCATTCAGAAGGGTCTCCTAACACCGAGCTTTGGATACTGTCCCACTGCAGCGTGCTCGGCTGGGTTTCTGTCGATTCTCTCGATCCTGGGATTTCTCTCTTATTTTTTTTAGGGACACGATGGCCATGGATTACGTCCTCCCAGTTCAAACAGCCTGCATTGCACACCGACACTGGCTCGATGTCATAGCAACCTGGAAGGGCCGGCCCTTATTGTGTTGGGACAGGAAAACGGAGGTGGGGTCACACTTAGCAGTAGGGAGGAAGAGAGGGGGAAGAAAAAAGAAAAGCGCGGCCGATTTCCATAAACGGAGGCGGAGTTGTAGAGCGACAGCTTGGGGGAGGGGGGGGGGGGGCTTGGGGGCACACGTCCTGGTGCTGTGGAGATCCCCTTGCTATTTCCTATTCTCTTGTCTGTCGCCCAGCTTATGATTTCTTACCAAAGCACTGCCCCCCCCACCCCCCCCTGATCATTGCAACTATTGCCCAATTGCAGAACAGACACCAGCTAGCTGTGGTGGCAATGGGGTCCGGTGGGATTATGGGGTATTCTACAGTAAACAAAAACAAAAGCAATGGACACCATGGACATTTTCAGAAGTCCCCGAGGCGTTGTTGGTCTTCTGAAGCCAATAAACCCTAGGAGGAAGGCCTTGTTGTGATGGTCAACAGTTGTCCAAGTACTTCCAAGAAGCAGAATTTTTGGGCCAAAAAAAAAACCTTTGGACTTTCCCTCGTAATAAAAGTTAAATTTGTCAGGGATGAACCTTATGGTGCGCCTTCATGGAAATCCAAGTTTAAGCGTTAAAAGTGTATATTCCGTTAATTACTGCAACAAAACACATCCTCAAAAGCAGGTGGACGCGAGTCCTGACCAGAAACCACTGTAAAATACATTTGTGGCATTCCTTAAGCACGCGTTTGTTCAGGAAGCGTTGTTGTTATTCCGCCCACCCTGTTCATGGCAGCTGCTAGTGTCGAGCCGTAAATGATCCTATAGAGTCAACAGAACGTGCAGGAGCAGTTTACCGCGTTTCCTCCAGTCCCTGCCTATGTACACACCTCCGCCCGGGCAAGTGTTGGCGGGCCCCCCGACATGTCCCGGAGTTGACAGCTCTGGGAACCGAAAGCGCTGCTGTGGACCTGGAGGTGATGGGGGGCGGCGGGGGGGGGGGCAGGTTAATGATATCAAGTCTGGGTGCTTTATCTTATCGTTAGCATTTGTGGCGTTAACCTTGGCGGAGGATGAGGAAGCGGGGGGGGGAACATTGTTTTAAGGTACCCTTCCCCCCACTGCCAGGAGGAGATCGTATTGAAAATAAATAATGTGGTTCCACAGTTAAGGTAGTCGGCCCCCCCCCCCCCCCCCCTCTCCGCACCATCCCCACCCCTGCCTTTGTTTACGCCGGCCCCCAGATAAGGAGCCCTTGATCAGGCCGGCTGATTAACGACGGGTGAAGGCTGTGACACAAACCCTTCCTAAGACGCGTCACATTGGGGCTTCAGCAGCCGGGAAGGGGAACCGTGCAGATGGTCGACACAGTGGACCCTTTCTGCAGGCTGAGGCCACCCAGGACAACTGTCTGCCAATAATCCAGACTTTAGGCGATAATAATAAAACTGTGTCGCAGAAACACACGTTTAACCACATGAACCTGAAGCAGGAGCACGATATGGGAACTATCAAAACAATGCTCTAGATCAGGGATGGGCAACTTTCATGATAAGGACGGCCACATTTTTCATCATAACCATCAGAGGGCCACATGACTGCACACTTCAACAAAACGTGAGCTGAGAGAAGCTACACAATTTTGTATTTGGTAGATATGATTTCCTGTATTCTGGTGCATTTTGAGGATGGCCACTAACTAAAAGATCTTCCAGAAACATAACCTATGTACGGTATTTTAATTGAACCAACATACATTAATTTCATGTTTTCCATGCTCAAACAGCCACATGAATGGGTAGTATTTTTATCAGTGCAAAGGGCTCACATACATCATCATTCAATGATGTCACAAAACTGAAAAACAGTGGCCCAACATTGAGTGCAACAACTCAATGAACTCAAACCCAACAAGCATGATATTCATTACAGTTGTAGTAGTTGTAGTGGCGACTTAAGTGGATATCTTTAATGACTGATAATAGTTTCTATGGAGTCAGTTTCCTGCCATAATTCAAACCTGAAAAAAAAAGTTTCAAAGGCTTGTAAGTCTGGGTTTGAAAACTCAACACCTTGTAAAAAAGGTTTTGCAACACTGAAAAAAGAGATTATAACCTGAAAAAAAATAAAACTAAAATTCAAACATCTGTAAACATGATTTTGTGTTCTATATTATCTTCTTCATCATTTTCAGCAACACATTTTCAAAGTTCAAACAATTTCACCAGCGCATTTGCAGAGTTTCAAATCTGGCACTGTTCTAACGGTGTATTTCATTGTTGCCCGGTTTTGAAACCTTGTAAATGGGATTCTGCAAACAGGTGTTCATACATTGAGAAATACGTTTTGAAAGGTTGAATATTTAGTTTTAAAAACTTGTAAAGGTGTACGTTTACGACATTGCAACGTATTTTTTCAGAACTGACTTTTCAGCACTGACTTTTCAGAGATTTGAGCGCAAGCTTTGAGTCACGTGAATAATGGCAGTGTTCTGACGCCACTCGTTTTGAAACTCCTGACAGTCGAATCTGAAAACGTTCCTGGGGGCGGGACCATTTAGCTCTAAACCTATTGGTTGCTCTCGGCTGACGTACATTCCAATCACATGTGCCGTTCACCGGGCTGTTCTTGATTGACAGTGCTCTGCCGATGACACGAATAACAACGGGTTGATTTTGATTTCCATTTTCTGGAACCAGAGTCTCATCTCCATAGGACGCGACTAGCAAGGACGCGTCCTAGCAAGGCTGTCGCCTTCACTTTGGGAAACAGCCATGGTTCCAGAAAATGGAAATCAAAATCAACCGCGAAAGTCGCTTGTTATTTGTGTCATCGGCAGAGCACTGTCAATCACGCACAGCCCGGTGAACTTCACATGTGATTGGAATGTACGTCAGCCGAGAGCAAACAATAGGTTTAGAGCTAAATGGTCCGGCCCCCAGGAACGTTTTCAGATTCGACTGTCAGGAGTTTCAAAACGAGTGGCGTCAGAACACTGCCAATATTCACGTGACTCAAAGCTTGCGCCTGTGTGGTCAAATCTCTGAAAAGTCAGTGCTGAAAAGTCAGTTCTGAAAAAATACGTTGTAATGTCGTTAACGTACACCTTTACAAGTTTTTAAAACTAAATATTCAACCTTTCAAAACGTATTTCTCAATGTATGAACACCTGTTTGCAGAATCCCATTTACAAGGTTTCAAAACCGGGCAACAATGAAATATACTGTTAGAACAGTGCCAGATTTGAAACTCTGCAAATGCGCTGGTGAAATTGTTTGAACTTTGAAAATGTGTTGGTGAAAATGATGAAGAAGATAAAATAGAACACAAAATCATGTTTACAGATGTTTGAATTTTAGTTATATTTTTTTTCAGGTTATAATCTCTTTTTTCAGTGTTGCAAAACCTTTATTACAAGGTGTTGAGTTTTCAAACCCAGACTTACAAGCCTTTGAAACTTTTTTTTTCAGGTTTGAATTATGGCAGGAAACTGACTCCATAAGTTTCTAAGCAAACTAGACGCATGGGTTTGCCTTTGAATTCTATGAATTCTTCTCATCTTTCTTGACCGAGTTTTCTGTAACTCGATAAAAAATTATTATTATTATTTTTTTTAATATATTTTAATTATGTGCGGGCCTCACTCAGTCATCCTCACTCAGTCGGCCGCCAGTTACCCATCCCTGCTCTAGATGCTCAAAACAATGTTTTAAAATCACTTTTAGAGCGTCAAACGATCTTGGAGGTCCTCAGACACGTCCACTCGAGGCACTCAAATCCCCATACACTGTTCGAATTAGAGTAGCTCTCGCATGCAAACACACACAACACACACACACATATAGATGCAGTCAGTCAGTCAGTCAGTGGCAAGCGCCCACACACAGTCATGCATAAACACACACGCCTGTGCGTGTGTGCAAACACAATCACACACACATACATACACACCCAAACATGTATCCTGGTGGATTAAATACAACAGGACGGTATGAACGGACAATGAAGAATAGAAGTACTCAAATGCTCAGTGACAGCGACATTTGACCAACGATCTGTTGTTCTTTTTGCTCTATACGATGTTGCGGAAAGGATTTGTGTACCATCATATTGAGCTTACATAGCCTACCTCCATACAAGTCACATCAATGCGTCAAAATTATGAGTTTATCATTATTAATGCAAACTATGATAACTGGTAATGCTTTATAGCATTGGGGGGGGGGGGGACAGCACCATCTGTCAAATGTGTACTATACAGGGGTGTCATAGACTACAACATAGAAATTTACACCGTTTTGCAAAAGCATAGAAATTCAAAAGGTAAGACTAATTCACATGTTTCAACCTGAAGGAACCGATTCTGGGAAAAGAGCCGCCCATCACTGACAGGCAAGCGCCGTCAAACAGGCAGGTCATAAAAGGAAACATTCGCACATTAATCACACATCTTCTATGGAGGACTGTGCCTTTACCATCACAAGGGAGAGAGTTGACCCAAGCATGTCGGCCTCTAACATTCCCCAGGACAGGACAGACAACAGAAACAGGCAGCACAGTCCAGCCCATCTCACCTGACATTGCGGCGGTGCCGAGGACTCTGGGATGGCAGAGTCCAGGGGCAGGAGGTCCCAGCTGTAGCCGGACGTCAGGCGACCGAAACGCACCATATTGTTCCTAGGCTCACAGCTAACCAGCTAACCAGTCAACCTGCAAGGCCTGACCCGCTCAGATGTTCAGTGGACGGAAATATCCCTGGTAAATCCAACGGTCAAAGGAGCTCCATTTGCTGGGTTGACTAAAGTGCACTGTTGGCCGAGTACGGAGTCTGCCTATCTTGACTTGCCACTCAAACACACACACCTTAACAGAGTCCTGAGCAGCCAGCTTGGCTCCTCCCACCCTTTAAAGAACAGTGCTCCCCCCCCCCCCACACACACACACTTTCATTAGAAAGCTTAACAGATATGCATTGATCACAATGTGCAGGTTTCACGTTGATATTCATGAATTCAAATTGCATCAGGAATACATACAGTCCATGCATATACCTAGATACTTAGATGAAGCCATCTTTAATGATACTAGTTACGTAGATACACATGGTATGTACCATTCATATTAGTAATTTTGTATGCATGACAAATGCATAGCCTAATCACATCTAGCTACATTACATTATAACTAAATGAGCAGATACTCGCGTACAGAGAGACTTACAAGAAGTGCATTTAACCATGAAGATATAACCAAAAAGGTCCATCAATTCTACTTGTCAAAATAGCTTCATTGGGATACACAACGAGTAATTAAACACTTAATAACCTCATCAAAGTATTGCATGAGAGTTCAATGATCCGTTTACTTCAACGGCATTATGTTGTTTTTAACTTAATCTCTGATAAAGACGTTAATGTTCAATCAACTGATAGTTGTCACTCTGTTAAAACTAAAGAAAGAGGGAGATCTTGGGGCTTATCACCTACACAGAGTCCTCCCACCTCCCTACTCCCCCATGGGCAGCCATCAGCCCCCCACCCTCCAGTCAAACCATTATCATGCATAGCAACGGCACGTTAATTTACAACTTCCCACTTTATAAGTCTAACATAGAGGCCAGATAGCCGCCCTGTTTTACAGTCACACGCACACAATCTTCACTGTGTGGGCAGTTAGGACGCAGTGTGTAGCGGGCGAAACAGAAGAATGGTACGATTGCCGTTCCAACTTGCTAAACTACTCACACCTTCTGGACAAAGCACCGAGAAGGACTTTGTGTGAGCAGAAGTACAGAAAGAGAAGTGGTTGAACAAGCGAGAACATTACAGTAAGCTACGACTGAACAACGGTTTGGGGGAACTATGCGTGTAAACAAACACATGCATGTATTGATGAATACACCTCTATTTAGTATTTAGGGGCACGTTTATTCTGAGAGCCAGAGGGGCCAGACGGCTCTTTTTCCAAATAGTGAACTCCTCAAACAAAAGAGCTTCACACTTCTTCTGTAGCCACCCCAACACTACGTTAATTTACACTGAAAACATCTACTCCCAACCAAACACCAGGTGTTCTTTCAACTCAGAGGCTCTGTCCTTACTCTGGTTAACCCCTACAATCTCATTGGCTCCATCTGTACTCTGGTTAACCCTCATAACCCTAACCCCCCCCCCCCCCCTTGTCATCTCAGAGGTCCTGTGTATTGTCTGGTTGACTCTTCCTCAGAGGTCCTGTGTATTGTCTGGTTAACTCTTCCTCAGAGGTCCTGTGTATTGTCTGGTTTACTCTTCCTCAGAGGTCCTGTGTATTGTCTGGACTCTTCCTAAGAGGTCCTGTGTATTGTCTGGTTTACTCTTCCTCAGAGGTCCTGTGTATTGTCTGGTTTACTCTTCCTCAGAGGTCCTGTGTATTATCGACAGTGACATCTTAGGATACGATCGCTATAAGGCCATTATAATACAGCTGTGATATTGCTTGCCAGGGCTCCACAACTTAAGGAGGAATGGTTAAAGAACATTAAGAAAATGTGTACAATGATGATCAATGCTAAACCAATGGAAAAATAAACAATCGAGTTCAGGATCGTTTGCATCGATTGGTTCTGATAAAGCCACTGGTACCATTGAGTATCTACCTGCTGCTTTGTGCAAACTTTGTACGATCACGATAGAGATTTGAACGATTGCAAACACGGTTTCTACAACATAGTGGCAATGCAAGTCGGTTGCTAGGCTGTTATATTCCCATGCCAACGATGTATGAATATTATAGTGTGATTAGACGGCAAAGGTCGATTCAGATCCTTACTGGAAATCACATGGCCTCAGTGTGTCAAGCTTTTTGACTGGCTGTAAAACTTGTTTTACTGCTGAGAGCACTACACTCTCGTATGTTCAGGAAATCAGAAAATAGAGAAGGAAGTAAAATGCTGGAAAAACCCTGCAGCGGAAAATAAGCTCAGGTTCAACCCAGCCAGGGGCAGGAGAACCTGCATTTCTTCTAAAACAAAACTACAAACCAACCGACCAACTTGTTGCAATTAGTTTCAATTTTACAGCCTCTGACTGCATGATAGATAAATAAGCTTTTCTTTAAGTACAATCTATTTCCTATAATGATCATCATTAAATACACGTTGATGAGGGTGATGTGAATATTAATGGAATATAAAAAGGGAAATATAGGAAAGGGAATCTTGCATCTAATGATCCCAAAACATATTGAAATAGCCATCACACTACACTTGAAACAGAATATGGAATATGATATTGATATTTTGGTGCAATCCCCCTATTCTTCATTTTGGTATTTTATAGCAGGTATTTGAATAACACTTAATCAATTATGGAAAACCGACAAAGGACAGATGGGAAGCAATGTTTTATGAGAGTTATCAGCATAACTGGAATGTAGATTAGGCCAATCCGCCTGCAATGTTGAACCTTGCCTCCAGCTGCATGGCTGAACCTTTGCTTTGATGATATGTAATAATCCACACTATCTTTCCTCTTTGTCCCCAACAGGAGGCGACCTGTAATCCACATTAACTTGACTGTAACTGCTTCAACCATGTGGTCATTCTATAGGGAAGAGGTGCACAATTGGCAGTTTTTTTGTCTTGGATTGGAATAACAGTGACCATACCTAGATGAAATGATACTTGCCAAGTGGTTACTTGTCAAATATCAAAACCGTTCCAGCCAAAAGGAACTCGATTCACCCAGGCACGCATGCGTCTAGGCTGCTACCATGGAAACGCCCAAAAGACTTGTCAGCGATCTCACGTCCTCCCATTTCCTGTGTCTTGGGAGTCTGGGCTGAGACCCAAACTGGTTCTCAGCCACTGCTGTTCGATGCCCGGAAGCCAGAACCAGCAGCAATATCCTCCCAGGAACAATTCTAATTCAACTATTTATTCCGTAACCATATATCCAAAGTGTAGGTCCAGTTCCTTAAAACTCAAACGACGAACCAAAGCTCACCTAGAAAGACCTTAATGACTAATGAACTGAGCATATGAAAGCATAAAAGGGCGAGGAACTAGTTAGTTAGCAGTTAGTTGCTTCTATTATGGCACATCTTTTAACGTAGATCAATTGGAGAAAAAGCCTCCAAAAGCCTGCTAGTGCGTAAGAGCACTTTAAGCGCCCCCCTGTGGACACTATTTGTACTATCAATCCAATACTGTTTCAGAAGACTTTTATCAGAGTAACACCCGGCACTAGGACTAACGCTGGGGTCCCCATCGCTAAGACTAACGCTGGGGTCCCAGGCAACCTGGACTGTTTGTTTCCAGGCACTGCTGAGCAAAAAGCCTCCAACTGTTTGTCGCCACCGGGGTAACCATGACATCATCAGCAGATCAATTATCTGTCTGTTCCACGTCTGAATTGGACCCAATGACACACATATTCAACACACACACACACACACACACACACACACACACACACACACACACACACACACACACACACACACACACACACACACACACACACACACACACACACACACACACACACACACACACACACACACACACGTGTGGGTGTGAGGCGTACCAAGAGGTCGATGCTGTCGCTCCGCCCCAGCGAGCCGTGCTCTGCCTTCTCGCGGGCGGGGGCCAGGATGTAGCCGCTCTGGTGGCCGCAGGGCTTCATGTTGGGCAGGCTGAGGGAGCGCAGGTCCTTCACGCCCTGCTCCACCTTCAGCTCGTCGCCCGGCCGCGCTGCACGGCCAAGACACACAAACACATGCGTCTGCTTTACAACCCTTTAGAAATAATGACAATGATTTAGAGCTCTTTTTAGACACTCAAAGCCCTGTGCATAGCACGGGTAAGGGGAACTCTGGTCAGGTTAGCAAGTAAGGAGGTGGAGGTATTGGGACTGCCCTCGGGACTTGGATTGTATTTCATACACAGGTATACTGTCGACAGACAATGGCCTAGTTAGGCTTGAATGGAATGTTACAATACAGTCAATACCACCCACCCCCACCAGCCTCCCCCCCCCCCCCCGCTCTGTATTCCAGACAGTATTGCCCTTGCAGACTGTGATTTCATGCAAAGGTGTCGGTCTAATAGGTGTCTGGTGGGCGAAGTTTGCCAAAGGGCTGGAGAATCGTTTGCGTTGATGATTCATGGTTTGAAATGACAGGCTTTAGAGCTAAAGAGAAGGCCAGGGACGAACATTTCTTGTTGTTTTGTAATAGATGAATGCACTGGACGCACGAGATAAGTTGCTGACTTTTTCGGTTGCCTTTGAAAATCGGAGGAGAGGTTTCTGAGCATTCTGTCCAAATCAATCGGTAATCTACTGCATGCAAGCCGTCTTTCTCCTTGAATAAGCGATCGTCCTCAATTGTCTCTGGGTATATTCGATTCCTTAACTTTAAAAAATACAATTGAATACACAGTCCCTGTTGATTATTGTCCCACTTAAAAATCGTACCCATACTTTATGTATAATATGCAATCATGCTTTTGAATGTGCAATATTATAAGCCATAATCTGTGCATTATGAAGTCATTGGAAGCTGTGCAAAGAATGCCCTAGGGCTTTTCGATTTGAGTTTTTCCCATGTGGAAAAATATTGTTTTTAATGTATGTTGCATTGTTGCTGCTGATGAGGGAGGGTGTCGGATGTATTCTAACTGCAACTTGAGTCCCAAACCAAAACTGCCCATGGGACATAAAACGTGTGTCTAACTGAATGCACACAACCTCATGATGGCTCAACTCACCTTTAACTTTGAGGTAGTGTCCCCCGAAGCGGTACGCCTCAAAGTTGAGGGACAGCGGGGTGTTGGACTGGTCCAGGAACAGGTCCACCCGGGCCAGCTCGATGCCCTTCCTCTCAAACACCGGACCCAGGACCTCTCTGGTGCACACGGGAGAGACAACAGAGCCGTCATTGTAGGTTCAAATCGATGCACACAACACCATCCGACACCAGTCTTAAAGTGGGAGGGGAGCATGTGCCTGATCATTCTGGGGGATTCCACTGACCTCAGCGTCTTCTTTTTCACCGCCGGTACAATCTCTGTGTCGATGTCGACGTTGAGGTCGAATTTGAGGCTGAAGCACTCCTTGCTGGGGTCCTGTCGGCAAAACAGAATACTGTCATTTTATGTAGATGGGGGGGGGGGGGGGGGGGGGGGGGAGTCTGACCGTATCAACCCTAGGTTTCACTCACTACAACACATAGGCTTGTGGAGACTTTGGTGTTCTGTTCATGGAATGGTATGGTGATGATAGACAGAAGGTTGGCCATTTCAAAGCAAAGTTCAGAACCAGGTATCTTTTATGGATATATATCCAGATATAAAACCTATATGCATAGATATACAGCACTAAATAATTTCTATAATATTGGCTGGAGCAGTATCAAAAATAATAAATGATAACACTAACCACATTGAAATGTTCATGTTGTTTCTAGTCATTTAGTCCTACAGGAAAATAAAAGGATGGTATTTATGTGCTACCAGTTAGCTCCACAAGGGGGCTCCCCTTCACTAAGGAGCCCGGCCTCAGAGCTAGCTTAGTCTAAAGGGGCTCACTCCGTAAATCCTCCACTGCAGCTGAGCAATAACACTGACTGCCAAGCCAGGTGGCTTCTTTGATCCGACGCAACTCCTCAACAAATGACATAAATCATTCTGTAGTACTGGAGTGCATCATCCCGTAAACACTGTGCAATGTTCCCCCGAGGTGTGGGACGGTGTGTCATAGTCCAGGTTGAGATCACCATGCCTTACTAGGAGCATTTAGAAGGCAATGTGTCCGAGTGTCTCTGTGTCCGAATGTGAGTATGTGTCCGAGTGTGTGTGTGTCCGAGTGCCTCTGTCTCTCCGTGTGTGTCCGAGTGCCTCTGTCTCTCTGTGTGTGTGTGTGTGTGTGTGTGTGTGTGTGTGTGTGTGTGTGTGTGTGTGTGTGTGTGTGTGTGTGTGTGTGTGTGTGTGTGTGTGTGTGTGTGTGTGTGTGTGTGTGTGTGTGTGTGTGTGTAAATATTTACATCAGTGTGTCGTCTCCGCGGCTTCTTCTTCACCAACTTCAACGCCCCGGTTTTACGTTCCCTGAAATGAAAACCGCAACGGTTAATACACACCCACACAAACAAACAAAAACACATCCCCTCCGGAAGACCGAACACACGACAACCTTTCAACTTCGGAATACTTTCATTCAGTAGATAAAAACGCACACACGTACGCCTCGGATATGACAATATAGTCCGGGGCGGACTACGTGCACAGTCCCATCGCCGTGGCGAGGGTCCAGGTAGCGTAGCGTGGGCCGCGTATACATAACTCCCTCCGTGACTGTCCCTCCTTCCCTCTCTTTAAAGCTCATCTCAAGACCTTTCTGTTTCAAGAAACACTTCCTAACACTCCTCTTCCACCACTGCATAGACCCTCTCTCTCTCTCTCTAGATTATATATATCTATATTATTATTTATTTATTTATTTTATTTTTGTTGTGTTGTTGTAATGCTTGTTATGCTCTCCTGCTCCGTGTGTGCTCATGAATCTGTAGAGCGACCTTGAGTATGAGAAAGGCCGATATAAATCAAACGTATGATAACGGAGAGGCTACTGACCCGCGCTCGTGCACTTCCTCCTCCTCTTCTTCCTCCAGGCCCGAGGGGGGGCTGGTTCGCGGGGGGCAGGAGCGCGTGGACACGTTCCGGGCCAGGATGGAGCCTGGAGGGTTCCAACACACACACATGTTGACATTAAATAATAGAACACACAGAGGATACCATCGAGAGATACTATGGTCTGATCGTCTGATAGACCGGAGCTGTCCTTCCTCACTTTCTAGAAACGTCCATCACATGACATGGAGGATTTCACAGAGAGTACAGGATCTCTGTACGTTGAGTTCAAAGATCGTTTACTGTTAAACAAAATCGATTCTAGCCAAGCTCAGAGACCTAGAGGTCATGACCTTAACCATGTCGATAAAGAAACAAAAAACACGTAAGAGATAAGAGAATCATGATGATGATTCTTAAGAATGTGGTGTGACACATAGACGTAGCGGATTTGACAGGTTGGTATATTGCCTCTGACACATTGAGCATGTTCAACTGTGGCTGGAAGGACTTCAATTGGAGAAACGCTGACTCTTACCTTGGGGTTGCAAGTCAAATCGGGGGTGCCGCTCAAAGTGCATATTGTCTGTGTTCTCAGAATGAAAGCGCAAGTCACATGACTCGCACAGGTGAAGGGGGCTTTTGCTGTTCAGGTCTTGGCAGTCTTGGTGGTGGCAAACCTACGGACACAACGACAGGGACAGAAAGGGGGACAAATGGGGTGTCAGAATCACCAGAACAGTACGAGATGCACATGACGGTTAGAAAACGACGTGGGAGAAACACAAGGCTGAAAGCTTTAAGATGGTAATGCAAATTCATTCCAATCCGTGTTCAGACACACATTTGCTCATCTAATCCTTCAGTTTATCTGCTCTGTCTCTCTCTCCCTCGCGAATATTAAAGCAGACGTTTTGACAGATTTATTGTTTGACCACTAACCACAGTTTGCTCCTTAATATTAACAGTATTAACAGTAACACACATTCAACAGATCTGAGGGCTTCGGCTAACCATGCGTATGGCCAGTTTCATTCCGATAAATGACACCAGCTGATTTCAATTAGGAGGTCCCCTGAGCTCTGCTGAAGGTGATTGGCAGTGACATCAGCTGGTGTTCTGATTGGCTGGAATGCAATTCTGGCATGCATAGTCGTGACCCTTTGTTGCACATGAGGTACAAGTCTGGGAAAGATAGACACTGGACATTGTGGAGTATTTAAAGTGGCATGTTCTGATAGATTTTTCTGCCCAAGGAACTGATGGGATCTCATTGAAATTAAAAAAGGTGGTTATATAGGTTAGATATAATTTAAGTGTTATTTATTTTGTTAGAAATGAGAAATGAGTGAGTCAAATGCTCTGTAGAAATATCTGCTCTGGTTGCCTGAGCATGCCTCTGTCTGATACGATTCTGACTGTAGGCAGCTCAAAGCTAATTTCAGGTTTCATGAATTCCTCTTGCCCGTCAATCCACTGTGCACACAAAACATGGTCATTGCAGCACCAAAGGTTGGCGAATGTAACACTTCTCAATGCTGGAGAAACGTAGGTAGTAATGGGGCGGATTCATTTGATAAATCTCCTATTGATCTGTCTTCACAACTCTCTAATCCAACAGCAGCTTTAATGACTTCTAAGAGTTTAAATGTCTTTTAGGTTGGCCCTAAACACTTTCATCCTTTGTGGGGACCATGATTTGAGTGGCTGTGGCCAACCAGCAACGTGTGACTACTGTATAATGATGCATTAATGTTCTTGAGAAGTTGCCCAAGTTATCAGTACATAACCACAAGTCGAAACATCCCCCACTCACACTCTGTTCATATCACTGCCAAACACCCACGGAAACTCTTGCCCTTCCTAATCAACTTCTTGGATCCGACCAATGGCTCCCATCCTCAGGGTCAACGTCCCGCCCACTCGCCCGGTCCATCTGTCACCCACCACTGATTAAGGAGACACATAAGGAGTCTCCCTGCCGTTACAGGCCGCAGATCAGCTGCTGGATCGGACCATAAGAGGTAAAGCGCGGGGGGGGGGGGGGGGGGGGGGACTGACAGGTCAGTAAGTGGAGGAATCTCCCAAGTGCTGCTGCAGACAGGGCAGCAGAAGGCCAGACGATTAAGCTCCTTTCTGCCCAGAAAGCTAGATCAACCCCCCCCCCCCCCCCCCCACCACCAACAGCCATATCTTCCTGCCTCACCCTTCTCAGAGAACCAGGACCACCAGGGGGTCGCCCTAACCACGTCTGCCCCCCCACCAGGCCCCGTCCGAGACCTCACCCCTGTGCAGGAACCAGGATGTATGGGGTGATACAATGGAGGCCCCGCTAATGGACTTCCTCACATTGTTTCCATCATGTGGTCCTGGGCATGCGCGGCCTTACACAAGGAACAGACACACACACACACACACACACACAGTTGGCCTGTGAAGTGCGTGTGTGCTTGAGCGTTTGTTTTCGGCGGCGTGCGGTGCACTCGAGGGACAGGGCATGTGCCAAGGAGTCTGGCTTTTATGTAAACACAACAAACATAGATGAGGCCGAATCCCCAGGCACAACATTGTCCGATACACATCATGTCCACAGCTTGTGCCAACACCCACTGTATCCATCTCTGCGTTACGGAGCGGCCCCGGGGGTCAACTGTGACGAGAGATCGCACACGCGAGCGGAGTAGTGGAAAAGCCATCACAGTCAACACATGCCAAGCACTTGCCAACAAATCTACTGTACATGGAGAAGACCTGGGAAGGAATGATCATACGTTCCAATGACCGAAAACAAACAGTCCCAGGTCCCTACAGCTCGTTAAGCAGTAATGGATCCAAGCTGTGCTGGGATTGGCGGTTATCAGTTTCAAGGGAAGCTGATTGCCTGACTACAGAGAAGCGGCACTCTGGACAACACTAACACTGTACAACAATTTGCAAAAGTGAAGAAAGACAAAAGTGCATACAAAGAAGAAAGACAAAAGTGCATACAACCGGGCGGGCTGGATGGAGAAACAGAACCCCTCAGAGGGACCATGGTAACCCCTCAGAGGGACCATGGTAACCCCCCCCCCACCCACCCCCCCTCTGTACCGTTGGCGTTTGAGCAGCAGAAGCAGCAGCAGCAGCAGCATCAGCAGCAGCAGCAGCTGCAGAAGTATCGGTGGCAAGGGTAACGCAGCCTTCCATCCCAGTTCTGTCCCAGTCGGACTCCACCATGTCCATGTTGTCAGCCATGGTCCTACCGCCCCATCCCACGCAAACCCCAGAGCAGGCCAGACAGACACTCCCGACGAGCTGCCTGGCTCCTAATCCACTCTGCTCACGTCTAGCCAGCCTAAGCGGGAGCTCATGGAGAAGCAGGCTGTGTGGGGAAACAGCAGAGGGGGGAGAGAGCGAGAGAGCGAGAGAGCGAGAGAGAGGGGAAGCAGGAGTGGACAAGCTGAGGACAGGATGAGGAGCAGCAGGGACAATCCCAAACCGAGAGCCAGGAAGGATGAGATAAAAGGCAGAGAAGAAGAAAAGGAAGAAGTTGGGTCCCGAGTCTTTTTAGAAGGACAAAGCCTCTCTCTATCTCTCCCTCTATCTCTCTCTCTCTCTCTCCTCCCCCACTACTCTAATCTAGTGGTCCCTAATTGGTGACTGTGCTCTGTCAAAGCCATCTGACACTCCAACAGAGATTACGCAGCCGCCCCCCCGCCCCCCCACCTACCCGTCATTCTCCCCACCGGGGGTCTCTTCCTACCACCACCCCTGGTACCTAAAAGTAATGTAGTGGTGCAAGGTAGAAGCTACATAAAGTAATATGGTAGGAGTTCAAACTAAGGTAAGGTACATGTCAAGTAATGTTGTAGTAATGTCAAGCATTTTAATGCAGTATTAATGTTAGATAATGAAATGTAATTTGGTAATATTAATGTAATGTTATCATAATGTGAAGTAATGATTAGTACTAATGTAAAGTTATGTTATATCAATGTAATGTTATAGTAATGTTATGCAGTACTAATGTTAGGTAATGTAATATAAATGTAAAGTAATGTAGTCACAATGTTAAGTATTGGAATATAGCATTAATGTAAAGTACCATACTAGTAATTTAAAATGGTAGTAATATAATGAGGTTAGTAATGTAATATGATTGTGAAGTATTGCAACGTAGTATTCATTTAAAGTAATGTTCAGAAATGTATTGTAGTAGTATTGATAAAGTAATTTGTAGCCATGTAGTGAATTAGTAGCATGAAGTAATAATAATGTAGAGTAATGTCTCGCGTTTTACTATGATTATAACCTGACATGGCTGTCCTCCCTGAGCAGGATAAAGGAGAGTATTATTTGGCAATAGGACAATCTAAAAATAGATTGATGCTCACGATGAGCAAGCAACTGCTCTGTTATTAGAACAACAATCCCCTATACCGATTACGTTCCCTGCATTTGAAGTACGGCCCTTGTGAAGTCTTTCCCTCGTCTCTGACAGGAGACGGCAGCCACAGAAGCAGCTTCCACCAGCAGCCCCACAACAACGAGACGACGCAGGTCTATACGGAGTCTGGCTCAGAGGTCTGGGCCCGGGGGTCTGACTGAGGCACCCCTCAACAAGTCCACGCACCCACAATCCTATCCCACGCAATCGGCGGCAATCCAAACACCACAGGGGGAAACAACCCTACCACCCCAAACTGGGAGGGTTCAGTTCGCTCGCGGCCTCATCTGTTACACCTGTAGAGACACACACGTAAGAGCTGCGTATCTTCTGATATTCACAGTAGGGTGGGGGGGGAGGAGGAGGGGGAGGGGGGGGGAGAAGGGGGGTTGGGGGGGAACATTGCTGCAATACTGAACATTCCGATTGATGAAAAGAGCTGATTGATAGTTTGGTTTATTATTCTGAGGACCTGACTTGTGTTCTCTCTCTCTCTCTCTCTCTCTGGACGGAGTTACCGTTCTAGCTCTGATTGAGGAGGGGGGGGGTGAGATAAAGGGATATGAGAAGGGGGGGGGGGGTTAATGGCACCAAGGAGGACAATAGCTGAAGGTCCTCCTGAACCTCAGCCCCCCCCCACCTCACCTCACCTCCCCCAACGCCTCACCAAACCACTCCAACTCACCCACTGTCCCCCCCACCCCCTTTACCAACAGTCAACGGTATTTAATCGCCAAAACCTCACTCCACCTGCTGGACACTGCTTTCTAATCCGTCTGAATAGTGGTGGTGTGACTAGTGGGGAGCTCCGGGTGTGTGTGTGGGTATGTGTGTGGACTGACTGCAGCTGAAACACTGCACCCACATAAATACACATATATATATACATATACACACACATATATACATATACACACACATATATACATATACATATACACACACATATACATATACACACACACACACACATATACATATACACACACACACACACATATACATATACACACACACACACATATACATATACACACACACACACATATACATATACACACACACACACATATACATATACACACACACACACATATACATATACACACACATACACATATACACACACACATATATATACATATACACACACACACACACACACATATACACACACACACACACACACATATACACACACACACACATACAAGCACCCCTTTTATGAATCCCATTGGCTGCTCCTTGGACAGCTGTGGCTGGCACACACACACACACATACCCCCCTCTCAACCCCCCCAGCGTCTCTTGTCGGGGCCAACCCACGCCACGTAGCACCTGCTGAGTGGGCTCTTGTTCCAGCGCTGGGCTCACATGCATCCCGACACACACATCATACGGAGACTTTTATATGTTGGTATGGGGTTCAACTGTTGCGTGGATGTCGACAATTGTACCATATTCGATTTCAGATTTATAACTGTGGTGGGCAGAACAAGAGGGGTGTGTGTGTGCGTGTGTGTGTGTTTCAGGGGCTCATCTTGCCTGATGGCAGCCGTCTAACAAGTAAGTTCATTAGAGCATAAGCACAAGTCATCTATCTGCAGACCTAACATCCCACTTTTTATACCAACTTTCTACAAATAGCAGCACCTCATTTATATTCAAGGATTTGGAATCCAAGGACTCAACGTCAAAGATGTTATCAATACATTTAAATCCTTCAAATCTTGTTGCATGGGCTGAAATGAAAGCTAGCAGCGAACAACACTCCACACGTGAGCATAGGGCTACGTTGGTCGGCCTTGTTCATGTTTTAGCTAGCCTATTGTCAGCTTCTCATCAGCATGCAACAGACAGACTTTGGGGGGTTAATACTTCCCTCTTTGTATATTAAACAAGGGTCTTAAATGACGCCCCAAAAGGGATGGTTGAAGCATTCCGATAGTGCCTCAAACCTGACGGAAATAGTGGACTTCGGAATTAGTTGGGAGTCTTTCCCTTGTCATTAAACAACACAGAGCAGGTCTACAATGTCTTATAGTATCGCTCAACTAAAAACATCAAGCTGAACCCTGCTCATAACTCAGTCTTTGTTGATTTGACACATGAAACCACCTGGCTTTTACACTGCGATTGGACCAACACCACACGCACAATGCACCGTCTGCCCTCCCTCCCAGCCCTCCTTTGAAGCTGCGTCCACAACAGCAGGTATATCTGCTCCATTATATCCCTTGCATGGCATTGGTCAACACAAAAAAGATCAAATCAAAGCCCACTTGAACCTTAACAACTCATATAACACCAACAACTACGTGCCCGATGCAGCTCTGGGATGGCACCATATAGTCGGTTATTCCGCATCGCACGAGAAGCTTTGTCCATTCCTTTATCCTCTTTGCCAAGACTCTGGTGTCAAGCGGCTCCGTCGGTCGTATTAGTCAGGGGCCCCGAACACTAATCCTGGCCCTTCCCAGAAGAAGGCCTGCAACAAATAAGGGCCATGTGTATCATCACTGAAGACCTGCTTGGCGGTGGTAAGGGATTGCATCCACTCATTTGCATCCACTCATCTTTGCCCATAGGGATTGGATGAGTGGATTGCATCCACTCATCTTTGCCCATACATTGTCTCCTAGTAGCTACAGGTGCATTTTTAAAAAGGCTGGTTCTCACCCTTTCACCAGTTTCTAGTTTTGCCCTTTTCTCTCTGAAAGCTCTCAGCAGGAAGAAGGATAGCTCTCGGCCTCCAGCTAAATGGGTAGCTCTCGGCCTCCAGCTAAAATGGATAGCTCTCGGCCTCAGCTAAATGGATAGCTCTCGGCCTCAGCTAAATGGATAGCTCTCGGCCTCAGCTAAATGGATAGCTCTCGGCCTCCAGCTAAATGGATAGCTCTCGGCCTCAGCTAAATGGATAGCTCTCGGCCTCCAGCTAAATGGATAGCTCTCGGCCTCCAGCTAAATGGATAGCTCTCGGCCTCAAGCTAAATGGATAGCTCTCAGCCTCAAGCTAAATGGATAGCTCTCGGACTGGCCTCCAGCAGAAATGATAGCTCTTGGCCTCTAGCCAGAAGGATAGCTCTTGGCCTCTAGCCAGAAGGATAGCGCTTGGCCTCTAGCCAGAAGGATAGCGCTTGGCCTCTAGCCAGAAGGATAGCGCTTGGCCTCTAGCCAGAAGGATAGCGCTTGGCCTCTAGCCAGAAGCCTCGGAGCCCCTCTCTTTCTGCTTAACCTGTCATCAATTCACTTAAGCACAGTCAATCCCATGTTACTTGACATCATAAAATTCATAAATGCTATTAATACATTTACATGATTAGAATCCTTTGCCATCATATATTTTATTTGATATGAAACCCAAATGAACAGAACCTGAAATAAAAATTTACTTCAGCTTGAATACTGTGATCCTTTCATCCCAGTCTTTACGCTTCAGCAGCGAGAGAGAAAAAAGCACTGCCTCTGAAACGGTCTGAAGCGGTCGGCGTGACAGCGCATAGTCATGCACGGTCTTGTACAAATAGTGTGATTGTTGTGAGCTCACCAAACACGCCCCGCACCAGACAAGAATGGGGCTGTGTGACTAAGTGCCAAAGATCTGGGGAAGACACCCAGGTGTCAGGTACACATCATAGTCTGCGCACGGCGGGAGCCACCCTCTCCTTTTCACTGCTAAGTGCAAAGACGAATCCTGACCTTTCAAAACGTAAACACGCCGGTGTGGTCACACACACGCTCTAAGGGAGACGGCGAGAGAGAAAGAGAGATCGCTCAAAGACGACCACCGTTGAGAAGCTTCCGGAAAATAAATAAAAGCGGGACCATCTGCTTTCCTCCGATGGAGTTGGGTTAATCCCAATGCTTTTCTGTTTCCACGACACACACACACACACACACACACACACACACACACACACACACACACACACACACACACACACACACACACACACACACACACACACACACACACACACACACACACACACACACACGGTTAGAGGAACATCTATGGTGCGCCCGGCAGACACTCGCGGTCTGAGCAGCAGCTGCGGCGCTGCTGAAATCCCCAGCAGCAGCCAAGAAAGATATACTTTCCCAAGTTGGCCCTTTTCAGATATTTCTGAGCGCGCTTGGTGCTACGCCGTCAGGGTCAGAGAGCTCTGCTCGTTCTGTAAGCAACGTTCAATGACCTCCGGGGGCCGGGTTAGTGTGTCCCGGCCCCTCCGCCGGCCGGACGAGACGTCCTTTTAACCCTCCCCATGACAGAGTTGCCATTAGCAGGGGGCCTGTGTGGGACGGCAGGCACACAGCGCAACATCAAAGGGAAGCTGGGGGGGTGGCCGGGGCCCCGGCTCAGATTTATCCTCCAATAAATGAAGGCCGTGCGGCGGGCGTGGAGTGCTGGGCTGGGGGTTGGGTGAGGGGGTTTAGACTGAACCTCCTCTGCCAGCTGCACCCTTTCTTCTGCTGCCATCCGCTCTGCTGGATGGGGAGGGTGGGGAGGGGGGAGGTGTAGATGAGGGTGCCAGAGCCTGGGTTTTTTTTTCTTTTACTGCTGGCTCTGTGTGCAACAGCGCTGCCTGCCTTGTATTAACTAGCTGATTCTCCCCTAGGCCTCCCTTGCCCCCCCCCCCCCCCCCCTCCCCTCCCCCCACCTCCCTCACTCTTTCAACACATATGGATCCACTCAAACAGAGGCACTTGTTGCATCTTACCCTGTCACCACAAGAGCAAGGTGTGCAAGTGTGTCTCAGGGTGAAAGAGAGAGTGTGTGTGTGTGTGTGTGTGTGTGTGTGTGTGTGTGTGTGTGTGTGTGTGTGTGTGTGTGTGTGTGTGTGTGTGTGTGTGTGTGTGTGTGTGTGCGCGCGCTCGCTTTTGTTTTTCTTGAACATGTGCGCTGCCGGTTCAACAGGAAGTCCCATGCCCGCGGGACGATCTGTTTAATGAGAGTAATGCGGGCCGGATTGATGTGGCTATGACGTCATGGCACGCGATGCCCCGCAGGTGATGACATCATGGAGGTGGGTCACAGAAGGTGGACTGCCTTCATTGGTGTTTTGGATGGTGTGTGACACGTGTCCAAGCAGAAGCTTGTTTACAATAAATATTAACCAAATCCACAGAGTTGGGCTTTATGAGCTGCATCCTTAAAAAATAAATAACTGATCAGAATATGTCATCCTTTTTTCCCCGAATGAGTATGCCGATAAATTGTCAGGCACTATAACTCACCACCCACTCCCTAAACATTGACAGGTTGTTGAGCAAGAGTCATTATTTCTTCCCAGATTACACAAGCCTGCCTCCTAAACATCATCATCATCATCATGAGAATAAAACATTACTTCCACATTCAGACATTCGTAGTCGGGGTTCGCAGACATACATCCGCTTCATTTCCCTCTTACCAGAGCAAGTGCTATTGGGGAATCTGCAAAGATTCCAGTGGAATCGACATTCTGAGAGACGATTAAGTAGCTGTGACGTGTGTTTGTCTTTCTGTTTGTTAGACAAGGGCTGGTCAGGGTTAGGGTAAGAGTTCTTTCCACGGTTTATTCCACTGACTACCACAAACTGTCCAACCTGCACTTCAGATACACTCACAGGAAATTGCTCATTTTTAAGGTGATGGATTCCAACGAAAAGTATGTTTCTACACACAGAAAATAAGTTTTTCCAACAAATCACGCACAAATACAGAAAGGTCTAAAAGTAGGCAAATGTCGTTGTTCAAGAAACAAGAACTTAAAACACAGAACACATTGTCTTTAAAGACACAGAAGCGTCAGGTTTGAAACCAAAAAAAAACTTTTGTTTTTAAACTAAACACTAAACGAGTCTAATTAGATTCCAGCTGAAGCTCCGCCCACCATAAACAACGGATCAAACACGGGACACGGCGAACACTCACTCACACTGAGAGACCTCTAATGTTTAGAGACACCGGCCGGCTCGATCACAGGACGGAAGAAACACAAGAGAAGATATTTCAAGCAACAAAAGGATCCACAAAACACCCAAATCACGTTGTTTTGTTGGCAAAAACACCTAAAAACAAACCATAATACGCAGCAAACTCACCGGGCCCGCGGCTCTGCTCTCACTCTGCTCTGACAAAGTCAAGTGTACTTTATGATCTGCCCTGTGTGTGTGTGTGTGAGAGAGTGTGTGTGTGTTTGTGAGTGAGGCAACCATGGGCTGGACTGTGACGCAACCCAGCCGTTCCTATCCATAGCTGCAAGGCAGGAGGAGAAGGAAAGAGACGGAGCGGCCGTTGACGTAGCAGACACACAACCCTCCCCCCCCCCCCCCCCCCCCGCTCCCCCCCCACCAGAGAGAAAATAACACAACCTAGAGAAAAGAAAAACTAAAAAGAAAAGGGTGGCAAGAGAGAGAGCCTCTCTTTCGCAGACCTCATAAGTGAGACACAAGCTGTTTCCCCTCGCTGTGGACGCTGGAAACGGATGATTTAAAAGTCTTGATGTGGGGGGGGGGGGGGGGGGGGGGGGGGGGGGAGAGGAGAGGCGGGAGGGGCCGTGTCGGGAGAGCCCCCGGGTTGTTGATATAAGTAGCAGATGCGAAATACGCAGACACTTGGGGAAAAAACAGACCTAAACAGTCCAGCAACGGTCGGTCTGGCTGCCGGGTTACACAGGCACACAGCGCTGTGTTGTGCAGCAACACATCTTCCTCAATGGCAATCAGTGGGAAAGCTCAGCAGTGTGTTATATAGTGAGAGGGGGGGGGGGGGGGGGGGATGAGTTATTCCTATAAGAGCAGGGAATCTTAACTCCCAAATGGCTTAAACATAAAGCGATCGGTCCCCGAATATTGCCGTAAAACCGATATATTTTCACCAGTACCAGGGAAAACCTACTGTAAACTAACCGACGAAGGCTTGAATGCTTATTTTAGAAAATGGACATGTGTGTCACACACACACACACACACACACACACACACACACACACACACACACACACACACACACACACACACACACACACACACACACACACACACACACACACACACACACACACACACCTTTATTCTAGTCCCAACTTTGAAGCACTCAAACAATCCAACAGTCTTGTCGCCGGAAATCAGTACGGTTTAAGTGTTCACCTACCACCAATCCTGAATGCAGAATCCTTCCCACTTTCACTGACAGCTTTTGACGGCTAGATCCCGAAGGTCCAAAAAACTGGCAGATGTCACAGGGTTTAGATCCCAATCCTAAAGAAAACAGACGCAGCCTTCTCTTTCCGAGCGCGTGCCGGGAGAGTCGATAGCGAGGCGGGATAAGCGGAGCGCGTGCGGCGGACGGAACCTCTTCTTTCTGAAAGTCCCCACAGCGGAGCGACGTTCCCGTTGGGACTGCCGTTAATCAGAAGCGAGAGAGGGAGTGCGGTGAAAGTCTGTGCTGCTCCCACAGGCGAGGGTTAGAGTACACTGTTCCTACAAAACAGACCTGGTCTACCACGCCTTTCTCCTTCGATCACACCCCCGCAGCAACGCCCGTATCCTGGGCTGACTCACGTGGATTCATCACAGATGCACCGCGCCGCCAACTTCTAGGTGGGAAATTACAAGTCTCGTCGGGTGTCTGTTTGCGTTATTGTTTTGTTGTCCTGTCTTTTGACTTGTTTCTTCTTCTCTTGATCCTCTTTGTGTATAGCCATCTGATGCAAGGCTTTTTTCCCCCCTAATCATAAGGCTTGGTTGTCGTTTGTGGTGTACGCCGGCCCTTTAAAACCCTAACCTGTCGTGGAGTAAGGTCAGAGTGGGGACGGGCGGGGGGGGTTGACGAAATGTGTTGACTCTGAATGATGCAACTCTGATGTCGCCATTTAGTTCAAAAATAAGAAATAGACAAGGAACGGCGTGAGAACTAAACTGCCCTAATGAATCGTCATCATCACAGTGGGACCCAATCCACACAATCAATACTGTCTCATGTCCGATGGCCAATACATTGCATTGGACTTCATATTGTTTTTGTTATGGTTGGCATCATTTGTAGGGTGCCCATGTCTGTGATATATTTTGCCATTGTCGCACACACACACACAAACACACACACACACACACACACACACACACTGTGAGACCATACCAAGTGACAAATACCAAGAGGCCTTTGCTCTTTTGTCATTGGACCCAAGCGCAGAAGAGCCATGTTTAAATCCTTCACAATTAGCTAGCCAATTCTGAACTACTCAGAGAAACACAGACTGGGGTACATGCGTAGTTTTGTTTGTGTGCGTGCACATGTGCGTGCGTGTGTGTTTGCTCGTATCCTTAATCAGGCCAAGGTGTTTAAAAAAGGGTTAACCCTGTGCCACACTACCATGGTTGGGAGGCTGAGATGTGGGCAGTGCGCCAGTCTCCTTATCCTTGATGCACAACCTTGGCAGTACCCTTCATGTGACCCCCGGAGTTAAAATAAAGACAGAACTATTTACCCCATTTCTTCCAAAGAGGATGAGTCGAAAAGAACTAGGGGATAATGGAAAAGAAAAAACATGAAAGAGACAGAAAGTACAAAAGCATTATATAAAAGTAACCAAAAGAAAGGAAAGGCAGTTCAATGGTTTTAAGCTGATGATGCAAAGGAAGGGAATTTAAAGCAGAATGGAGTTAATAAATCACAAATGTGGTTGGGTCTCGTCACCCTGACGTTGCGGTCCCTCTTGGGCCACGACCATTTTTTGGTGGAAACCCTTACTCATCCCGTCACGATAATGACACGCTTTACAATTGCAGATTTCTTCCCTAGCGTCGCCTCTAACTAAGCTGCGCCGATTGCCAGTCTAACAACACTTCATTAGGCAGCAGTTGTTTACACACTTGAGGAAAAGGCAAACCGACAATTAGTGGGCTTTGCCATGGAGTGGTGCTTCGCATGCGAGGGACTTGGGGATGTTTTCTCAGCCCATCATCGGTGACGGTGGTGGTGGGGTCACCTCTTTAGCCTTTGCAATATCGGTTGGCCCCTGACCAAGACCTTTCCACCAGACCTGCCAGTCAGGTGGCGTCTTCCTGTTATGGACCTTTCTGTCGCTATGTTGCTTCCTGTCATGGTTGCTCCTGAGGGATGAGGGGCTCGAGATGGCGTCACTAGGACCCCCTTGTCAATGTTTCTACTTCCTACTCCCCCCTGGCAAGACATTCTTTGGATTGTTGCACATCAACAAATGCACATTCTGCTTTTTTTACATTCTAAAAACACCAGTAAGGATGGGCATGCATTCCAGAGGTTCCCCCATGTATTGTTTCAAATATTTTTGGCCATCCCTTTGTTAACTGTTCTCCTGACTTACACTTGTTGTGACCGCATGGAAGTTCCAGTTATATAGAGAATATTGGAATAGTCCAATCAAGGTATATGAGGACACCATAACTAAAATAAGTAAACTCTCAAAAGTTTCCTATTTTTAGAAGAATAGCACACAGTTCTATAAAAAGAATATTGTTTCATCCTTAAAGAATGTACCCAAGTCATGAAACTCTCTCCCCAGACTAGTTATTTTGGAACATTTCAGGACCATCCCTTCACCAAGGACTGGAAAAGTACAGCAGTGTTTAAGGCCCATTCTGATTGGTTCCCTGCGAGTGACAGTGTGTGTAGACGTGTGCACGAGAGAGGGCTGAAAGCCTGTTGTGGCCTGCTGTTGGAGTGCAGTGTTTGGAAGAATGAAGAAAGACTGAAGTCCAACTACCATCTAAAACCAGGCTAGTGGCTGAAGGACATGCAGCCAAGGTTGACAGCTCTATATTAACCATTACATGTAAAAGCTTAACATGGGTAGAGCGGGATAGATGGCATTTGTCCTATACAGTGAGCTATTAAAATAAGAAATAGCCTGTATTGCAACTCTTATGCAACCCTGCTTTAAAAACCCTAAAGTTTAATTGTAATGAATTACCAAGCCTAATATTAAACAGGAGTCTTACGTAAGCTTGCATACACATATGACTGGATGATATAGCTTTTAAACAAAGTTTTGGCGACAGAATAAAACGGCTATACGAAAAACAAAATAAAAAAAAGAAAATAGTAAGTAACATGTGGAGTTAGTGGGAAAGACTAATAACGGCCAAGAGCATTTAATCCAAGTTCTGACTCCAAATTAAACACTGGATGTGGTGGAAATATTACAAGACCACCTTGTATGTGTACTAGTGGCCCATTGTATGGTGTGACCATAGAGTTTCTACAAAAATGTTAAAAAGCTCACATGTTCCACATTAATCTTTTCCTAAGGTTCATTAAAACAGTGGTGTGGTTTTAGGTACCAAAATCTAATCTTAGTAAATTTCACATCAGCATTTTCCAGAACGCCTCCAAGAACGACCAGAACAATGAAGACTGCCTCTAATAGCATGTTCTAACACGGTATTATGCATTCAACATTGCATACAATACACCCAAATCTCGTCTTATTAGCAAAAAATGATTGATTGTTGTCGGATTAGAAAACCTGTAGAGATGAGATATTTGCCCATGACACCTCATGACATCACTTCCTACGCAGGTAGAGTTTATCATAACGTGACTGAAAGTGTCTGCCAATATGTCTCAACACGCCAACTTCATGTCTCTGGGTACGTCAGACGTCCACACAGGTTAGGGGGAGAACCTACAGATAAAGACTTCAATAGAGTTCAGCTGAGAGGAGCAAGTGTGAGAGGCAGTATCAATTAAGTATTTCTCCCCGTTTGGAAATATGTACACACAGTTCCCATTCCCGTCCAAAATTAGAAGTTCAGGAATTCAACTCATCATTTACAACGGTATGAACAATATGACACAACTCTCCTGGATTGGGCAAGTCTGCTCGCCATGAGCAAGCCTTGTTCTGGTTTAAATAATGTTGGCTTCCTCTCAGTGTTACTCATCATGATTTCAGGATTAAAACCGAGCGAAAACAGAAACAACAGATGAAACCTCAAGAATACACTCTTTTTTTTTTAAGGGGTTGGGTTGAGAGTGTGACTGGGGAAGATCGGGACGGACAGAAATAGATCCTGGGTGGGGAGACATGCTAATGAAACCGCCTCATTCTTTTTCACGTCAAGAAAAACGTCTCACAGTTTCTCACTCTCTTCCAACCCCCCCCCCCCCCCCCCCCACCTCTCTCTCGCTCTCTTTTCTCTGCCGCCAGCTGTTTAGCACTGGGAGGGGCCTGGTTGCCACGGGAACCCACACCTTCAAGACTCTTGTCTGGTCCTGTCCTATAGAAGGCTCAAAGAAACTGAGGGAGGGAGGGAAAGGGAGGAGGTTAGGAACGGGCGATCGGGGGATGAAGGGGCAACAGGAGCAAGCTTAGGCCACTTTTGAGCTCAAATCTAACAAATAGAGTCTGGTCCTCCACTGGTCGACGGGTACCTGATCAAACACCTCTGACATAGCCCCCGTCCCCCCCCCGTCCCGATAGCCACCTGCCAAGCCCGGCATGAGCCACTCTCTGAACTGCACCAACCACAGCAGGAAGGAGAGAGACAATGCTAAGCTCCCCTTCGGCTGTGGAGCCGCGCCATCAAAGCTAGCGGGATCTGTGTCAGGTGGTGACAACATGGAAGGAGTGTGTGTGTGTGTGTGTGTGTGTGTGTGTGTGTGTGTGTGTGTGTGTGTGTGTGTGTGTGTGTGTGTGTGTGTGTGTGTGTGTGTGTGAATAGCTTTCAGATGAACTCAGCGCAACCCGCACGCACACAAAAAGGCTAGGTCTCCTCAGCCCAGGTGTGAGTGGAGGAGATGGGGCTCCGTGGGGAGTCTCGTGGCTATGCGGCACCGAGCCCAATAACGAAGCCCTGCCTCGGGACCAAACTGGTTTTCACAGGAAAACGGCAGCGGGGAGGGAGAGAGCCCCAGAACAGGGGAACGCAGAGAAGCCCTCCCGTCCCGTACTGTTTGGATCTGCTCTGTGTCTTGTTGCCAAACAGGCCCCTCTTCAAAGAGATTGGACTTAAAATATATATACACTTTCAGTACTCTTAAAATCACTGCTAAAAGCTTTAAGTGTTTTTTTGTTCAAAGTAAAAAAAATCCTTTGATGCCTGAGTGAGTGAGTGAGAGAAAGAGAAAGAGAGAGAGAGAGAGAGACGGACATCTGAGCATGCTTCAATTCATGTGTGGAACGGTCAAATGGTACATTTATGTTCTCAATATGTTTGGATCTGTTTATGGCTCTCAGTAGCATTAAGATAGTAAGAGGAGAGAGAGAGAGCGAACAAGAGAGAGCGAGAGACTGAACACATAAGCTCTGTTGTTGTGACATTGCCCTCTGCTGTTTAAGATGAGATACAAAAACCAGTCAGCCTGCTTCCCAGAGATGAGACGGGACCAAAGAGAGGCCTGTGTCCAACAAATCCATACCCAGGATCAACAACACGACTCAATATGGTAAACAGTTACACCTCGGTGGAAACCTTCCAGCCCCGTGTTGCTCTCAGAAGGCCGTCATGATCAGCCGATTACGTTGACTAACAGCGACTCAGAACATGAGTCACCTTTTCTGATTAATAGGAGTTCACTGTAATGTTAGTGTTTAGTTGTTGGTCAGACTTGCTCCACTCTTTTCGCTCCGTCAAGTGGGATGAGCTGTCCTCTGTCGTCAGTCTGTCCAACTCATCCCCCGTACGTCGGTCTGTCCCTCGTAGTCCTATTACATAACATCGGCCCCTCACCCCAGCCAGAGGGGACGCACGGTGTCACACACTATTTGTCCCTATTTGTGGCTGCCCGATGTGACAGACAGACAGACAGACAGACAGACAGACAGACAGACAGACAGACAGACAGACAGACAGACAGACAGACAGACAGACAGACAGACAGACAGACAGACAGACAGACAGACAGACAGACAGACAGACAGACAGACAGACAGACAGACAGACAGACAGACAGACAGACAGACAGACAGACAGACAGACAGACAGACGGACACACTTCAAGAAAGCCAGAGGCCCTTTATTAGAGCCGTTTGTTGAAAGAAAAATAGAAACGACAAGATTGTTTTTGTATTGGGGGGGGTTGGGGGAAGGGGGGTTGGGGGAAGGGGGGGCTACTGCACGCAATTCTCTGAGGCAATGGTGGAAGAGATGGCAGATAGGGGAGCAGGTAAGTCCTTAAGCGCTCCCCCACTTCCTGCTGGACTTTATTGTTCTCTATTTATAAGTCCTAGCCCTCTTGCTGTCGTAGGAGCAACCGTCCAGCTCGGTAACTCGCTTCTGTCTCTCTCCTCTTCCTCGTCTCCATTACACACGTTGGCTGTATTGGATGGTTGAGGGAGTACCCTCTATACCCCTAGGTCATGAGGTCGTTCTACATATATACCAAACTTAGAAAAAGCTAACTTCACTTAAACAGAGCCAAATCGAGAGAAGGTTGAGTCAGTCGGCAGGGAACGCTATCCTCAAATCCCTTTCTCTCCCTCTCTCTTGGCCAGACTCCCGTTTACCAATCCAGTAGCTTCAAAGGAATAATTCATTTCACAGTCTAGTGGGCAGCGAGGAACACACACCCTTTTGACACCTAAAAATAACACACACACACACACACACACACACACACACACACACACACACACACACACACACACACACACACACACACACACACACACACACACACACACACACACACACACACACACACACACACACACACACACACTACCTTGGAGGCCCTGCGGCGTTCCGGGCACTCCGGGTTCTGGCAGACCACCCAGTCCTCCTCCTGCAGGGGCTTCTCGTCTGGAAAGAAGAAGAAGAGACGTTTGACTTAATCTTGGAGAGTATAGTCAGGGGACGGGAAGGCATCAGACAAGGCCAGTCTCAACACTCAACATATGAACACAATGACAGTCTGTTATGAGTGAGGTTAACCCTTTGCCAAAAACTCATTTGTAAATACTGCCGCAAAGGGGATGTTTAATAATAATAATAAATTATATTATGTAGCGCATTTCAAACTCAAGGACACTTAAAAGGACGCGATTTAAGACCAACTTATTAAGTGAGAAATACAAAAAAAACGTCCTGTTTTATATAAACACAAGTCAAACTTTGTTGCTAGGAGTGTGTCATCGTATGGATTTAAGACGTCACCACATCAACAAGCCAAAGTGTTACAGACCGGATCTGAAGGAACAAGTGAACACCAGAGGCCAGTCTTCAGCAAGCGTTCAAGGCCAGCGTCCTTTAAAACATAAACAAACAATGCCCTGGTCCGCAGTCAGAGCTAGGTCACAGCTTTTGCTGGCCTGGTAGCAGAACGAGTCACCTTCGAGTCAACCGCTAAAGCTACACCCCAAGGGTCAAAGGGGAGGACGACAATCAGCGTAACTGGTGCCCGATGCGGGGCCCGCCCGAAACCCCCTCCGAAAGGGGGGCAGGGCTTCGTTGCCTAAAACTGTCCGGGGTCAAGCCTTCCACTCTGACCTGGTTCAAATGGCAGGAAGAAAGCATGCACCAGCCCTCCACCACAGCACTCCCACACGCATACAGCCAGACTTGGGTCAGGCTTCTATAAGCTGTAGCTTCTGTAGAAGAGACACATCAGTCCAAGGGTCCTCGCATGAGCTCTAGCTGCTGGCAGCAGAAGGGAGCCTCCAGCTTTTATAGAAATGCGTGGACACATACACATCCATATTTACCCCATCGGAAATCGGAGAGAGTGCGAGAGAGCGAGGCGTCAGAGGGTGTGTGTGTGCGTGAGGGGTGTTGGTTTGTGTGTGTGTTTTTTGGGGAATAAATATGCACATTTGAAAGCAGTAGCAAGACTCAAGAGTCTGGAGGGGTAATCTGTCTGTCTGCCTGTCAGGCGCTGATGAGGAAAGGAGCAGCTGTTGCCTTGTGGTTTGGAATACAGATGTGCATCTGTGTTGTCACTCCCTCAGCCTGACTCAGCGGAATCCCAAATGGCGCGCTCAGGCTAAACGACTGGTGATAAAAAGCAAGCACCCATCATTGCAATCTCGCTGTCAACCACCGGCCTGACTCTCCTGACCAACATCGTAAAGCCACGTCGTAACCACTAGCCGTAGCTCCTCATTACCCATCCATAGTCTTCCTCACCTCCCTCAAGCGTCCACATATCCATTGTTTCAGGTTCAGCTTCCTTTTATACTTATCCTGTTTTATACCAAAACCGCTCTTTCCTGCAGAACATTCAAACGCGTGCTTCTTTCGTTGATCTCTTCACCTCTCCCTTTGCTCTTTCCCTCTTGCTCGCTCTCTTTTGCCCTCGTTTGCTCCCGCTCTCTCCCTGATGAACAGGAATTCCTGAACTCAGCACTGCTGATTAAGCCTAAAAACAAACCGACACAGGCACACACACGCTGCACACAAGTGTGCACGTGACACCACACAATGAACCTGTGAACTAAAAAGGGACAGATTCCCGCAAGCCGTCATGTGCTCCAAAACACACAAACAATCTCCAGTTCAACTACCGTGCGCACAAATTAATCCGTTGCCACGGATGAGCGGCCTCAGTCATCTACAGTTTGTACTTGTAGCCAGGGCCAAAGCTAAAACAAACCTAACCAGCACAACCAAATGGGCCACAATCCATTCACTTCCCACTTCTACCATGCTTTATGGAATTGAAGACCACCACAAACCATTAGTATTTTGGTAACTCTCGCTTGGCTGCTTGGATTACTGGTATAAAAAAAAGATTGAACTACAATCTTTTTAATAGAGAATGTCCAAAAAGTTCAAAAAATGAGCAGATACAACCTCATACGACAGCCGGAAACAGAATCAACAATCCTAGCATCACAAGAAACATTGTGGTTTCACTGATGCAGTAGTAATTGCTTTGTAAAGGACATTCCCTTAAAGGCTGTAGCTGCACCCAAAGGCCCTCCAGCGGTGCACCCAGATAGCTCACCTGGAGGAGAGGTGACCTTTTTTTATCTGCATAGTATTGATACCAGCTTTAATTTTTTCCTACCCCCAACTCTCCCCCCCACCCCTAATTTTGTGAAAACGGTAACGTAACAATGCACCTCTAGGCCAGGAGGAAAGGTTATGCAACGGCTCCGGTGAGGGGACAATAGACAGATGGGAGGCCGACGGGAAGGCACGCCGACAAGGAAACCTGGCAGGGAGCTCGGCCCCGGGCAGCAGAGATAGATGCACGCTAGCGACACTTGAGGGATGGGTGTGGGAGAAATAGAAGCTGGCGGGACTCGACGTAGCCGGTTTGAGACGATTAGGCTGAGGATGACATGGCTCAAGGGAAGAGCAGGCTGGCAGGGGGTGCCAAGGAAGAGGTGGCGCGTGCAGGAGGCTCTGGGGAGACTGCGGTACAGATGGGCACGCAAGGCCGGCCGGCTGGGGCGGACCGCCCTGCTGCGTGCCAACGCCACCTGTGCAGCCTGCTGTGGGACACATGCTCAACATAGCTACCTTTGTTTTTCATCCAAAGGGCGAGTTTGACATTTCAAAGGAAAAAAAATTAGCTGTTCCACTGTTCCACATGATGATTGCCGTTGTGTAATGTTAATAAAGAAAGCTTAATAGAAAACCATGTTTGCATGCCGCACACTGAATTGAACAATGGAATCACAGCTGTATCGTGTTCCTCCATGGCTAAATAAGGCCAGGTCTGGTGGACAGACGCGAGTTCTTGATCCAATCTGCAGCGCGCAGCCAACATCAGGGCAGGGGTTTCAGCAGCGGTGGGGGCCGGGAAAAAAAATATCCTGTTCTTGTTATTTTACCCCCGCAGTGCACCACCCCCCCCCCCACCCCCTCCACAAACCTTCTGGCTTTATTAGCATATGAAACATGTGTTTACATTGTGATCGCAGGTAAGAATCGTTTGACATAAAATTAAGAAAAATGGACACCCAAACCTCATAAGATGGGGAGATGCAAAAACAAGCTGATTGGATAGTTTGGTCTGCGGTCGTCTCATTGGATAGCTTGGACTGCCTTTGGCTGGATGAATAGTGTGGACTGCTGTTGGCTGATAAAAGGTGGAACATTCTTTCTCCCATCACGTCACATGCAAGGGAAACAAAGCGTAGGGCAGGATAAGGCCCCGACTTAATTACACTATGATCGTGTTTAAGGAAGGTCACGTGGGGTGTGTTACATAATGTGGATTTTTTTCGAGAGCATTTATGTCCCAAGCATACAGTAATTGGTCAGAAGGGCTCACAGCACCTTGTGTGTCATGCAATTCTTCATGAGACGTGTGGTGGGTTCAAGTAGCAGACACAAAGAGAAAGAGAGGTATGTTCCCTCATTACTGGAATCCCAAGCCGATTAGTAACCCTGGAATGTTGCTATTCGGTATAGGGATAGTGTACACGGAAAGGGGACGCTAGTTAATAATACAATACGACTTTATGCTTGAATAAGGTTGGCAGTGTTCAGACATCCCATTGTAGACCCTTAATATCGCATACAAGTCACTTGGTGACTTATCAAGTAGCAATACTGCTTGACAAGTCAAATCCCTGTTTTCAGATCTTACTCGAAAGAAAACATAAAATAAGATGTACAATGTACAGTATTGTGGTGAACTAGGTTCTACACGGATTTGAGCCATGCACAAAGCAGACTAAAGTTTGGAAAGGGAAAGAAACTGGTTGCGATGGTGAGGGGAAAAAATGCTCAGACAAGTACAGGTCTTGTACATTAGGTTAATTGGATAGATGTTGCTGGCTTTTCCTTTAAGATCCGACTACGTTGGTTTGATGACAATCCGCTCACGATCGATAGAGCCCAGTATGGGACATCACATAATCTGATTATGCACTTGCTGAAGCTAAAGAATGATATTCAGGCAGTAGAAACCTAGTTTAGCCATATTATGTTCAGTGGTTTTCTGATTCACCCCCACAAACCCAAATGGCACCACCGATACATTGCTGCCATTGATAACAAAAACATAGAAAGGGATCCTACCTGCACCCTGGTTCCTTTGTGTTATACACACATTTCATTCAGTGTTCAACAACACATCTTTCAAGCAGTGCGATATAACATTTTTATATACATCATGAATTTGTTATCCACCCACTTCAAAAGACAAAGTCAGTGGCACAGTGACAAACCGAACAACTAAAGCAAGCTTCCTTGTTTCTAATAAACAGATACCAAATGCGTTCTTAAAGCCTCTATCAAAGTAAAATGATCAACACAGGGCAAGGAGAGCTGCATTTGTCAATGTGCCTCGCCACAGACAACAGATAAGTCAGCCCGACACATATAAACAAACTTGTAAAGTCCGGCCATGATGTGAACCACCATCATATGGGTCACCCTCTTCTAATCTATATATAATTATTTTTGTTGTTCACTCAGATGGAGGTCAAATGGATATTGGCACTATTGATTTTGATTACAACTTCCGAGTCAATATGGTGACAGAAACAATGAACTTACTGACAGGCTACAAGCAAGTAATGAATAGATGTAAAGAGTTCAAATCCATTCTAAATAAAGCCCCTTCACATGTCAGAATCAGAATCACGATACCGGTGTCGCATCTACTGAGTGCTTAAAGAGACCATTCACTCTTCAGAGTTAATAAGCTTTAAGAAGGTTGGCACCAATATCCAGGATGTGTTGCTGAGTTTGGAGGGCCGGCATAATCAGACATGGATTTGAGTCGTTGCGTTGAGACTGGTGAGTGTCGGGCTTGAAACAGGAATGGGGGTGTGTGACTGAGTAGAGCCATGGTTCTGGAGTTCCTCTAAGCTGCCGGTGGCTGAAACTGAAGCTTGAGAAAGAGAAAATGAGCCCTAAGCCGGGGAGAGCTGACGTTGAGTGCAGCAGCAGTGTAAGGAAAATGTTGGTGCCCGCTCTTAATTACAAGCGAGGGTAAAAAAAATAAAAAAGGTGAGGATCAAAGCCTGTTCACTCCTGTTCACTCCTCCTCTCTAGGGCCAAATCTGCCGGACAGGTCGGCCTTTAACGGCGACCACCCCTCAGCTAAGTGGAGCAGGAGGGCTAAAAAAGAAAAAAGCCGGAACACCAAAAGCCGGTTGGCACAGAGGGCAGGATAAAAAGCATTCCTCCCCACGGTTCAATCTTATCACTTTCCTTTGGCTAATGGAATAAAAAGTGGGGCTGTGCAGCTGGGGGAAAATAAATCTGGCGTGCTCCTGGGCCGTGCCATAAAGCCAGAGAGGAGGCAAGAGGCATCTCAGTTCAGCAAGGCACTTCTTTACTGGTAAATATTTCATCTCTGGGGCTGTTCCCATTCCCACTTTCCTCAACTCTTCACACCCATGTGAGGGGCTCCCCATACCAGGTCAACGTTCCAAGACTGGGACGGTGGAAACAAATAGGAGTGCATTTCCATGATGGTGCTGAAATGCTCGAGCCAGAATAGCAGATCCATGTGAACCAGAATCATCTGCTTGCACTAACGTTTCATATAACAGTGTGAGGTAATGCCTCATCTATATTTGATAGTATGAAGTACCTTCCCATTTTAGATGAATAAATAGGAGCCATTATGGAATAGATTCCTTTGTAATGACAAAAATTGACCGTAGCAATGGCGGGGGGGGTCTACATTACCCTGAATAACATTAACTTGTTAATAGGTGGGGTGATGATTACTAAACCACTTTTTGGCAAGTCACATGTGCCTGGTGATTGAACAGGACTAGAGGCAACAAGAGGAAGTAGCAACAGTAAAAACGTCCACAATGAATGATGGCGCTGCTTACCTACGCCCTCCTATACATCTTGCTCTGCAGCGTCTATCTATTCATATTTACTACAACTCTAAAGCATAAATCCATCATCAAAACAGCAGTTCTGACATATGGAGATTAGAATTGGGCTCTCTTACTGAGAAATGTTAAAAACAAATCCAATCCCGTACAGTGATAATCCTGGGGGCAAAATTGGAAATCCCAATTCCTGGTGCAGGCTCAGATTAAGGATAGATATGGGAGATGTCTTCCGTAAGGATGCCTGACAGCTTTCATTTTTTAACAATGTTTTCAGGAATATTGTATTCCCCTACACATGCAGGGTCCATTTAGAGTACTCAAAAGCACTTGTATACTATGCATACAAGTACAAGCATGCGCCTATTAAAAACCTGTAATAATTTGTAAACATATCTAAATATGCTGCGACACAATGGAAAGCTAGAAAGGGAATATTTTGTGTCCAAAAGGTTATCTTTACAGCCTGCTGTACCAATATTACAACCTGGACTTCAGAAATAATGTGCATCATCCAAATTCCCCAAAGTTATGTTTGAAATTAAACTTGAGTAGGTAAAGCTATTCCAGAGGTTGCTCGTCACGTTGTAACTTAATACAATTACATAATATAGTGACAGAAAAGACGGCCTCATACATAATTATCTATAACATATAATCAGCTTTGAAACAATGAAAAAGCGTCTTCATCACCGGGACACATTTATGAACACACCCCAGCCCATTTCACACCTTACCATGAAGATCATAAAAGACATCCATGGCGGAGGACCAGGAATACCGCTCCATTCCCTCTTCCATTAGAGAGGGTGGCAGAGCATTCAACTCATAGGCACCTCGCTTCTTCCAGTACATGAACATCTTGAGCTGGTCGTGTGTTGTACCTCTCAATAGTCCAAAAGGCCAAAAAAATTGGCTGGTCTGATGCCTACCCTCATTTTGATTCGTACAACACTAAAAGGATGGGGGTGGACTCTCCGAGACAAATCTACCACTGACCAACCCAGACTTCCATGAAAGATTGATCAAATGAACTCCCGGCAACTTCGGTTCCTTCTCATATGCCATCTCGAAAAATGTATACATCACAAACCTCAACGGCCCAATTGGCTAATCAAGGGCACCCCACTTGCTTTGAGCTCAACTAAATCAAATAAATTTAAAAAGTATTAAAGCTTTTTCAACAAAACAAATTAAATCCAATCTTAAACTAATTTATTTACCATCCCAGGCATAGCATGCCAATACAAATTAGGTTTTCAAGAAGTAGATTAAATCGTAAAATGATACGGACATACAACTGTTGCCCTGATTAAATACATTTGAATACGTCCCTCCAGGTGGAATCCTGATGTTTTTTGCATGCAGCATCATGTTGATTATTAAAGTCATGTTGCTGTAAATTCATTACTCAAACATCCATAGTACAACTTCTGAACAACGTAAAGAAACATGTTAACCCTGAGTCCCCAAGTTACAAAAAAACGATATCTCAAGGTCTTCCTAAAATGTGTGGCTGACTGAATCCCATAAGAAAAAAAGATTGCAGATGCAGTCACCCTCTCCATGGCTCCACCACGGCTGTATCCATGGTCAACTTTCCTAAACTGGTGTGCAAGACAAGCTGCTCATGTCAAACTCCTGTGTAGGATTTGGGAGAAAAAAAATGGTAATGGGGGGTGGGGGGACTCAACCCGACCCAGCAGACAAGTGTAGTATTCATGCAGAGGTGAGTTGCATGCTGGGACGGGCAATGTCGGCCAATGGCCTTTAGACGTAGTCACACAAAGATCTCTTTTAAACCTCCTCCCACACCCAGAGTGGACTTTCTTTATGATTTGTACAGAACTGTAAAAGTCTTACATTTTTCTGCATTAATTACAGCCCACGCCTTTTATGTCTCCTCAAAGATTTGTTCTTTTGTATAAATGCAATTCTTACAGTGAGTTAAATTAAACGGGGCTAATCTAATGTAGCAGAGATCCTTAACCCTCAGAGGATGAAGGGCCTAATCTCCACCCTAGACACAACATAGACCCACAACACAAGATTTACTAATGTCTGGAGGGGAAGTGCCCCATGTAGATAGCAGAGACCAGCCATAATATTTTCCCCGGACTATTGCTGAAAAGGTTGATGCACTGCTATTATGCATCTAAAAATGGGAAAAGAATCACTGCGAGTATCCAGCGAGCCAGGCAAGGGAAAGGGAGGAACGTTGTCACACACACACCAACCCAAATGTCCAATTTTGGTATAAGAAATTAGAGGGTAGAATGGGAGCTAGGTTCTGCAGACATATGGTAATAATCCCCAACCCGCCTTGAGCACAGAGTTTCCTATTTAATGAAGAGAGCGGCCGTGCAGCATGAGAACCTCGCTGCAAACCCCACAGGCCAATTTCCACCTACTGCACAAACAAAGGAAGAGGACTGGAGGAGGTGTCGTCCCCCGTTCACAACCTTCATGAGGAGGACGAGTGGACGGACGCACTTCTCATGCTCTGTTAAAACACAAGGGCTATGGTGGATTTATAAACACAGAGGCTTGTTAAGCTATGATAAGACCTGCATCAAATACATTTAATTAGATCGCTAAAGAAAATCCTCAGAGGAACACCATTCTGTTCGATTTTTTAGATCTTAGCTGTTGTTCAGCTGCGTGGAGCTCCTGGGTGTTACACAGTTCAGCTTCGTTCCTCTTTGAGTGGGAACGTGAGAAGCTTAGCTATAAGACCAGGGTGCTGCCACATAGGTGCGCCAACTTTAATTATGACAAATGTATCACTTTGTCAATCAAATAAAACAAAAGAAACACAATAAAATGTACTTGTAGTTAATGATGGCCATTAGGGACTGGGAGCATGGGTTACAATGATGTGCCTTAAGATGTGCCTGCATTACGTGAGCAATAGCTTGAGTGGCACTATTTAGAAAGACATCCCAACACAGCACTTATTTCTGGATCCCCACGTCGTAAATTTTTCAAAGTGAAATGAAAGTGTTGAATGCGGTGCTCGAGCGAGTGCGTGTCTGCCTTGAAGACAGAACGAACACAATACATCCACGTTACCCATGAGGCGGTAAATTGGCCCTCAACACACTAACTGAGGTATTATGGGGCCGTTGGAGAAATTTGTTGTTGAACCAAGTGCCAGTATAATTAGGAGCTGCAGGAGTCAGTAGTACCGGAGTGTCTACGCCTCAGTGTTGACAGTGAGAGTGCAGTGGAGGGCTTGTGCGTGACCATGTGGAGAAGGTTGCGTTATATTTAGCAAGGTTGCGCATCTCACGGACCGAGTTAACCCTTCACTGACACTCCCAGACATCGAGCGCAGAGGTAGGGGGGGGGGGAGTTTATTATCACTGAGTAAAAGCCGAAGCGAGCTCTTTCCTTTGCTAGCAATATGGTATACCAAATATGCAATCTGCGTAATGGAAGATGTAATGCATATCACAAAGTCTTTTTCACATATGAGCCTGGGTGAGTAGTTATTAAAAGGACCAATTTTTATTTTAATAACAACAACAAAAATGATATATATTTATATTAAATACTTTTTTTTTTTATCACCATTGACAGCAATGTGACACACACTTTGCACAGCACAAGCCCAGGAACCAGGTGGGCCAACACTTTGAACCAAATCTATCAACAATAAATAGCACTATTCAGGTTCTCAGAGCTTTTGTGCAGGAACAATCCATCAGTGCATGGGGTCGACTCCCTTGTGTGCACATGGAACAGGGCGAGTAAATTGCCATCAAACATATCATTTCAAAGTTCATACAGCTCTTCAGAGGGACAACAGCACATCAACTTGTTGAGATGAATAATCCTATAATTGAAACCATCTGGCTGAAATTGCAGGCTGTCAAAGGTCCACCAATAACAGACTTTGGAGAAAATCAAAACACCTATTCCATGAAAGGACGGTTATTGCCATAAAGAAGGCTGTAATATTAGTAAACAGTCATTTGACCAGGTGGGAGCATTTTGACTACAGGATATAATCAGGAATAAACATTTCCCATTATGCTTGGAGCGTTCGAGGCCATCTGTAAGTTTCTTTCTATCCTTGAAACAAAGCCCAACAGACATATTGCTTAGTCTACAGAGATACAGTACAACTTTGACCCTCATCGACTTTCTCTGTTACAAATAATATTGACGTTGGTAACTAAACTTTAATTTGATAAAAAATATTTTCCTTTTTCAAACATATTCCAACATAAATATGGCTCACGTTATAATATGAAGCCAACAAAAGATGAATGACTTAAGCCGCTCTTTAGAGGAATTCAATACTCAGGTGAAATTAAAGAGAGTACAGGAAACCAATAAGAAAAGCCTTTGGCTCTGCCGTATTCTTTGTATAATAATTTAAAACAGCTGACACTAGTTTATGAATGAATACCCCTTCCGGGCGAGGCCAGCCTTTGCAATTTGAACCAAAGTTATAAACCCATGTATTCCTTGGAACACAATGAGCAAGGTGAAGCACAGGTGAATAGTGCACTATATGACAGTGTCTATCTATACTGTGGTCTGATGGTTCGGTTCTATGGTGGGGCCTGATGGGAAATTATATCACAGAGGGGTAGTGGGGCGGGGTGGCCTCCAGCTGTGAGCGTATGTTTTATCGGATTACTTCATGGTTGAGGGACAACATCGGAAATTACTTTGCAGAGGGGTGTGGAAGCCACTGATTTACAGTCTGGGACAATGCACTCGATATCGAGCCAAAATAAGCATTGATCCCTATTCAAATGTAAATATTCTGTGATTTCAAAGAAAAGATATGCGCATAGCTGAGCAATTCTTATGAATATTTCTTACGTTTTTTTTTTACAGATTCAGTGTTGCAATTGTTTGGTTACAAAGATTGTTTTCTTTAAAAAAAAAAGATAGGCGATATGAACATACATTGTTTTTAAGCTAAACCAACGTTTCTGTGGAATAACCCAATACACAGCGTTCAATTCACTCCATGTCATCTTATGATCAAGAATCCGGCTATAATATCTACCTCATGATAGGAGAATGGAACTGAAAGCAGAGCCACACAACTATTCTGCAATAGGACAGAAACAGACATGCTTTGACTAGCTAAGCTTGAGCAGTAAAAGTCAATGGGGAGAGGCAAAGAAGCAGAACTCACTCTAGACCAGACTAGCAACAGGAAAACACAGAAAGTAAAAAGATGCAAGGAGTAAATGATGGTGGGAAAGAAAAAAGTGGAACAATGGGAGATAATCTGAAGAAGGAAGTTTAGATGGTCACGAGCAATGGGCCAGGCTTTACACCAGATTATAGGAGGCAGACTAGCTAGGGCTTTGCAGCCATGTGTCCGTCAGGTTCTGAATGCACTGTGAGCGGTCCATCTCCAATCCATGTCGATTTGGATAGTTAATGGGATTTGTTTGAATATGAAATGCCTTCAAATAGGTGCAAACAATTAAAGTGAAATGCCTGACATATTAACACCACATTCATATCCGTCAATAATATCTCCCCCATTTATGCTTTTGGGGAATATAATCTAGACATCTGCTCTCAGATTAGACTAGTGTGTTTAAGACAGGCTTAGGACTCTGCTGGCCTGGAACACTGAGGTGTTCCAGACTCTGCTAATTAGGCTGCTCAGCGTTAACTCCATGCTGACCTTGCTTACTGTATGAACACATTGGCTGACCACACTGTGGCAATGTGAACGGTGTGACAGCGTATAAATGCAGTCAAATGCAGTAAATGTTGCTGGCATACTAGCCTCAGGCAGTCATGTATAGTCGCTAGAGGCATAGTCAGGTTTTATTTTGAGAGATTGCAACCAAATATGTAGGCCAAGTTTTTTTTTTTTGTGGAAATATGTTGTGTCTGAAAATGAGGGACAATGGTGCCAATTTTAAATGTCCCAACTCCATTTGAAGTTTGGATTCACGATGCCTAGAGTGTAAATGAGTCTATCCAACATATTAAAGCCCAATTCTTGAGCAAAAACGTTTTAATCCACCCGTTCACTTGTTGCGATGGGAAGATAATGTCTTGTTTATGAAATTGAAACGTCTCTATCTGTCCCGGTCCCGGACCAGCCTACATATCCTACAATGCCCATGTGACCAATTGTCCCGTGAAATCCGATATTTGAATAGATCCAACACCATTAATACCAGACAAAACGAATACAACGCCATACATGTCACACAATATTACTTACTGAGTCGTAGTTTTAGACCAAGCCAACTCCTCGGGGGTGATTTGTGGAGAACTGAATTCATGGTCCACTTGCTCGGAACCATCTAAGCATGCGATCCTCCAGGAGACTCGTCGAGGCAGGTCTGCTCCGTCGTGGATTAGATGTTAATGAGAATTCCTTCACGTCTTCATTGTGCTCGTCTAAAATAGTGTCCTTGTCTTGTAGCTTCGTTTCACACTCGTTAGCCTCTTTGGTCTAATGTGTAGGGTCAATTGTGAAAATTGGTGCTCAGATCACGATTAATGCACTAAATTATTGACCGAAGTAACATTTTGCATTCCCCTCTCCAGCGTCAGTGTTTGTATGATGTTAAACGTGACAAAGCAGTACACAACGACCTGTTGATGCAATCTGTGCGAAGATCTCCTCGAGGTCCACTGTATCTTTTTGTTAGCAAAGGTTCGTGTTCCAGATCCCAATACTTGTTCAATACGGAACAGGATATATTCTACGTCCATACCACTCGACACAAGTTAAATCACCGCCATCAACTCTAAATTAGGTTCTGTTAAAGTTTGTCACGTTTCCCCCTCCTTGCCTCGATCGAAGTTGGCTGACAATCAACCATCAGCTCCTCTGTTCCATTCATTCAGACCACCTCAACCTGGATCGACAAAGAATCGCCGTTTCTGTGACGATGTCAACATGTCGCCGCTAGGGGCGCCGAAGACACCAAGAATCACCGTATTCATTGTATAAACATCTGCAAACCCTGGATGCTGCAAACCAACGCAATAAGAGATGACCTACATAACATTTAGAAACATTTAGTGGAATACATAAACCATTACATTAACAAATATTTTTTAATAGTTGGTAATTACTTTATTTTGATCACGTTGAACTTGAATCCAGTCATTCAGGTGTAGGTGTGTGTGTGTGTGTGTGTGTGTGTGTGTGTGTGTGTGTGTGTGTGTGTGTGTGTGTGTGTGTGTGTGTGTGTGTGTGTGTGTGTGTGTGTGTGTGTGTGTGTGTGTGTTATTACATGCAAAACATGTCCCAACACAACATAGGGAAGCTATTATTTACCTTAGGGCAAGAGTAAATCCAACCTGTCTGACAGCCACGCAGCACCTTCGATTTACTCCTGGCCCCAGGTAAACAGCTTATTCAAAGCTGTGTTGACAAACACACACACAAACCACACGGAGATAGGGCACAACACACTAGCTACTTCCATGAGCGAATCTGTTACTGTTAGATGGGTGGTCCTCATACTTTCTTCTACAGTTCCATAACACCCCCCCCCCCCTCCTTAGGACTTAAAGCCTAATATGTTCACCGGACCAACAAAGCAGTCAAGTCCTGCACAGGAGTATCTTTTTACCACAGCCATCATCTCAAAGTACTGTGGTAAAAATGGAACAGTTTATAACTGTAGGATAAAAAATAACTCATTGTATTTTCCAATTGGGATTTGGATTACATACAAACCAGGAGAAAGTATACCTCCTACATAAAACAAAGATGACTTTCCGCCCCTCTAATATTGACTGTGGAGCCTTTTTACAAAACATGGTGATTTCCTCTATTGTGTCACTGTGTTTGCCCCCAATATGTTCAGACTTGAGTGGATGGCTCTCTTTATTCTGCATGAGCTGTATTGGAAAATGCCCATCCTGGGAAAGTGAAAACAATGACACAACCACAATGTAGCTCTGCTTGTTTGACTGTGCGCGCACAGACACACACACACACACACACACACACACACACACACACACACACACACACACACACACACACACACACACACACACACACAGTGGTGGACCAACAGCAAACAAAACCAGACAAGGGACATACAGGGCATGTTTAAATAGCTCACTTAACAAATGACAAATTCTACTCAGCATGAATGGATGTTTACGACTGGAGTTCTTGGTGCTTCCACCTACTGCCTTGTCTCCATTATAGGCAAATAACATTGTTTGCCCTTTATAAACATTGGCTGGTAGTAACTATAGGGTCCAAGTTGTTCGGATCGGATCCTAAGCAGAGGCAGGAGGAGCCGAATGACATCTTATTACTGACACTCTAATGTAGTGAGAAATGGCTCAATAGATAAATGAAGTGAAATCATGCCCACGAATACGATGGGACTTTATTTTACAGCATACTCCTACAATAGAAAATAAACTGTTCATTTTAATGCATGAGCAAAACAATCTGTGTTTTCTATGCCTCTACCCCCATTAATGAAATGCAAATGCCCAAAGCTATAAGGTCAAATTGACATTGGTGCAAACACAATTAATTTCATGCTCAAGAGCATTCAGTAATGAGGTGCTAAATTGAGCCTTCATAATCTCTGTACTGTGCAAGCACAGAGAAAGAGGCTTTTACATTTCAAGACCCATACTCCATATTCACTACTGTAATATTATGTGGTCGTTATTTTGGTTTTTAATTTGAGTTCCACTTAACATCTATTTTAGAACCAAGGTTTAATTGTATGCTTTGAGTCACCAAGCACTTAACACTTCCCTGTCCGGACTGCTCACTGCTTTCACACTGACAATAAAATCACAGAAGTTTGAAAAACAAGGAATTTCACTTTTAATGTTGTAACAAATATTAAGTATCTGCTTGGAATGCCATTGAACGATGACATGAAATGAGAGCTTCAACTGTAAATGCTTGCTTAGGTTTTGTCTTGAAAGGGAGAAGGGGAACCCAGTGTCATTCATTTCACTATCTCTTCTCTCCACAGTACTTGTCGGGACATCCATTAATAGGAAGGAGCAATCCACGCTCCACCAATGACGGACCTTCTTTCACAGTATCCCCTCCCTCAGTTCAGCAGAATCTCAGCTCTGTCAAGTGGAAGCTTGCTGCAACAAGTCTTTAAACAAGGATAGAGAATCAACAAACTGATGAGTCTCTGCAGTCGCTACTTCCCCACTTGACCGGGCCGTACAATGCCTTTGAACACGCGCATCTTCCCTGCTCCGGTCAGATCAAAACTGTAGTCCGTGGTGACATATGGCTTCTCTTCCTCGCAGCCAGACTGAAAACAGACGCAGGAGAAATTAAAACGCAATGACATGGTTTTTTTTCTTCCTGTGTATCATTCATCCATGCAAAACTCAAGCTTGACTATTTATTTTTTCCACTCATGCCTTAAAATGCCCCTGTGGTTTCGGGAGGTGCATAGAATGATAAAGGCAGCGCTTCGCTCACCTGTGTTGTGAGGATGCAGGAGGGCAGGGTGATGGCCCCCAGGAGGAGACAGTTGACGTTGCGGAGGATGGAGGGGTCCACAGGGGTGAGTAGGAAGTACAGGCCTCGCGCCATGTCGATTCCCCGGAGCACACCTGGCAACCGTTACACGTGGTCAAAACGATAAACCTTTCAAACCCCACCTCATCATCAAATGGTGGGGGTCAGTACACTGGTTATGGAGAGGGCCGCTGCTTATTGTGCACAGTAAAGATCCGGCAGGTCACCACTCACCGAAGCCCACACAGGGGCAGAGGGGCGCATGGGAGAGGACCACCGGGCCTCCCCGGCTCGTCACCTTCTCCGGCAGGAAGCACAGCCCCACCAGGCTGGCGTTGGCGGCATACAGCACGTGGCTGGGGGCCACCTCGCAGTGGGTCACACCGATAGCCACAGCTGTGTGAGGGACCTTTACCCGGGCAAAATAAACAAAACCATTCAAAATAAAATCAAACAATGCTAATATATATATATCCTGACCGCATATAGAAAGATGCAATACAGAGGATACTAGGTTAAATATGTCCATCTCAGTTAGTCGGAAATTACTTGACAACATCGTTATTAAACTAGGCCTAAATGAAAATCCTACAGCCCGACAGTCAAATATTATTATTTGACTGTAAATACTATTTTAGAGGGGTATGTTGTAGTATCGTGTATGAGTGATCAAAAGCTTGCTGTTTGTATAGAAGGATATAGAGGGATCTTTGGTTACAGCAGATACCGGTACCTGGTAGGGGGTGAGGCAGTTCAGCTGCCTGACGGGCCCTTGGTGAGCTTCTTGGAGTTGACTCAGGTAAGCTAGCAGAGACAGCTCTCGGAGTTCATTGCTACGCTGGTGTTTCCTGGGAGATTATAGAGTTGAGGTTAGAGCGACCCCTAGTGGTGGAAGTATTTAAATGCTTTTCATCACCATTTATCCTTTACTCTACTGGAATGGCTGCAAAATTAATAACATTATTAATATCCAACTCGTATAAGCTAACCTCAATAAGCTAATCACAATCACAATTAATGCATTAAAAACACAAAGAAACAGCATTGGGTGTCGCATTTTTTAACACCAATTACATTCAAATTTAATTACAAATCGTTACACCTCAGCAATAAGTGAGGCGCTCCAACCAATCACAGGCACTGCCGTTAGGGGTCCTAGAATACAGTGTTCATGCACAGTTTGAGTAATCGCTGCCACTAAATAAATACATTTAATTCTGTATTTTCTTCATCTCCATTATCATTGCTGTTCTAACGGTGAAGTCCCGCCTGTCACGATGCGGCCCACTCACGATGCTCCCTGGCGCCCCACGCCCTGGAAGGCGGACTGCACGGCCAGGTGGGCGTAGGTGCGGGCGGGGCTGTGGCCCTCCGTGAACTCGTCCATGGCCGTGTGCGCCGGGGGCTTGGTGAGGTAGCCCTGCGCCGTCTGCAGCAGGTCCGGCGTGAGCGTGGCACAGTGCATGGACTCGCCGTGGCCCAGCTGGACCACGTGGGTCACGGGCAGCAGGCGGAGCACGTCCACCAGCATCTGGAACCCGAAGCCTGCAGGGCGGCCAGCAGGGGGCGACGTTACAGCTCATCCGTTTTACACGCACACCCCCGGGGGGGTGAAGGGGCTGAACTCTTTCACGGCGCTCAGGACACTGACCTTTGACCCAGCCCATGGTGTTGATGACCACGGGAGTGTCCCGGCTCTGGGGACGCCTGCTCCAAAGGGACTTCATGGACTCGAGGTAGCGGTCCAGGTCCGAGTCGCAGGACGTCTGGCCGTAGTAGATCATGTGTTCTGGCGTGCGCTGATGTGTGAAGGGAGGACCTTAAAAGAGCGCTTAAGTCAGTCCGCGGCTCTTTGCCTCATAGGACATGCTATAAAAAGTAGACTAACAACGCATCCTGGAGAAGATGGACATCAGCATACCCAAGAGAGGCTCTGTCACGGTGGACAGGGAAAGGCAGCCTGACGGGGTGAACTCAGTCTGTCCCAGGTCGCCCTCCAAGTAGTCTATACCCGTAGTGCTGGAAGGACAAAGGCATCCCATTAAGCTACTGAACGTCGAACCTCGGAAACCAAAGGTCAAATGATTATGACAGTTCCATGAACCAAACTGTTCAGCATTACAACCATCCCCCGTCAATACCAATTCTGAATTCTTCACCTTTATTACAGGCCAATGCGCAGTTCTCAGATTCCATTTCCACATTTTAATGAAGAGTTTAGATTTAGTTTGCCGTTAATGGTCTTATTTAGGGATATTCAACATGGCTGTGTCAAATTATATTTTAAGCATAAAATTGTATATTTTTTAGGGAAATGTGGTTTATCAGTTTGTATTTTGTCTGATACAGACATCATACTTGCATAAAAAAAATCGGTTAATATCCAATTACAATTACAATTAGGGCATTTAGCAGACGCTTTTATCCCAAGCGACTTACATCGGTTCATACACACATTGACACACCGTCGGCAAGGCGACTGCCAGCTCGTCATGGTCAGTTAGGGTTAAGTGTCTTGCTCAGGGATACATCAACACTAGACCCCAATACAATGCATTATTGAAATTAATACTTACTGATTGAGCAAAGTATTGAGGAGGACTCGGATAAAGGTGGACTTCCCTACGTTCTTAGTTCCACATACAAGGACCACCACGCAACCATCCCCGTCGTCTGGAAAGAAAGAAAAAAGGAAGGTTCTGGTGTGAAAAGACCCAAGAGATGAGCCCTTTGTCTGTAGCAGACCGCCAATGGATTATGTGATGTACCTCTGCATAGGCACTATAGAGGAGCCCTCAGTGTGCAGTAGGGCTTTGACTTTTGCCCAAAAATCATATTCGAAGTTTGTTTGTTTGTTTATTAATATTCGAATATATTTGATTATTTATTAATAATATTTTGACCATTAAATGCCTTCAGTAAAACCTGGCTTTGTGAGGTTTTTTACCGCGTTGCTATGGTTACCGGTCTTGCGTGTTCCAACGGTTTATTCGATTTCTGATAAATCGCTGTCTAATCAATACTTCATTCACTGCCTCTTCCGTGGTCATTACAATATTATGAATGGACTGCGTCGGGTTCTCCGACGTCTCTCCCTCTTGGCCTGCCCATAACAGGTTTGAATATTAAGGGCTGCCTAATATTCGTTTGAATTTTGATTTATTTTTTGATATTCGAATGACGAAGTTCGGAGTCAAAGCCCTAGTGTGTAATAGACCGATGGATTATAGGATGTACCTCTGCAAGCGCTAACCACCGTGTTGAGGGCCTCTCTGTAGCTCTTGGACATTCTCAGGCCTTCCACGTCACTGACCAGGGGGATCATACCCAGCCCGTTGAGGGGCGTGTCCAGCACCGCCGACATGAGCTCACTCTACCAATCGGGAGGGAGAGAAAACTTTGATCAAGCCTAGTCCGTACAGTCCATTTCTCTTCTGGGCATAACAGTTCATAATGTGTGGTTTGTAGCGCTGCCAACTCATTACAGGACACCATCTGTGCAACAAGAAACATGTAAAGGGGTATGTCCACAAGTAAATGTTGATGTATCAAACATGAAATACTCTAGTGAACATCTCAAACCCGCTGGTTAACTTGATCGATAATGATGGGAATGAAACAACTTATACAAATATACATAGTGTATCTCTGGCTGAACTCACCACAGGGGGACTGAACAGTTCACTGAGATCTGGGAAGCTACAAAGGAAGCGGGTCAGAGAGGTCTCCATGGGCTCCAGAAGGATCACAGATGAGTTTAGGTTGATTCTTCTCAAAAGCCTTATCTGTGATGCTGGATAAAAAGGGAGACATATTAGTTATACTGTGTTGAAATAAAATTAACTACATCTGCAGTATTTGCTTGCTGGTTGGTTCCAACATATTCATAATCCTCACTGCTTGTGTTACATGGCAAGGCAGCAAAATGTTCACACATGTTACTTTTATAACACTCTCTCTTAAATAGACATCATAAAAGTGCCACAGCTAGTTTACTACGGGCTTTGGAGGATGTCTAATAGTTGACAATGAAGATCTTTGGTGAAAGGAAGCTTGAAGGAATCATCAAAACCGCCTCAGGCCATCTTAACACACATACAACGATGTATCCTAATATCCAACTTACATTAATAGTAAAGCATATTATGAATAGTAAAAAGGAATGGGAGCATTCTGTGACTGAAGGATGAAGGAGGTGCATGTTATAATAACATGTAGTATCACATGATATGGGTGTCAGAGGTTTCATGTAGTTACCGGGCGTGAGATACTTGCGGAGGATCGCCGTGGCTTCCATGCCCTCGTCTCGGGCATCATCGGTGCTTCCCAGCGCGGTTACCGTCAGCGGGCAGTGAGAGGCCGGAGAGAAGAGGGGATACGGCTGCTGGCCTTCCTCGATGGTGAACCCCATCACCTCAACTCGCCCGTAAAGGCAGGTCAGAAGGCACTTTCCTCGGAAACACAGCGTCTGTCGCAGAGACAAAGCCACATAGTTGTTTTACCATGTAATAGGCACCGTCTGAATTTACTTGTTTCATTCAGCCAAAAAGAAAAGGTTATGCAAGAATTTGAATCTAAATCAAGCAGCTTGAAAAAATTACAGATTTGGAATGTCTCATAATGCTTTGTATACCTGAGACTTTTGCATGACAAGCACTGCATGATTCCGGTCTTCATCTCTCTCTGCGCAGCAATGAAAAGATTCTCCCTCCAAGCGCCCGGAGCTCACAGTCTCTACGCCATCTGCAGACTTCTCACCATTCCCAAGTGAGCTCTTGCCATTGGTACTCCATTCTTGCCAGTCATCAGCATCAATGTTCATTGTAACTTCCGATTTCCCGTTAGTATTTGCCAGATACGTCTTCTCAGACTCAAAGGAAGTGTGTTTCTTTTCTTTTGATCCAGAAACGGTCATGGCTTTCCTTTCCAGCCTTTTCACTTTGGGTTTCTTCTTTACTGCTGCTTGGTGTTCCTTGATCATTTTGACCATAACAGGGGTCGATGGGAGTTCAGATAAGTTTACGCGAGTTGTGCAGCGTTGGGCCTTGGTGTTCCTCCACTTCAGGGAGGAAGCCCTAGCCCCCTTTTCTGGAGCCAATTTATTTACCTTCATGTTCAGGCGGTCAATGCGCTGTCACTGGAAGGGAGGTGGGACATGCTAGAAAGAGACAGTAGAGAAAGATAGTTTTCAAACAGTACTTTTCATATGATCGCCTGCATGTTGTATCTATGTAACAATTGACCACCACTCTGATATTAACACTACAACATAACCTCAATAGTTAATGTGGTCAACCCTATGAGCCGTTAATAAAAACACTTTAATCAACTACGCCAATACAAATAAAAAACAAAATGTTGAAGTTATTCAATTGGGATCTGGTAGGGATCTGTCTATTGCTACACAATGTGAAAAATCAGTCTACTAGTAAACATGTAACCTAAACCATTCCGTCTACTGGTAAACAATGAAACGTAAACCAATCTGTCTACTGGTAAACATATAATAAAAAAATAATCTTTCATTATGACAACATTTAACCTAACCCAGTCTGCAGACTGGTAAACATTTAACCTAAACCAATCTGTCTTCTGGTAAACATGTGAACTAATTCACTCAGTCTACTGATAAACATGCAACATTAACAACTCGTTATGTTGTCAAAATGTATGCTAGCGTAATCCAGTCAGCCAAGTCGCTACCGATCTTGTATTTAATCTCATTTATAATAATAAATTTGTAATTTACCACAATGTCGTTACATGCATGAAATGTTCCCTAAACCCTTTAGATGTGTTTTTGGTCAGTCATCTATAAAATCAAGGTAAACCATGAGCTAGCTCTAGACACGTTGTACACGCGAGCGTGCTAACAATCTTACCAGTTAGCCATGTGAAAGCAACAGATCCTCAGATGGTCGACCAAAAGCAACGCGGAGTTTAGTTTCTTACAGCAGTTATTAGATACATTTTTCCTGTTTCATTGAAGGAAAACAAAAGCGAAAAAAAATGCTCACACGATTATACTCGAGCATATGTATTCAATATGAGTGAAATAATTCATTTTTCCAAGAAAATAGCTATTATTGTGGAAAACAACATTTCGCAGAGTTTGTTGGTGAACGGCGTCACATCCACTTCCTTTCAAACATTGAAGGGCCTACCCGAAACAAGGTACACATGTAGCATAACGTTAGCTAGTTTGTTTATTTATTCGCTGATCATTTGAAGATCAATAACGTTATTTACAGGTTAATAGCAATAGCTGTGATTTAAATAAGATTACGGTTAAAGTCTGTACTGAGACAGCCCAATGAAGAGATCGTTAAGGGAGTGTCTTTAAACATATGCGGTGGGACATAACGTCGAGCTCAGCGCAGGGGTTTGCAACAATTTAAGACCCACCAGAGATTGACTGGCTGGAACTTAATACTTGACAAGCGTTGTTACGTTCTTGATATTATGAATTTTACACATAGTAATTATGTCAGGACACATGCATTGCATTGAGAACTGCTCTAAAGCGAGTAGATGACTACATTTGCATATCACGAAAATGTATAATTGCACGTCCCTTAACAGGCTAAATTGTTTATTCTTAAAGGATAATAATGGCAGGGCATAGTGTTTAATACAATATCCAATTACACTACTCGTACCAAATTACACTACACGGAGAGTCGTTTTAAATGTACCTAGGTTCATTTCTTAATATTGTAAAAAAAAATAAATAATAATAATGTTCTAATCATAACGCCTACTGAAATATCCATTGATCTTTTCCAGTTTTCATTCAAAGGCCCACGATGTGCATTCCAACAGCCATCTGAACCGAAAAATGTTTCCGCAAGACGGCAACCATGCACACAATGTACTTTCATCATTAAACCAGCAGAGGACGCTAGGGCGGTTTTGCGACGCCGCCCTGGACGTTGGCGATGGGGTCGTGTACATGGCCCACCGCAACGTCCTCGCCTGTTGCAGTGATCTCTTTCGAGAAGATGACTACTCAAGCAGGGAGGTTTGTCTTACCGACTGCCCTAACGACGGGCTGGAGCTCCTGCTCAACTTTGTCTACACAGGAGAGCTAAAGCTGGACGCCTTGAACTTGGATAAGGTGCGGTGTGCTGCGGTGTGCCTGTGTGTACCACAAGCACTTGCACTGTGTCAGTCCTTTAGCGAAAGCTTAAGAGAACCCGTGCCAGTAAAGCGCAAACGAGGAAGACCTAAGAAGGCCAGGGAAACAATTAAGCCATATTCAATCCATGAAGAAACGGGTGCTTATGTGCCCAGTGCAGAATCATCCACTTCCAGCCCCCATGACAATGTGACCGCAAAGGTCACCACCATCACACGCTCGGGACGCAAAGTCAAGTGCCCTCGTCGCCTGCCAGGGGAGACCTGTGAACCTCCAGCGCGGGATAATGGCAGCACAGGAGCCCCGCATGTCAGCCCGGTGGATATGAGCAATCAATGTGCACCGATTGACCGGACCCCCGTGCATTCGAGCAGAGAAAAACAGGTAGGTCACATCAGGATCACGTTGCTATTGTTGCATGTCTGCTGTTCGATGCAGCTGATGTGATCGTGTGTTTGCTTGATTCAGATGTCCGAGGTCCAGATGGACTTCACGGACGCGCTGGGTCACGACCTCCATCAGGATACGGAGGACAGGGGCGGCGGTTTCGATGCGGTCGACGAAGACTCGGACGAGGAGTACGTCCCCGTCGCCGAGCCGAGTGCAGTCCCGGTGTCGAGTGGAAGGAGTAAAGTCCCCCAGAAGGCTGAGAAGAAGGAAAACGGCGAGGCCACAGAAGCCGACCCCAAAAAGCCGTCTGTGCAGTGTCCTGTTTGCAACAAGACCTTCCGCAGTAAATACTACCTCAAGGTTCACAACAGGTACGGGGTTGGGGTCGAGGATTGGTCTTCTGCGTTTGGATTTGATATGTTCTGTATTGATTTGACTCTGTCTGGTTTGCAGGAGGCACACAGGCGAAAAGCCCTTTGTGTGCAGTAAGTGTGGGAAGCGGTACTTCAGGAAAGAGAACCTTCTGGAACACGAGGCCAGAAACTGTTCCAAAGTGGTGGTGAGTGGCCACATGTTGAAGGTTTGCAAGTCAAAAATTGGAAGAAGAAATTTTCAAGATGAAATCTAAAACAGGATAGATGATTTCATCTCATTGGCCCGCTGTCTTCCTCTCTTTTGCACAAATGCAAAACAACTAAATGTTAAGTGAATGCATCTGTTCTTCTGAGCCATTCAGTGAATGGGCTAGTTTTGTGTGTGCATTTGTGTGCATGTTTTTCGGTTTAGTTCTAGTGTATCAAGGTGCACATATTAATCCATCTCAACGGATTGGTGTACACTTTAAAATGTAGAGCTCTTTTTAGCCTTAAACAAAATTGAATATTGCATATATCAGGGTTGTCTAGGATAAAAGTTTCCTCTTGATGTTTCTCATTTTGTTTCCTGGTTCTTTTGCAGACATTTTCTTGCACTATATGCCCCTCGGTGTTCAAGAGAAAACAGGAGTTTCGTTTACACATGATCTCCCACACAGGAGACATGCCCAATAAGGTATCAACACCTTTTGATTATTATATCTGTGATCAGTGATCATTAATGATCTTTTATAATGTAATACTTTGTGAGTCAATAAAACGACCAAACCTTTGGTACCTGATTCCAACTAAATCTCCATATTCTGCACATCCATTCCAGTGTACGTCATGCCCTGAACAGTTTATGCAAAAGAGGGATCTGACGATGCACTTGATCAAGATCCACGGCTTTGCCAAACCGCACGCAGTAGGTTATACTCCACATGTAGTAGCTTGTTGTAGCTTATACGAACATTTCACTTAATTATTCACACTAGGGCATAACGTTGCATTTTGTATTCTGGGGATTTCCCTGAGATGAAGATAACCCTGAGATGAAACTCTGTTTTGACCGTGTCCTATGAATATATTCTCCCAGTGTTCCCAGTGCACCAAGGGCTTCCTGACGCGCACGGAGCTGCGCGTGCACGAGGCCGCAAAGCACCGGGGGGAGAAGCCCTTTGTGTGCGAGGAGTGCGCCCACCGCGCCTCGAGCAGGAACGGGTTGCAGATGCACATCAAAGCTATTCACAGGTTGGGAATCACAGACCGCACTCAGTGAATCTTTCATGTAACTCGCTGTCACTTCAGGTGATGTTTTGGATTGTGATTGTTTGATTTAATCATTCTTTTGGATTTAAAAAATTTGATTTTTTTAATTATGTAAACAGATTACAAAACAATGTAAACAACGTAAATGTTGCATTTCATTCTTTCTATGTCGATTTCGGGCGTCTGGCTCGCACCATGTGGATAATCGTAGCATTGCTGTGTTACAGAAACGAGCGGCCGTTTGTGTGCAGCTACTGTGGCCATGCGTTCACCCAGAAGACCAACCTGATCATGCATTTGCGCGTGCACACTGGTGAACGGCCGTATCAGTGCCATCTCTGTGGCAAGACCTTCAGGACGCACGGTTAGGACTGGCCCCTCAATATCTAAGACATTTTTAACTACCCAAACGTCTTCTGTTTGAATATGTCTCCCAGCTGTAGATTATTCTTGAAAGCTTGATCTCCAAGCCTTATTGGTAGATAAATAGATAGAGTTGTCTTTATTCTTCAAACATACCTGATATATTATTGAGTAATTATGGTAACCTATGGGGATCCTGTACAGATTAGTCATATACGCAACCCCAATTGAGGTCTTGCCTCACAACGATCCCTGTACAGCAACAACACATTTTTCCCAATGTAATCATCACTTTCTGTGTGTCTTTGTGATATTAGCCAGTCTAGACAAGCACAACCGGACCCACACGGGTGAGCGCCCCTTCGGCTGTGAGTTCTGCGAGCACCGCTTCACGGAGAAAGGCCCGCTTGTTCGCCACATCGCCAGCAGGCACCAGGAGGGGCGGCCTCACTGTTGTCACATATGTGGCAAAACCTTTAAAGGTCAGGAATTCCACACAAAGCATGATCTGTGATGATGATGTTCTGTTATGTATTTTCAGTCTGTTATACATCTTATTTTTTCGTGCCAATTATCATCCCATTCTATTCAAATGGCTTGCATGTCTTGTCTCTTTCCAGCCTTGGAACAACTTCGAGTTCACCTGCGACGCCACAAGGGAGTGAGGAAGTTTGAATGTGTCGACTGTGGCTACAAGTTCACCCGACAGGTAGGTTTGTGAACACACGGCCAAACGAGAACCTATAACGCACCACCGTCCCCCGATGGCTACACGACTTGACACCCTCTCATGTACTTTCTAAGGCTCACTTGCGACGTCACAGTCTCATCCACAAACGCATGGAGAACTACAACCCCAAACAAAGGAAGCTGAGGAACCTCATCATAGAGAGCCAGGGCGAGGGCGAAGCCACGCAGTCCCCCAAGGCATTGACGCTGAGCGCCTCGCACGACCCCCTCCCCCTGGCCCTGCCGATCCAGGAGGATCCGAGCCAGCAGTTGTCCCTTCCGGACCCGGGCCTGGACCCGAACAGCTTTGTTCCCGTGGTGTTGATGGAGGACGGGGTATCCATTAAGGCCCTGGTGGTAGGGGACGGATGCCCGGGGAACATCGTCCCCGTCTCGGGGGTCTTGCAGCAGACTCAGCTGGAGCCAGGCTCGTACACCACGGTGGTATTGGAGCGGATTGGAGAGAACCTAGCAGTGCCAGAGCGAGAGCTGAAGGAGACATAACGACTGACACGCTCATGATCCACGTACAGCCTCAAGGGAACGATCCGTCCCCCATTCCAACCTTCCTGAAAAGTGTGGTTGAAAAGCATTTTGTATGAGCATGTGTTAGCATAATCAAGAGTTTAAACTATGAATCTAATCTTTGATGTTTGGGTGTTGACATGCCTAGTGTGGAAGTAAATGTCTCTAAATAGAAGGAAAAAATAAACCATTGCTTTATTGGTTGTTTAGTATTAAAGACAAGAAAGCAGTAACATGGGGTGCAAATTCGAAGAAGAGGAAATAGAAATCGGTCTTATCGGCTGCAACAAAATCATTGGTCAAGATCAGTGACCTCACCAATCAAAAACTGATCATCCTGGAGCATAAGAGGCTGTAACTTATTTGCTCATTTAACCTTGTCTTGTTCACCACAGACCATGAATTAGATTAGTGTAGCTTGACTGTCAAAAGCAGCAAAACAGACATGAAGCAGCATACTACACAGACTGGGTTTTATTTCTGCTACCCTTCGAGACATCAATGTTACACAAACACATTACATTCAGGCAACGAAGGATATATATAGGAAAATAGCTTAAACAATACTAATATATGTATGAAAACAACATAACCTATTAAGAAAAGTGTTACTTCGAAGACTATTTTACAAAAAAACAAATTGAGAGATTTGTAGCACTTCCAGTTGTGTTTGAAAATCCACCACCGCAAACCACTGCTGGGTTACAACTAATAAAACAATACAAAAGCATAAATATATATAAAAAAGAAAACATTCAAAAATATACTTTTCCATGCACATTATGTACTGGAACCCAGAAATATCTCTGCCAAGGATCAGGAGTGAACATTATTTTTAATAGGGCAACCTGTCCGATTTAGACCACATCAAGAAAATGTCTAGAGTTTGGTTAAGTTTTTCAAAACGCTAAAGAGGTTAGTTTTCTTCTCTGACAAAAATGATAAAATAAAAGTGATGAATTGCAATTTGAAACTCAGCAAGATTGTAAACAGCTTTAAAAGGTGCAACACTTGACAACAACAGAGATGGGAGCTGTTGTTTAGTCAAATTCATAATCAGGAGTTAGAATACGTGGACCTGGGATTATTGTACACGTGACATTCTACATAACATTGGCGAATCAGCCCCCACAGAGCATGTCCGTGTGGATCTAGCTAACAAACGGTCGGGACTTAAGCTTTAGGAATGTTAGCGGGTGTCGGGGATATTATTGATTCTCAACGGATTCTCGACCTCAACCGTGCTACATTTTTATTTTAACTGACGAAAAAAATCAACCGCTATCCAAAAAACTGTCAGGGATGTCCGGGAAACATCTAACTGGGTCTGTCAAATCCTTTAGTCCATCAGACCGACCCATAACCATGAGCGCTGATCATCGATGGCAGAATAGCAGGCTTGCCGACCGCGAGGATGTCAGATGGGAAAACCTTCATAGTACCAAAGTGCTTCTTCTTCTTCTGCTTCTCGTACAGCTTCCACATGTCCAGGAGGTGAATTTACAGTGAAACCTGTTTTTGAGGCCAACTCCATCTCCCTCCAGGAGGCTGGAGGGAGATAAAGAGAGAGTACTGCGGGTGTGGCCTCCGTTCCTCAGCGGGCCGGGTTCACGTCATGGTTCTGGTTGAGATTGTTGTGGAGGTTGAGCAGTGCCTGCTGACGGTTGTGTTGTCGGTGCAGGCGGACCGCGTTGGAGTCGGGGATCTCCGCGGCTTCGAAGGTGCTGACCACAAGGGGCATGAACTGGCGGAAGATGCTGACGCTGCCGTGCCAGAAGGTAGGCTGGGGCATGCGGCCGGCGATGACCCAGCCACGGGTGGCCGGGTCGTAGGCCTCCACCACGTCCGACAGCTCGAAGGTGTTGTCGTAGCCGCCTGACACGTACAGCTTCCCGCCTAGTACCGCCACGCTGCCACCGACGTGCACCTGGAAGGAATAGAGTACAGAGATAGATTGAGTGAGTGATTTTTTTCATTCAATATCCGAAATAATGAACGGTGTTCTCTTGACAAGAAAAAAGGTCACATTTAGCTATGATAAAAAATGGGCTGGAGACAGTGAGCTATAGATCATTCAATAGTTATAACAGATTGCTCCCAAGTAATATGTGGCTTTGGTCAGAAGTTGTGTCATATCATGAGAGGACATTTCAGGTTAACCTGATAAAGGAGACACAATAATATCAACATTGATACCTGGTTCATTGGGCTGATCTTGTCCCATTCGTTCTTTTTTGGATTGAAAACGTCCACCTCAGCAGAGTCATCCCTGGATAAAACACACATTTAAAAAGAGAACATTTAACAAAAATATAACTTTTGACATTGGTAGGTGAGTATAACAGTATAACATCTAATCCTGTGTATTAATAAAATACCTATATAAAAAATCTATTTAACTTGAACTAGAACTTATCTCCTATATTGACATATTTTCCAGCATGCTCACATCCTATTTTACATGAAAAATACAACTGATTAGATCACGGAAGTAGGCTCCACATTCCACTGTGAACGCCTTTTCGTTGTTATTTATCACTCTCCCGGTGTCCCCAGTAGGGGGCGTGTCCCCAGTAGGGGCGTGTGTCCCCAATCAGAGGTGTGTCCTCAATCAGAGGTGTGTCCTCAATCAGAGGTGTGTCCTCAATCAGAGGTGTATCCCCAGTCAGGGGGCGTGTCCCCAGTCAGGGGCCTGTCCCCCACAGCTCTCCTCACCTGATGAAGTAGATGAGGCCGTCCAGCGTGGCGGTCTTGGGGGCGAAGGACCAGGGCGGCAGCTGGCCGGCGCTCACCAGCGACCAGCGGTTGGTCTCGCCGTCATACCCTTGAATAGCCATGGTGTCCTCGGGCGTCAGCGAGCCGATGGCGTACAGGCGCCCGTTGCACGTGGTGGTGGAGCAGTTGTCCATGGCGTGCAGCATGGGCGGCAGGGCCTCCCAGCAGTCCAGCGCGTGGTCGTAGCGCTCGGTGCTGTCGGACGCCACCACGTACAGCTGGCCCTTCACAACGCAGGAGCTGTGGTACTCGCGGGGCTTCAGCATGGGCGACACCTCCGTCCACTCGTTCACGCTCGACTTGTAGCGCCACACGCCGTCGTAGAGCCGGGAGCCGTCAGAGCCACCTGGGTAGATAAAGAGATGAACACAGCGGTTGTAAACGGTTTCATCGACTTTCCTGCATTGCCATCGGTGCGTCTATTCCCCCGGTCGGTCGGTGGACATAATGATAAACGATGGGTTCGAAATAATAGGGCCCTACGCTGCAGGCTGGGTGTCTAGTTAATCCAGTTTGCCTTCAGAGACTTATAGTTGCAGCAATTGATCTTGTTTATGTCTTCTTTAAATGTGGAGCCTCAGAGAAGCGTCCTCGTATAGCTCCTTAAACATTAGCCCAGCCAGGGAAAGATATTGGAAAAACTTCCACTGAGCAGAATATATTATAATTGTCCCACAGTGAGCCTGCGAGTTAACACAGAGGGAGATTAGGTCATAAGAATACTTCTTCTGTTGCGGCCATGGCCCATATTGGACATGGGTCCTCATGTGGCCTTGATGGAAACTCATTGAGGATGATGATGAGGAAGGCCTCAGGTGGTTTAATCCGCCACTGCAGCGCAGAGAGGACAAAGTGTCTTGTGTCAGTTTCCTCTTCCACATTGCTGGACCAAGCTGGCTGGATGAGTGTAGTTTATTTATACGCACTATGCGAGCCATATTGTAAGATGAGAGGAGCCGGAGGAGGAGGAGGAGGTCAGGACAGAAAGTCAGGACACCATTCATTCTCTCTGGTAGAGTAAATAAAAATATACAAAATAAGCGTCTATCTCCTGTCATGACAAAGTTCAACAGCAGAGCATTCAAAAATAGTCCAAGAATAAAGCCCTGAAAGGCTGAACTTGTGACTCCCCTGTCCTCCATTTAGAGGGAATTTCAGAACGACCTGGATGTCCTAAGCAGAACCTGGACCTACAATAGATGAAACCAGCTAGCTCAGCGTCAGATGAACCTGAACCCGTCCCTCTCCCGACAGGCCGTCCACTCACCTGTGACATACATGTCGTTCCCCAAGGCCGCTATGCTGTAGCCGCCGCCCAGGTGGTCGGGGAACTCGGCCAGGTAGCGCCACTGCCCCGTCTGGGGGTTGAAGCAGTCCACGGTCACCAACTCGTCGCAGTCCTGGTCGCAGCCGCCCACCACCACCAGGATCTCGGCCAGGCCCGTGGAGGAGCGCGGCCGCATGCGGTTGCAGGGCCGGTCGTGGCGGTCGTACTCGCTGGACTGGAAGCTGCGCGCCTCGCTGACCATGCGCAGGCAGGTGGGCGACAGGTAGACCAGCGGGTCGCTCTCCACGTGGGCCAGCAGGAAGAAGCGCCGCACGAAGGGCAGCCGCACCTGCTGCAGCAGCTCGGGCCAATAGTGCAGCCTCCGCTTGAGGTCCGCCTTCACCCAGCGCGTGGCGATCTGGTAGGCCGTCTCCTCCTTGTCCACGCTCAGCTCGTCGTCCGACACGATCTCCAGCAGGCGCTTCCACGTCAGCTTCTCAAAGTCCGTGCCCTTGGCCAGGTCCATGATGTTCTTGAGGACGTAGCGCCGGGCGCTGGCCGCCAGGTCGCGGCAGGCGTACGCCTCGGCGAAGTCCTGGATCTCCAGGCAGTTGGAGACGTCCAGCCGCTGCTCGAGGAAGGCGCAGCAGGCCTCCTTGACCGAGGGGAACTGGAAGAGGTCGGCCGTCTTCAGCAGCATGTCCACATTGTCCTGGGTGACGGTGACGCGGCCCGTGTAGCAGAAGTCCACCAGCAGACCCAGCAGCTCGGCCGAAACCTCGTGCAGGACCACGCGGTCCATGGCGCTCTCCCGCAGCGTGCCGGTGAACATGGCCCGGAAGTAGGTGCTGGCGGCGGCCAGCACCGTGCGGTGGCAGTGGAAATCCTGGCCCTCGGCGCTCAGGGTGACGTCAAAGAACTTGCGCTCGGCGCGCAGCTCGTGGATCCCCCGCAGGAGGTTGAAGGCGTGCGCCGTGTCGAAGAAGGGCAGCGTGGACGGCTGCGTCAGCAGCGCGGGCTTCTCCATCTCTGATCCCCGGGTTGGGTGTGTCGCTCTCGGCTGGGGCTGTTCAGAGCACTCGACTTGACATCTAGTGGTAGATAGAGAGGTTGCACAAGGAGGTAAATTGTTTTTATATAGAGTGTGATGAGAGACAGGGCACTTGGCCTCAGAAGCGAACACGCTCAAAGGTTAGCTTTCTGTTGCGCCGACAATCAGGAATTACCACAAAACCGAACTTTGACTTATCAGGAACTATTGTGAGATTTACATTTCTATGGAAATATATTCCTATTTTGACATATTAATAGCTTCGGGTAGTTGAGAAATCGAAAACTGAAACACACTTTTGAAAGGATTTAAACTAGAAGAAACCAAAACACTAATACTAAACTAACACAACTACCTAACTAACCAACTAAACTAGGTGTAACTCCTACCTGAGGGGCCCTCACAGGCCGGCTCCACAGTAAAAACCGTCCCGTTTCTAGAACATACAACAGTCAGTTGCTCGGTCGGCGCGGATGACTAGCTACTTAGCTGAGTTTGAAAAATAGTGCGTGTGCCTCCTGCTCAGGAGCTATAAATACAGCGGCAGTGTCCATATCCAGGCAGGGGGGGAGGGGGAACACACCCACACCCCGACAATCCCCCAACCAGAACAAGTCTCTAACAGGACTAGTGCCAGCTGAGCCAGGACAAAAACACACGGCCCCCTGTCATAATAGTCCACCAATCATCTAAGGAGAACAAACCAAACTAGTTGATTATATGGAGACATAGAAAACATGTCTTGTTCTCTATGCTTGTTGGGAGAAGAGTACAGGAATCCTGGGAGAAAGTATTCTTGGTTGTCTTTTGAGTTTCCTAGAAAATGATTAAGAGTGTTGAATAGGCTCATAGCGGCAAATTAGGAAGTTATTTTGCCTTGGGACTATTAGAACATCAATTAGAACATAATGAGCTAGGAAAGCAGACGTGGATTTGTGGTTTACACCGGGTTTTTTTGTTAATGTGATAATATAACTGGTAATGGAAGATCACATACTGTGCTGAAAGGTAAAAGAGAAAGATAATTGGATTTGCCGTACGTGAGCGCAGACATGAATTCTATAGGCGTCTATAACTACTGCTGCACCTGCTGCTTAGTTCAGCAGTAATAAGAGTTTAGTTTAAGGGTTATTGGAGCCTATAAAAAATTGGTATAATGTTGTCATCAAGAATTGTTATGCATTCAACACCATGATAATAACCTTCCACACTTAAAACGTTGTCCTTGCAAACAAAACCCACCAAGAGTGTGCCCTGCCTCTTGCGGAACAGTAGAGGTTATCAACACACACACTCTTACCAACGCACACACACACTCCTAGATGCCTAGGGATTTAGGGATGATCATTCCTTCCTAAAATACACGGGCGTCTCTTTACCGGGAGATTGACTCAAAGGTTGTCCCGCTCTCTCTATGCCGTCTCCTCTCTCTAGGCCTCCTCCTCTCCGGTGTTCCACAGAGCAGAACACCAGCGACATGACTGAGAGCCTGGACACACGCATTCCACACAGGGTTCACACACTGCAGGCTCTGTGACGCATCAACGTACGGTCCCGGCCGAAGACCGGGCCTCCTTGTCCCAGTGACTCAGCTGCGGTTTTCCCCCTGCGCGTGCACCAGACATAGTGGATGAAACATACCGAGGGGCCTCCTCTAGCTTCTGTTGGCCCTGTTGCTTCCTTTTAGGTTTTTTTGGGATGATTACTGACTTTCCCTCTGTGGCGATGATGTACTTATTCCCCACATATTGTTCCTTTCTTCCCTTCTTTGTACTTGTGTTGCTGGACAGCCGCAGGCAGCCACGCTGGCTGGCTGCTAAGCCAATTTAGCTAGCATTGCTTCCATTTTTCCTTACTATTTGGGGGAATTCAAGTTAAACAACCATATTTGGTGGTTCACTTATTATTATTACAGAATTTCTTATTGTTTACACTCTGACTTGATTGAACAAAAAGCCAACCCGTCCTTAAAAAACGTGCACTCATCTTTGTGTGCACTTAACCTTTTAGACTAAGGATCACAGTGCTCCTTTTGGAATAAGTCAGCCCAAACCTGTTCACAGACCATGTTCGACCTCCCTATCTTCAGGCTCTGTTGACGCTATAGTTAACCACATCATCAAAAGCGTCAGTCCCGTAATGTTCGAATCACTTTTGTGTCAGTACACAAACAACCAGCGGGTGCATTGAGCAACCTTTCAGTGTGTTTACCGGGTCGGGGCCGAGAATAGCCCACAGAAACTTTATATGCTCGGAGCGGGAGGAGAGAGGATGAGGAAGACGGGCCAACGGGCTCACCACCACCATCCCCACCCACCCCCTCACTGCCCCATCGCCCCTAGTTCGCCCCAGCAGTAGCCCCCTGCTGCGGCTCCGGGAAGTGAACTTATGTCATGAGCTTGGGTGATGGGGAGGATCCCACGCCCCACATAGAGGGAGTAAGAGCGTTGAGACACTGCTCTTACTTTAGATTTAAGCCCACTCTCAAGAAATGTTCAATGGTAATTGTTGTGTCTGTAAATGTGTGGATGAGGTAGTCAAGCACCTATAATGGGAAACTGATTCTTTACAGTTGGCCATCCATGGTTGTGCAACTGCTGGGGGGAAGACATATATAAAAAGACAAAGGTTGTATGGCTTAGTTTAGAAGTTAAAAGGCAACTAGAGAGCAAGCCATGTGGCGTACCACCCCTTATAGAGGCTGAATATAACATAACATCTTCTTAAGATTATGCCTTCAATACAAACAACAAAAACAATGGATCGAGGGCTTCGTTCTAAACTAAACCCTAGATCCATGTAGTCACAACCACATAAGATCTAGGGCTTGGATCTAACTAAACTCTAGATCCAAGTCACCATCACATAGGATCTCTAGGGCTTAGTTCGAAACTAAACCATAGTTCGATGCAAAGTCACCACCATATATGATCTATAGAGGGCATGGTTGTAAATGAAGCCCATAGATCCCCGACATGTCCCAATCACACATATGCATCTTACGTTTATTTTGTATCTTTGAGCCAACAATGTGATGCGGTGTAACAAAACAACAGCCACTAGTTGAATGACCATGGCATGTAACCTTAATACTATTATATGCAAAATTTGGCTTATAGCTTATTACCTTATCACCAAGATTATTAGAAATTATCCACTTCTTCATTTCAAATCTCATTGCTATAACTGAAAAGATTTATCAGCGTTTCTACGGTTGATAAATGGTTAGTATATCACTAAACTAACTGTTGAGAACTTGCAACAAGCTGCTTCTCTCTCCCTCTGTCTCTCTCTCTGTCTCTCTGGTTCACGTCTGCATAGAACGGAGGAGAACATGGTGGGAGTGCAGCGGTCTTAAACCCTGCAGCCTCCAGTACTACAAAAGCTTGGCCCTAAAAAGGCAAGCCAGGCTGCTCCACTCATCACATTCCATCTGAAGGGGGTTGATGTGAGGCCTCCAAAACCAAGCATTAGCCGGCTAGGATAGAGGTGTGCATGTGTGCATGTGTTAGTGTTGTAGGGGTAAGGAGCTGGCAGTAGGATAGGATAGTATACTATGTGTTAGTGTTGTAGGGGAAAGGAGATTGCAGTAGGATAGGATAGTATATGTGTGTTAGTGTCGTAGGAGTAAGGAGCTACTGGTAGTAAATGTCTTAGTGTTGTATGGTGAAAGGAGCCTGAGGTAGGATAGGATAGTATATGTTTGTTAGTGTTGAAGGTGAAAGGAGCTGGTAGTAGGTAATGTGTTAGTGTTGTATGGTGAAAGGATCTGGCATTGGGCTAGGTAGGGTTGTGTAGGTGTGTGAAGTGTTAAGAATCTGGCCGCAGGCTAAAGTCCCATTTTTGCCACAGAGGTTTTGTAAGACAAATTGGTGCGACTTTTACAAAACTGAAATAATGACCTTCTGGAAACTCTACCATGCATACATGGTGGAATGGTGTGGGTTTTTTCCAACATATTGTACACACAGCTATCAAATATAATGTGTGCCACCACTATACATGTAAGGAATTGTAATAGTTAGAATATAACTTAGAACCTAGTCTTCTTAGTTGTCAACAAGTTTCAACTCATGAACACCCAAGCTCTGTCCAATAATAATCAAGGTTATCTTAAACTTTTACATGGAATTTCCATAAAGGCCCAGCACCAAGTTGTGCACGTCAATACTATCAAGACTGAGATAGCGGAATTGCGATACTTTAATAGTAGTCCTTGGCAACGTTTTTGCCCTTTTTGCATTGAATACACAGATAAGCACACATTGAATATCGGTGTCAAACCTGTGGATACAATGATCAATGCAGAATTAAAATTAAGATGAGTATATAAACGTATAGCTAGCACTAGTCTACATTAGATAGTACACTAAAAAGATATAAACGTCTGTAAATTACCTTTAATCTAAATTAGGCAGGGAAAGAGTATACAACGTTAAACGTTTAGAACGTACCATTAGTCTACATTAAATAGTACATTAACTCAGAGTATATAAACTACCATTAGACTAAATCAGATAGTACACTAACTAAGAATATATACTACCAATAGTCTACATTAGATAGTACACAAACTAATAGTATATAAAATACAATTACCGGTACTCTACATTAGATGAGTCTATAAACGTATATCCACGAAGAGTAAATATGTAGGCTATATAAAAGGTATACAAACGTATCCAAGTACATAAACCTAAACGAAGGGTATATAAATATATTAAAATGTAAGTAAACGTTTATAATGTTTATGCATGCATATAAAAAGCATATAAATGTATATAAAGGTATATAAAGTGATCGGCCCTCAGCATGGATGCATCCTCGACCACATCGGATTGAAACAAGACAACAAGCTCCCTCTTGTATACTCACCGATCCCCACGTCGTCGACAACAGGAAGATATATATGACGAAGATCAGTTTAATAATAAAGAGATATCTAGACCACGAAATGTAACTTTGATGCTGGTGAACTCTCCGGGTTTTCCTGCGCCATGATTCCGCTATAACATTTGACACATGATACAACTCTCCTGATTGGATAGGTCTTTGACAGAGTGACGTCGGCCAACGTGAGCTCGTTCCCCTGGTGCGATTGGTCTATATACCTTTACAATATTCAGTAGTTCGCCGTTTTGTAAAGACTAGTTATTGCCAAAAGTTAGTTTAAGGGCAGAACATTTAAAAAAGTTACATATTGTATGGACAGTAAAAGTGGGTCTTTGTGTGTATATCTATCATCCATCTTCGCTCTCTCTCTCTCTCTCTCTCTCTCTCTCTCTCTCTCTCTCTCTCTCTCTCTCTCTCTCTCTCTCTCTCTCTCTCTCTCTCTCTCTAGAGAGTAAAAACATGTATTTATATATATATATATATATATATATATATATATATATATATATATATATATATATATATATATATATATATATATATATATATATATATATATATATATATATAGAGAGAGAGAGAGAGAGAGAGAGAGAGAGAGAGAGAGAGAGAGAGAGAGAGAGAGAGAGAGAGAGAGAGAGTGGAAGAGTGAAAGTGCGTGAGAGAGATTCCAATAAGTATATTTAATTAAAAGCTTCAATGTTTCCTCACTCACTCTGTGAGAACTTTATCTAAAGTTTGCTCGTTAATTGGTATGATCCCATCTGTCGGTGAGCCAGCAGTTGAAGGAAGGGCCAAGTCCCTCTTCTAATTAAGACCCATTCCAGTAATCTTCAAAATGTACCAAATAATGCCCCAAAGCCCCATCTTTTAAAAATCCAACTGCACAAAAAATGAATATTCGGTCAGATTCTGTCAGTTTTTTAATAAGAATCTACCAAACACAATCTCAATGGCACGCCACATTTCACGCCACATGTCACGTCTCCAAACGCCGTGACGCGTCAAGAACATTTTCTTACCTCCTGTCCTGGCGGCCTTTGGGTAGGTCCTGGAGGCGTTTTTATTTTAGTCGCAGCAATTGGAAAAACTGTTAAAAGGAGAAGGCGGGATAAACCTCACGGTTTGGCTTGACTTGTGCTTGTTGAACATACCCTTCAACATGAAAATATGTAGAGGAACAGAGCATGTGTCATTCTCACCTCACGGAATCAAATGCCAAAAGAGGTAGCTCTACTATCATCCAATTTGAATCAACTATTTAACTTTCAGTCGAATTCCTTAAATTACTTATGCATGATCTAATATTACTAGGCCACCCAGAGCAGTTTTTAACAAGATGAACAAACGGAAGGAACCCTCCAAAGAGGTTATGCCTGTTTAATTCAGGACAAAAAATATCTTAATCAGTCTTTACCTATGCCCCTCTCCCAGGAGAGAGAAGAACGCAAGGATGACTCAAGAAAATAGACCAGTTGTAAAGCAATTAAAACTTGGCCTTTGGTTGAACTTTGTCTTGACCTTGTCACATCCCTCAGGCTTGGTGCTGTGGAAACGCTGACAGGCAGCTCTTGGTGGGGTCAAATTGACATTGTGAAGCTGCTGCAAAATCAACGTTCAGTACAGTAGGAGAGAAGATGACGTTTTTAAACGGGTTTCCACATTGGCATCACATTTATACATACACAGGATCACAAGCTATATAATCATGTTATATTATATTCATAATATAATATAAAATCATATTGTATGGTATTTTACAGTATTATATGATAATATATGTGGTTGTCAAAATGGCCAGGATTTACTCCAATTTTCTACATAGGCTTTCTTAGATGGCACTGGCTCAACTATTCAGTCAAAAAGGAAAAAAACATAAATAGACCACCAGAGGGAGACGTTCCCTAGCTTTGGGCCGCTTACGGCCCTTCTAAAAGTAGCCTTTTTCTGAAGGGCCATAACATTCATGACATGAAACACAACATGATGAGCATTCTGACATTCTGAGCATTTAGAAATGACCAGAAGATTAGAAGTTGAAATATGTCTCAACAATTAATACGTAATTTGAATATTTATCAGTCCATCTTTTAACCATTTGTAGTGTGATTTTTGTTTATATATTGGGTTAATTTGTTTGTTTTGTTTTCCTTAAATAAGTACAGTTAATTTAAACATCTTGGATAAAGAGCAATGGTTGAACAGTTTGAATATTCAGTTGGTTTCATCCATACCGCTGGATGCCCCTAATCCTACACACTCACCTTTAAATCGGTATGTATGGAAGTGGAATTGAGCTAAACAACCAAATCAACTTTTTTTTTCAAATCAAAGAATACTAAATGAAATCATTATTGGTGCAGGACTAAATCCTCCACATCCAATTCAACATTTTAACTGCAACGGTTTCGTATTAGTCCTTGTAAAGTTATTTCAGGGCATTTTTAAGGATGATAGCGCAGTCGATCTTTAACTAATGGATGAGAGAAAGTACATTGAATGTCAATGTTTTATCAGGAGACAGTGCCAATGGATCATTAGGGAGAAGTGGAGAGAGGTGGACAGATATAAGCTCACACAAGAGGACTTTGTGAAGCACGATGCAGGGTAAGAAGAACAGGGAGAGGAGATCGCACAGGATCTGTTCTGCAGGAGAGAGGGCATATTTTAGCTGTCTTGTTTGTCTCTTGAGCCTTTAAGACATCATAAAACCAACTTCAACACTCTTTTAGCTAGTAAAACATTCTTCTTCCACCCCCTTTGTTTAACATCACATAACAAACTAACCTTCCCGATGCTTACATAAGTTATAAGAGGCAAAAACATCACTAGTTAAAGTCAAGATGACTTTTTAGCCAAGGGGTTATTTATTAATTATGTAGCCATTAGGCTATTCTTCAATGTTTTTTCTTATTTAGTTATTTTTTACGATTTGGAACCCCTGGTATAAAATGATCAGGTACCTTTGCAATAATATTCAGAATTTGACCACCACTATGCCAAATTATAAAATGGATATGGAAACCCAAGCTTAATAGTGTGTCTTTAGCCCCGGCCATTGCAGTAATCTAGTAGATGGTGCCTACTCCTCCAACAGGAACTCATCAGTTATGGATCATTAAAGTGGTCCTGCTTTGTTTCTCTATCTCTCAATGTGCATTTTATAGAACCCAAAGTAAATTTCTTTCTCTGGTTTTCTTTTTCCATTTTCATGTTGTTTTTTCAGATAAATGTTTTCATTTCTGCACAAGCAGATTTTCTCCAAAGAGAATCCCCAATAATACGACACTCAAACGTTATGCTCCAGTGCATGCCTGCGTTGAATGCAGAAAAGACATCCCTTGTTGGGTATTAAGTACTGAGTCAGGTGTTGGGGCACTGGGCTTGCTCCAGAGGCAGGGGGCGGGGAGGTGGTTTGATTAGAAGAGTGGGTAGGGGACGATAGAGACAGGCAGAGCAAAGGACTCCAGGCAGTGGTCCTCTTCTGTGCTGGTGGGGGGGCGCCCTCTTGACGTGATGTCACTGGTGTTTGTTGTTCCATGCTGCCACGGAGAGAGACTGCTCCTACTACTCATGGGCCACAGACAATGGTGTAAAGAGCATCTTTCAATCAGGGATCATGTTGGCCGCCTTCTTTCTGAACCTCCCCCTGCGTCAACTTCAAGCCAGGGATTTGCCCTTGTTATTTTTCCTGACTTGCTCATTGCAAATGCACATGTTTAAGGCCTCATGGTTGAGGCTAAATGACACATCCAGGCCATATCTGTGTTTTCTTGGGTCTTTCCATTCCTCCTCCTCAGATTCAGCCCAAGGAAAAGACAGAAAAACACTAATAAATACTTTGTCAACATTATGTTATTTTTAATCATTATTATTTGTAATGGTTATTATTATTACTGTTAATATTATGTGACAGAATTAAGTATCTTTCATAAAGTTGTTGTATTTCTGCTGTGTAGTGTTTATACTATTTCACACCACACTTAGTTTCACACTACTCAGTCTTTGGTGAGACTTTTATTTTTTCTCATGTATCCACTGGGGAAAAACAGCTACGCTAGGGTCTCTTTATTGAGATGAATATTCCTGAGGACCTGGCAATCATCAGGCCCTGGCTACATAATAATATAATAATCAACAGCGTAATGGAATCACATCATGGGGGCCACTTGAGGATATTACCTCATGCTGGGCCGTCGGAGCGCCTACTCTGAGAATATAAAAGAAAACATTTGTGAAGCCCTCCCATTCATCTTTATGCATCTGCAGGAAATTGGCCTTATATGCACTCTACCCTCTCTCAGATAGAATATGACAAAAATGGTTAATGCCACCTTCTCCTGGGCCCATCATCATCATCAAAGTTTCCATGTGGAACATTAGCATCCATTTTCTCCTCCGCCAAGCTTATAATTTGGAGATTCCTAGACTGTGTTTTCCCGAGCATTAGCATAGTGTTCCCTCTTGTTTCTGAAGCACATCTATCACAATCACGTTGCTCTCTTTCACCCAAGGTAAAATATAAAAAAAGAAAAAAATAACTTTCTTCCCCCTGCCAGAGACTCCCACAGCCATCCATCCTCTGCCTTCATGCCTCCTAACGCGACACAATTAATCATGCTGTCAGCCAATGTATGCACCAGTGCTGGCGAGGGCCCCAGGTTACCAGGCACACGGTGCCGTTCACACAGAGATAGCCGAGACGGTGACCCCCTCCATCGTTATCTGGGTTCAAATTAACATTTCATTATCTCATCCAGTGTTTGCGGGGGTGGGGGTGGGTGGGGGGGGGAGCTGTCTCAATGTGATGGATCTGTCAGCACCCACTGTTTGTTTAAGTTTAAGTATTCTATCCAAAACCCCCCTTTTTCCTTTGTGTTCTGATTTTACGATGTGCGATCAAAATCATTGAATAACAGAAATCTATATTTATGCATTTTAATCCCCTGCCTTGTTTATTCCCCACTGGCTCATGGTTGATCGCACAGCATCAGCCCTCTGAATCATTCCTGCGCTTCTCTATCTTCAGACATCTGCACATGGGTATAACAGTTTGTTCCCCATCACGGTGTATAAAATAACATCTCTGTGGTTTCCCCATCAGGGTATAACAGGACATCTCTGTGGTTTCCCCATCAGGGTATAACAGAACATGTCAGTGGGTTCTCATCACGGTTTAACAGAACATCTCAGTGGGTTCTCATCAGGGTATAACAGAACATGTCAGTGGGTTCTCATCAGGGTATAACAGGACATCTCTGTGGTTTCCCCATCAGGGTATAACAGGACATCTCAGTGGGTTCTCATCAGGGTATAACAGAACATCTCAGTGGGTTCTCATCAGGGTATAACAGAACACGTCAGTGGGTTCTCATCAGGGTATAACAGAACATGTCAGTGGGTTCTCATCAGGGTATAACAGAACATGTCAGTGGGTTCTCATCAGGGTATGGGTTCTCCACTAGGGTACCCCCCCTAATGCAGAGGACGGGACGCCCATGACAGCCATGACACTGCCAGCAAATAGTTTTTTGGGTAGGCTGCTGCTGGTAGTCTAATTAAATTAACATATACAGTATATACAAATAAAGTCTAAAAAACTGTAGGTGTTCAGCCAGTTCTTTACCAGCAGAGATTGGCTTTACCAGTCTCTCCCAACCTCTCTACAAAAGGCGTTTATCGTGGGGGCCGTCCCATCGTCCTGTCTCCATTAAGCGGCAGCTCTGTTATTAGGGGATGGAGATCAGTGAGGATGAGGGGGGGCCGAAGACAACCTCAACCGATCATTAGGAAAACAATGATCCCTCTCTACTCGACCAATAGGATGGCTGTATCCCTATCAGGGGATCTGATATGAGTCAGCTTTAAGCTTGCCGGGGGCCTTTTGATGGGTCTGTGTGTGTGTGTGTGTGTGTGTGTGTGTGTGTGCGTGTGCGTGTGTGTGTGTGTGTGTGTGCGTGTGCGTATGCGTGTGTGTGTGTGTGTGTGTGTGTGTGTGTGTGTGTGTGTGTGTGTGTGTGTGTGTGTTTGTGTGTATGGTGTTGGTTGTTGAGGTGGTGGGTACATTTTTGTCCAATTTGATGTACAATATAGTGAAAAGATGAGGGCTGATGTGAAAATTCCTTCATGTCGTTATTTATTTAGTTTAGGAAGGTGTGGCCATTACAGAGCAAACTGTAACCTTCATCCAGTGGAATGTCTTCAAGAGAAAATAGTAAAATATCCAGCCTGTTGTTTTACCGTTAACTGAGATCAAACCGAAGGCCGCCCGAGCTCCACTCCTTAATATGTGATTATTTGGTGACAAGCGTTCATCCAGATGGGAGGGTAAAGTGTTTTTTGACGGTGGAGACAACACTGAAGCCTGTGTTTATCCACACAAAAGCAGATGTCACGCTCCTGCTTCACAGGAAGAACATCACATCACTGTGCCCGGGTGATTACATGCTCTGCCAAACTTAGATTAGAGACGATATCATTAGGTATGAAAGCCCAGCAACATCGCTGAGTCGGAATTAACCTCTACCAGCGCTATAACTGGCTCATATCGGGCTGTCTCTCTTGGTGGAAGGGTTTCCCGTTTCTGGATATTATATTTAAGGTTTAGATTATGATTTAATTGTTTTATTTATGTGTGATAAATAAAGATAGACCTAATAATTTCACGCGCTTACCTTAAAGGAGCAGTCTTTGTGTTTAATCTTTGTAACCGCCTCTGCTGGCTTCACTTAAACCGCTGTTACCAATACTTTTTGTCGAAAAGAATTAGTTGTGCCCATTGTGGCGTTGAGCAGTTAGCCCTCACAACAAATGTAAACAAGATAATTAGTTCTTCTGTCTTTTGGAATCAACGCACTGAAGTGCTACTGTGATGGTTAATGTTTGCAAACAAAACTTTTTACTTGATGGTAGGATCCCAAGAGAAATGCGTTGATTAAAAAATGTGTGGATTACAAGTCGGATGTCAAATCATTAAGAGGATTGCGGAAAAGACCAATTTGTGTAGAAATTGGGCTTGGACTCATTAATCCTTGAACTGCATTTGGTTCCTGAGGATTTGACATTGCATTAAACCTGTTGTAGTTTCCGTGGCTACAGATATACGTCTGAAGAGAATGAGCATGACTTAATTTGCTATTTAATCCCCAGAATCTCCCACTCCCTGCATCTGTTAAACGTAACGACCCAATGCATTCTGAACCGACATCCCCTTATCAGTGGTTATGCCCCAAACAGCCGGGGCAGCGGGGCCGTGGGAGAGCGCTCCACCGAGGATCCTGGAGATAAACACGGCAGCGCGGTGAACCTTTCCTCAAGACCTGCTCTCCAGGCAGGAGCTATTGCACTGGGGAAACATTGAACCGTTAGAGTTCACAGTTATTATGATTGCATTGGGCAGGCTAGGATCCCATATATGTGAACATATATTCTAGCTGTGAAATAAGGGCGGCAGACTCTTGGCTGTGCATCATTGTGACAAAGTTCTCGGCTGATAACTACATTGTAGATTAATTTTAAGGGAAAGTTTCATTTGTGTACTATATATACAAAAAAACACTTTGTTTTGTTTTGTGTGCCAATCTCCCTCATTCCCATATCATTCAGCCAACAGTTGATGCTGAATAAAGATGGTTTCTTCATTAAATTCCCCCCAGATTGGTTTACCGTGAATTACTCGTCTCTATGATTGATTCTATATGCTCGATGTTTCAAATTAATTTGTAGAATATAGTCTGTGCTATATCTGCTGATATGGCAAGTTTATTTATACAGTTTTGTGTTGGAACACTGAATTAATCATGGAAAAGTAATCCTGGATTGTGCAAATTATATGGAAACGATTTACAGCACTTTAGGCTACACTTTTATTTTATGTTCTAAAAAAAATCCCCTTCAACAGTTGAGTATCATGAGCAGGTTCTTCACAAGTTGGAAAAGAGACTTATCACAACAACCTCTGGTCTCAAGAGTGTCTTGTCTTTCTCTGTAAAGGCACCCGACTTTAAAGACACAGTGTCACCATATGACTCTGCTTCAGGTTCCAATTACAGCGCGGTCCTTTCCCCGCCCTTTCTTTAACTCTCTCTCTCTCTCTCTCTCTCTCGCTCTGTTTCACATTAAAACGACTCCACAGGTGTTCCTTCGCCTCATTTTGGCTTCCAGAGGGAAATAATCTCTTTTCATATTCCCTCTTTCTCTTACACATGCAAAAATCTGCTAGTACCTTTTCAAGACCCAGTATTCCATTTCCTATGGCTTACAAAGTGAAAGCGTTATACCTATACCCCCTACTAGGATGCTACCGGGACGAGGTGGAGGCATGAGGTGGAGGCATATGGCTTACAAATTGAAAGCGTTATACCTATACCCCCTACTAGGATGCTACCGGGACGAGGTGGAGGCATGAGGCAGGAATATCGGTATTGAGGTTTGGGGAGAGATTCCCTCTTTAAGTTGAGGTCTGGCTCAAACAGTGGCTCCTGGCAGTGAGAGTCTCAATATATTCATGGGAGATTTGGCCCAGGGCCCATTTCAACTGGAAAAGAATCAAATACAAAATATTATGATGATCACAATCCAACGGGGCGGTCAATGCCACCCTCAGCGTGGTGCCACCTTCAGCGTGGTGAGTGTCACTGGGTTATTGAAATAACACACTGTGGATGACTTGACTATTTTTTGTTTTATCCTTGTCCTTTGGGGACTCAGAGAACTGAAATAGTTAGCTTGTATTCGGATATAAAGCCCAAAGGCCTCTCGTAATACGCGTTGGCAGGTTCCTTTGTTCACAGATCATCTGCTGTCTCGTCGCCAGGGAGCATCGCTTGCACAAACAAAATACAACACAACATAACACAAAAGAAAACACTCACACACACACACTCACACGGTTTTGGGCCTCGTGTCACTAATGAGCTACAAAACAAGTCAAAATAGAAGTATATTTTTTCCTCATAGCCCCACAGCGGAGTTAAGAATCTTGATTGACGCATTGTGACAAAGACGTCCATACAGACACACACACACACAAACACACACACAAACACACACACACACACACACACACACACACACACACACACACACCACACACACACACACACACACACACGCACACACACACACACACACACACACACACACACACACACACACACACACACACACACACACACACAAAAAGGAACACATGATGCACACGGTCACTTTATAGAAATCCTGATATCACCCCTTCAGGACTTGAAGTTGGGAAGTGCCCATGTTGATTAGCATAGCTTTGAGTGGGCCAAGTCTTTGTCATGCGTTTGCCACTCTGAATCAAGTTCAACATCCGCAGCCACCAGGCTGTCACTGCCTGAAGATTTGCCACAGATGAAGTGGATTTGCATATCAAACCCAGGACCTCATGTGGCCCGACCTCCTCCTTTGCTCAGAAAAATATGCTCACACCTGCTTCAACATGATGAGTAAGACCGCTCCCCACGCCTCCCTCCATAACCCCGCTGCATTTATAGTCTGTGGGCCGACGTATTACGGAAATAATTTTTAAGGGGAAATGTGATGGTTCGTTAGTTAGTGTTACTAACTGAACGGGTTGATGTGGGATCTGCAGTGGTCCAAATTACTACATTAATTTACCATTAGGGCACACGCAAGTTGTTGTTTTTATTTCTCTCCCCAGTAAAGTAGTCT